>NC_073311.1:67564774-67932274 GCF_027595985.1 Sorex araneus
ACATTTAATATTTGAACACCAACTGCACCACCATTACACCTTCCCACCACCATATTTTGAATGTTTCCACTCCAACACCAAAGCCTGTCCCCAAAGCAGGATCTAAATAATTTAATTTGTATTGCTTGTTATGAATAATCCACTAAAAATGATCCAAAAAAACATCCCTTAGAGGAAAGTGTGTGAAGATTGTCGTATTTTACCTGGAGCCATTAAGCCCTTGTTTAAGAGATTACTAACATGTTGTTAAAGGTTGAGTCTTGTGTGCTTGTATGTATTTTATATATAATATTTTATATTATTTATTTTTATTATTTCTTGTTATTTTAATATTTTATTGTTTATATTATTATAATATTTCCCCCCCAGAGATCAAATATGATGTGCTACTTCTGGTACATCAATGGTGTAGAGTATGAGATGTCACATGGCAGTATTTGTGGCTGCGCACTCCAGGAATTCGAAAATTTTAAATATGGTGATACATCTGAGATTAATTTAATTTTTTTAAAACTGGATGATGACTTTGGGGTCCAGAAGCATCTCTGCTGCATGTTGCTCTTTCCCAAGAGATTTATTTGTGCATTCTGGATCACAGCTGTTAATGAGATTATATGGTGCCACAGGCAATTCGTGCCACAGGCAATTCGTGGTAGCCTGGTAGCACTGCCAGGCTACCAGAAGCACAGGGAGATGGGGGGAGGTTGCCCATTCTGGACTTCGTGCAAGCCTGGAGATTTTGGTCACAAACCTGCATACTTGGGTTTTTCAGCAGACTCACTCATGATTGAGGCTCGTCTGCCTGTGGAGATTGGCCGTGTGCATGGTGGCAACTGAGCCCTGGAGGTTTCTTGGCTGCCAGGGCTCTGTTGGGGCACATTGAGGGGTGCTCCCCTGTCACCCTCTGGTTGCCCCTGATGAGACAGCCTCGCACGGGGTCAGGAGGCATCAATTCAGCATGTTGCTCTCTTCCAAGAGATTTTCTCATTGAGTTTTTCACTGTATCCCACCACCGCCTTTGGGCCTGGAGGGTTTCCCTGGATACATCTGCTGTGGCTCTTGAGGATGCTCCTTTGTGTGCAATTTCCTTCCCTGCTCCTGCTGCTCTCAGCATTCTAGCTCTACGGTTTTCGCCATTCTGATCAGGAAGTGTCTCGGAGTATTTCCATCTGGGTGTCTTTAGCTGGTTCCTCCTGGGCCCCCTTGGGCGCACACACCTCCAGCAGCTCAGAGCAGCCTTCGCCGCTGCTTCATCTGGGCACCAGCGACCAGGAGGCTGTTCCTCTTCAATTCTCCCTAGAGTTTTCTTGTCATCTGCTGGTGTCTTCAGAGGCTTTCTTCCACCTCCTGCTGTCTGGAGATTTCATACACCTTGTCGCGGGTCACTGACTCTGCAGGCAGAAGCTGCCACTCTGCTGCTGAGGCCCTCCCTCCGCAGCTTTCATTTCACTCACCACGGTTTTCAGATCTGCCACTGCTGCTTATAGTTTCCCCACTTCTGCATCATATCGCTTGTGTTTTATTGGTGATGTGTTCATTGTTTCTTCGAGCTCTTTTTACAGCCTCAACACTTCCTCTCTAAGTTCCTTACCAGAGAGGCTACAGAGCTCATTATTACGGGTTGAGTCTCTCAGGCCAGCACCTTCACGGAGTCTGGTGGGTTTCTGAATTGCTTTAGCATCGTGACTTTGCAGTCTGCAGTTTGTGTGTGTGGCTGTTGTGTTGCTGGGTGCCGACAGTGACAGTTAGATGTCTTTGTTTACAGCCCTCCCCTTCCGTAACACTTCTCCTGTGGGGTGCAATCCTGACCTGGGGAGGGGCAAAGGCAGTCCTGAGTAATGCGGGACCCTGACTCCTGAGCTTCCTCGGCTTCCTGGGCCAGGGCTGTGCGGTGGCTTAGCAGCCCTCCCACCCCATCCACTTCGCGGGGGATGGGGGGCGCTCAATCCCGATCCAGGGGCAAAGAGGCTCTCCTGAGTAAAATGCCTGGGCTTCCTCAGGTTTCCACATGTAAACAGACTTCTAAAATAGCCCTGCACATCAAACGGTGGCACTGAGTCTGTCTGATCCAGAGTAAGACAATCACACAAACAGGCAGTGATCCTGTGGTGGCAGAGCCATGGCAGCTGTTTTTCTTCATTTTTTAGAACATCATTATGCTGCTTTCAAAAGTAAAACATGTTTAGCCTGGTTGGTGGCACATATAAAACCTCGTGCTTGGGGCTGGAGGGATAGCACAGCGGGTAGGGCGTTTGCCTTGCACACAGCCAACCCAGGTTCTATTCCCAGCATCCCATATGGTCTCCTGAGCACCGCCAGGGGTAATTCCTGAGTGCATGAGCCAGGAGTAACCCCTGTGCATTGCCAGGTGTGACCCAAAAAGCAAACAAAAGAAAACAAGACCACGTGCTGTGTAGAGACCCAACAGGACTGTGGGCCTGTGGCGTCTCCCTCAACCCACCAGGAAGCCTGAACCCCTTCGGCAGCTAACCCATGGCCTACCTGAGCCGACCTCCTTCTCCTCCTCTTCAATGTTGTTTTTGATGCTGTCATATTCCTCATCTATGGTCTGATTTCCACGCATCTGAGACAGAATCCGGCGGGCCTTTTGAGTCTGTCCTTTCTGAATGAGCCACCGAGGACTTTCAGGTAAAAAGAGGAAGCCAAAGAACTGTATCACAGCAGGAATGGCTGCAAGCCCCAACATGTACCTGCAGAGAAACCCAGGAGTGTTGTCAAGCTCGTCTCAGAAGCATGAGTTTGGAAACAATTTTGTGCCAAACACTTTGGGAACAATACTTAATGCTGACTCTGTCAAAATAATTTCCTTTTTACTGTATATGGCCGAGGGAAAGGACATTTTTATATTGTTGAAACTGAGAGATTTGATTGTTCTCTCATATAAAACTATAGTGAAACAGCATAAAAATCACAATAATCATACGGATGCTGAATCCGACGTGGTAGACGATACCTATTAGATTCCACAGCCCCCAGTTTGAAACGCAGCTGGGCCAAACCCCTGTCCTCTGCTTGAACACATCTCCTGGCCAGAGATACCCTACAGCAGTGATGCTCTGGGTCTCAGCCCAGCCTGGGTGGGCCCACCAAGAACAGACCCAGTTTCCATGGAAACAGAGCCCTGCCTTGTTTCTTACTGAACCTCTGCTCCTAGGTGGGGGCCAGCACCTCACCCTGCTATTCGGGACCACATCCCGAGGGGCAAGCCCAAAGACATCCTGGAAAGCAACTTATCATCCTTAAAATAACCAAAAACTGGGAAAAGCTGCTCAGGCTCCTTCAAGTTATTAGCCACCTCCTCTGAATGCCTATTCTTAACAGATGGCAAAGTGACTCTGTCTCAGGCACTCCGGGACATTCTGACTCCTACAGACGTCTCCAGGTCAACATTTGGATATACATATATATATATATATATATGCATATGTGTGTGTGCACGCATGTGTGAGCACACATATACGTAAATATAAACTTGCACATACACATCTGTATTTATTTTTATGGCACAGGGGATTGAACCAAGGGCCTCTCAAGTGACGCATGTGCTTGTCCCTAAGTCATATCCCTGGTCTGTCTCCATATTTTTAAACTGACAGTTTAAAAAACCACCAGTTTTTTTTCCTTCAATGAGAACTTTTATGAATATAACATATCCTAGCATTTCCTGTTGCTCCAAATTCCTGGGTATGGTCTATAGCAGAGTCGGAAAGCCAATCCCGTACCTAACAACCATGCGGACCCGTCCTCATGAACCAGGGTGCAAACACACTACCCACACACCTCTCACAGATGCTGTCCTAAGAACTGCCAGACCAAAGCACAGGCCTGAAGAGTTCAGGGATACAATTCGTGAAATATGGTCACCATTTACCAGACAACTCCATTTCTAAAAAGGCCAAAACATAATAATGCAACATGGGGATTGCACCTCCTACTCCGAAGAGTAGCTAAAACTATACTGTCACTGTCATCCCATTGCTCATCGGTTTGCTCTAGCGGGCACCAGTAACATCTCCAATTTGAGACTTGTTGTTTCTGAAACATGCTTCACTGCAATTCTGCAAACATCTCACAGAAGCACCTTGCAGTGTTCAAACCTTTGTCATTCCACACAGGACCAGGCCTCTCCTGAAGAGGGCACATCTGATCCCAATTCACCAGATCTCTCTCTCTCTCTCTCTCTCTCTCTCTCTCTCTCTCTTTTTCTCTGTCTGTCTGTCTGTCTGTCTCTCTCTCTCTCTCTCTCTCACACACACACACACACACACACACACACACACACAAAATGACCTCCTGCCTCACAAAATCTTCCTGAAAATGTACATTCTTTTACTGAAATGCATGAAAGTTTTATCACAATATCTCCTCTTAAAGTTAAGACACTTAAAGTTTAACCTGTATTGTAATTACTTATAAAAAAAGAATTAGAGGTAAAAGCAGGACTGGGAAAGGATGAGCCTTCTCACTCCTCCCACCTTCCTTCTCTCCTCCGGCCCTATAGCCCAGGGGACGAGAAAACTTCAAGGGCGCACTTGAAATAAATGTGGAGACAGTCTCACTGGCAGGCCCCTCGAGGTCCACTTTAATTTCCAAAACACATTTTTTAAAAGACTTTATTTAGACACTGTGATTTACAAATCTGTTCATAATATAGTTGTTTCAGGCATTCAGTGTTCCAGCCCCTACACCAGTGTGGCCTTCTCCCACCCGCCTCCAGTCCCCCAAGCTTGCCCCTTTAGCAGACACAAAATAACATTTTATATTGCTTGTCACAACAAAATGGCTAATGGAATTATCAAAAGATACTTCAATAAAAGCAAACATGTGAACACTGTTAGTCTCACAATGGTGCTATTAAAGCCACAGTCTGAGGGTTCCTAGGCCGTGTGTTGCTAGCCGGGCCTTCTGGGCTACTGGTCTGTGTGCCGAGCTGAGTTGGCTTCTGGGCCACTTTCCCGTCTAATTTGGTGTGTTTTGCTGGGCTGTCGGTACCGTGGAATTCGGAGGGTTCACACGGCCACACCTGTAGCTACATGCTCCAGGGCCTACAGACTTGGTGGGTGAGTTTCAGGGGCTTGGCTGGGCTTGAATCTCTTCTGACGTTAGTGGAGAGGCTTGTGAGGATGGGCTGCAGTTTACACGGTGGCCGCTGGGGCTTCCGGCAGTCTGGGGGGCAGGGGAAGGCTGCCCACCCCACTCTTCAGCCTGAAAACCATGGACCTGGAAGTTTCGTCAGCTTGGCATCTCTGCAGAGACAAGCCGTGAAGCAGAGGCGCTGGGCATTTGCACGGCAGAACTGCTGGGTGTGAGTGGATGCCGGGGCTTTGACAGGGCAGGCCTCACCCCCCGGCCTCCCGAGGGTGCCGCAGCATTTCCAACCCGAAGACCAGTTACCCTGAGTTTCCGCAGCTGGCCTTGGCGTGCATCCTCTCTGAGTCGTGAGGCTGGGACACTGTTCACAGGGCAGAGGCTGTGGGTGGTGGGCGTGGGGCTGGGGCCTCTGGCAGTAGGGGACACAGGGAGACGGTCTCCAAGAAGACCCCAGAGTTTTCAGCCCCCAAGTCGGTGTACCTGGAAGTTACATCAGCTTGGCATCTG
The DNA here is from genome assembly GCF_027595985.1 of Sorex araneus. Lineage (NCBI taxonomy): Eukaryota > Metazoa > Chordata > Mammalia > Eulipotyphla > Soricidae > Sorex > Sorex araneus. Next base: position 67,570,394 of record NC_073311.1, read on the forward strand.
TAAGGATCAGCTGTGAAGCAGCGAAGTTGGGCGTTTGCCTGGGGGTGGCTGCAGGGCCTGGGTGCACTGTGGGGGGGCACAGGTGCACTGGGGGGGCACAGGTGCACTGTGGGGGGGCACAGGTGCACTGCGGGGGAGCACAGGTGCACTGGGGGGGAGGGGGCACAGGTGCACTGCTGGGGGGGAGGTACAGGTGCACTGCGGGGGGAGGGGGCACAGGAGCACTGCGGTGGGGAGGGGGCACAGGTGCACTGGGGGGGCACAGTGAACTGTGGGGGGAGGGGACACAGGTGCACTGGGGGGGGCACAGTGAACTGTGGGGGGAGGGGACACAGGTGCACTGCGGGGGCTTCAGCAGGGCAGGAACTCAGTCCACCCCCTCCTGAGGAGGCCCCAGAAAACAAAACATTTTAATTAAAAGAATACAGGAAGAAAGTGAAAAAAAGGAAAAAGAAAAAGTGCAAATGTTTGGGGTTTTGTTTTGTTTTGTTTTGTTTTTAATTTTTTAAATTTTATTGAATCACCGTGAGATAGTTACAAGCTTTCATGTTTGGGTTACAATCTCACAATGATCAAACACCCATCCCTCCACCAGTGCACATTCCCCACTCACTAGCTGGCCCCTTCCTCCGCTCATCCTCCTTCCTGTGCCAGATACTAGAACCGTCACGAGACCCTGCATCCCCCGGGCTGTGCTCCCAGGCTGAGAACCGGAACAGCCCTCTCTAAGCTGGACACAGAGAAACTTGGAGGCCAGGCAGGACATAGCACAGCTGGTCACTGCCTTCCCTACTTGCTAACACAGAGGTGGGGTGCCAGAGTCAACAAGCAGGTTATTCTCTGGTACTGCACTGGTGACAGGCAGGGAAGTCCACCTGCAGGACATATTCAGCTGGACTCAGAATCCCTCAGAGAAGCAGCGAGAGGAGCAGGCGAGAGGCACCTGCTCCACGCCACGGGCTGTCCAACCTTCAGTGTGCCCAGCCCTGTTCAAACCCACCTGCCCTGCTGTCTGAGCTCTCACGTGACAGACACTGGTCCTGTCTGCCAAGTGTTCAAGGCCCAGGTGCCACATGCTCTTGAGAGGCCTGAGACACCTAAGCCGTGCATCTCTGAGCTCAAGCAGCCCCTCTTTCTCCCACTTACTTTATTCTTCTTATTATTGTGCCAACTCAGAGTGCTCGGAGCTTAGGAATCAGGGCCCAGGGCTCTGCACTCGGGGGTCACTCCTGGCAGGCTCCGGCGACCACATGGGATGCTGGGGTTGAACTGGGATGGCCACGTGTAGGCAAGCACCTTCCTACTGTCCTGTCTCTCCAGCCCTCATTCTCCGACTGCAAACACAGAGGGGCGCATAGGTGGCACCCTGGCTCCCGAAACAGTCCACACGGAGCATCAGCAAATGTTTACTGCTAATCTGGCGGGGTTTACAAAGGGGATATAACCACCACCGCCTCATGTTATGGACGTCATGTAAAGGCATCTGGGCCAGGGGCTTACACCCATCAACCCAACCTTGCACCCGTCACCCCAACCAAGCGTCCCCTGCCACAGGGTGCACAGTTCCTATGTGCCAGAGGGAGCAGGCGGCACCCTTTACACCAAAAAATAGGAAAGCGTTAGCTAAGAGAAATATCTTGTTTGCACTGAACACTGTCAAGCTAAGTTTTATTTCTTTGACAGAGAGGAAGGACACAGGAGATAAGAAAGAAGACAGTTTATAAACGGGAGCAAAAACGCCCATGCCCAAGCGCCTACCATGTAAGCCCATCCACTGACACTATTCCAGAGACTCAAAAACAAGTCTCAAAAGAAGGCACCTCGCCGCAAGGTTTCCTCGGACACCTGTTCCACCTCAGACCTCCAGGTGCTCTGGGGGTGGGGGCGTCAGCTCCTCCCAAACAAAGCCCCGGCAGCGGCTCCCACACCCCACAGCCACCGCCAGGCCTCTGGCCAGATCCGCCACCTCAGGACTGAGTTCCACAGAGAACCAACCAACCCTGCCGGAAACTTCAGGCACGCAGGTCGTGGTGGCTGAAGGCGCCAGCTTCCTCAGAGTCTGGACGGGTGGCCGTCCCCTAGCCCAGCCCTGCCTCGGGGAGACCAGGCAGCCATGTCCACACCCGCTCTCACCACACTCTCTCTCCACTCACTTACCAGCCTTGCTCTAGACTTGTCGGTAAATGAAAGAGATCGCCTACCACAAGGTCTCCTGGATACTGCTCCCGGCTGAGGCCTCAGGGTGCTCCCAGAGAGAGGCAGGCCAGTGACCACCCCGCCAGGCCCAGCAGCTGCCCCATGCCCCAAAGCCACGCCAAGCCTCTGGTCAGACTGCCCAGCTTTTATTCTGATTTTCGGAGCGACCTCTCCACAATCTACAACACCGACATCCCGGTAGTAGTAACACTGACCTGTAACATTGCAGCCAACCAATCTCGATTAACAAAACCCTTAGCACTGAAGGCTTAGCTTTCAACAACAGCTTAATAAACCCAGACAAGGACTTAATCTCTCCATGGTGAGATACAACAATTTTCTTCTATGGAAATATATTTTAATGATCCCATTAGCCATTTAATGGTAACAAGCAATATAAAGTAATTATTGTGGGCTTGCCTGGGGGGCACTTGGGGGGTGGCTGGGAAAGTGGAGACAATGGCGATGGAAGGTGGCAGTGGTGGTGGGACTTGTGTTAGAATACAGAAAGCCTGTAACAAATCTTTGTAAACCAGGCGGTGTTTAAGTGGGGGGCGGGGGGAACAAAAATAGGAGCAAAACTGTCTGTTTCAAGATGCGGTGACTTTAAGACGCTCTCCGAGAGGCCCCAGTGAACTAAAGATGCGATCCTCATTTTTTTTCCCCAATCTCTGCCTCCTCCTGCCCCCACCAGGAACTGTACCCAGGTGAGGGAGGGCATCACGTCCTCTGTGTTCATTTCTTATTTCTATTCCCCTCTAGTTCTTCTGCCTCAGAATCCCAAACCAGATGAACACGCCTTGCAGACGGTGCAGAGCTCTGTGATGGATGGTTTTAATTGCAGTAGGGCGTTGCAGGAAGCCCTCGGAGCCAGGCTCTGCTCCAAAATGGCCCATTACAAAACTGCAGAGCTATGCAGGGCGCCTCAGCTCAGCTCTGTGGAACCCCCAGTAAGCACACAGGTGCTTATACACCACCATCACCGAGCTGATGTCCTCCTAGTTGTTTCATACACTATAATTTCCTATTCTCTCCCAAACTCACATAGTCAAAAGGAATAATTTTTAAATAAAACCTCTACTCCATTTCCTAATTACTATCTTGAATATACACTAATGTATACTTATTAACAACAGCATCCTTGCTAAGAAATCAAACACAATTTTTTTCCTTAAAACACTAATATTAGCTGGATAACCATCTCTGAAGCTTTGGACTGGGTACAACTGGGTTTTTACCAATATTGTCTACTAATACCTAAACACCGTCTTATAATAAACAGAAAAGAATCAAGATAAAATTGAAGCTCTGATATAAGATCCAGCCTTGGTCTTCTGGTTTGCATTCTGTTCACGCCCACTGCTGTCGAGTTACAGATCGTGTCTGTGTTAGATTAAGTCAGACCATCACACACAGTAATGCTATGCTTTCTTTTCGAAACTCCAGTTCCAAACCGACATCCTCTCACATATAACTATAAGATAATTTTCTCTGAAATCAAAATGATTAGCAGTTTATCCTATATCTAATAAAGTCTTTAATAAGTCACTGAAAGCATTTTGACTATGTCTGGAAAGCTAAGACTGAAATTCTTGTGATCTCTCTGAGATCTACTGAACACTACCAACAACATCTCCTGAGAGTGTATTAAAGCTCTGAGCCAACCACTGAAGATCAGGAATGAACGCAGATAGTACTGAATAAATAATCCCAGATACCCGCCCCAGAAACTGCCTGTGACATTTATTATTATTTCCCTGGTTAGGGCAGGGAAACACTCTCTTAAAAAGGCAGAAGCCCTGCTCTTCACACCACATCCGAGAACACTGTAGCTTCAGCCCCAGCTGGAGCCAAGCAGCCGCACTGGTCTGCACTCCTGCACACTCCGGCCATTCTCTGTGAACACCTTAATTACCGTGAGACTTCTACCCCGGTCTACAGAAAAATGGTGATACCATCAAAAACAAAACATTGTTTTGATAGTCAACAAACAAGCTATGATTCTTATTCTATATTTCTACTTAATGTCAAAATTCAGATGCCAAAAATTAACACTATGTTTAGCCACCAATTCCAGTTACAATGACCCTAACCGTGAGAGAGATTCCAGTTACAGTGACCCTACCCGTGAGAGAGATTCCAGTTACAGTGACCCTAACCGTGAGAGAGATCCCAGTTACAGTGACCCTACCCGTGAGAGAGATCACTCTGGGTCTGTCACTGCTCTTCTGGCCTCACTCAGGGTATCTTCCAGTCCCTTCCATGCTGCTGCAAATTGCATGATTCTTTCTTTCTTAGAGCTGCACAGTATTCCACTGTGTGTGTGTGTGTGTGTGTGTGTGTGTGTGTGTATCTCACAACTTCTTGATCCATTCATCTATAATTGGGCTTTTGGGTTGTTTCCATATCTTGGCTATTGTACTAAACGAGGCAATGAGTATAGGTGTGCTTATAGCCTTTCAAATTAATGCTTTTGTATTTGGGGGATAGATGCCAAGAAGAGGTATCACTGTCTGATACTTCTCTTCCATTTTTTTCCTGGTTAGAACTCTATATTGCTTCCATAGAAGCTAAATCAGATGACACCCCCAGCAACAGGACATGAGGGTCCTTTCTCATCACAACCCTCCAATACCAGCTTTCCTCAAACTTTTAGGTATGTGTCCTCACAGAGGTGAGATGATTTGCATTGCCCTAATCATGAGTGACAGTGAACGCTTCTTCTACAGCTGATGGTCAACCACATGTCTTCTTCGGGAAAGTGTCTGTTCATCTCCTGGCTTCTTCTGTGGATGGGATCATTTTATATTTTTGTTGTTGAGTTTTATGAGTGCTTATAGATCTTGGACATCAATTTCTTATCAGATATATTGTATACAAATATTTTCTCCTGTTCAGTGGGTTTCTTTTCATTACAGTTTGAGTTTCTTTCACTACAGTATTCTTTCACTATGCAGAAGCTTTTTAATGTGATATAGTCCCATTCTAAAAGTTTCTTTGTTGCCTTTGCCACTGCAGTCATCTGGCTGAAGACTCCTGCAGTCAACTTCCTGGAGAGTTATGTCGATGTTTTCTTCAATTCAGTTTACGGTTTAAACCTGAGATTTTTAATCCACTTGAAGCTTACATTTATGAATGGTGTGAAGTATGGGTCTAACTTCATTTTTTTTTACATGTGGCTATTCATCAAAACTAATTTCTAATTTTCCTTCTGCTTTCTCCGTGGATGTATTTGTTATTGAGAACACAATGTTCTGATTTTTAAATACCTGAAGCTTTTCGATCTTACTGCTCTGTTTTGATTCTGTTCAGGTGACAGAGTCTATGAGATTTCATTTTCTAAGACTCATTTTTGGTCGAGGATGTGGTCACTCTCGGTGAATGCAGGAGTTTAAACAGGATGTCTGCTGGTGATCACTAAGCTGTCCAATCTGACAGAATGACTGGCTTCAGACAGCCTTCTTTTTGTGTTAGTTGTCCTTTCAGTTGCTAAGAGAGTTAACACTTACTTTTCACGCCTGTGTTCTCCAGAGAACTATATCTCGCTTGCTTGTCTCTTTCCTTTGCTTGCCAATTTTTCCTCTGGAGAAGCCAGTGTTCTTTCTTGAACACATACTTCTCTCTTATCACATCTTTGCAAATAAGTTTCAATAAAAACTATTTTGTTTCACCAAAAAACAAAACAAAACAAAACAAAAAGACCAAGAGCAAAAAGTTCTCCAAATACAGCCCTGCATTGACTTTCTTCCTGTAGTTCAGTATAGAAATTTTATTGTAAACTATGCAGAAAGGCTATCATTTCTGCCCCTTTCAATGAACAGAGGTGCACACGATCACATTCACCTTCAAAGTGGGCATGATAAGGACGAAAGGGGAACAGGCAGAGTGAAATCAGGAACGTGATCCCAGGAAATCCCGTGTGGAATGTCAGAGGATGAGTCCGGCCCAGACGGCCTGGACTGTGCTGATAGCAGGATGACTAAGCAATCAGGAGACAATCATCTTCCCCTGCCTCAATGATCCATATTCTTGGAAGAAAATAAAGTGCTTATCCACCACTCCCACCCCTTTGTTTAAAAATATCTGAGGGGAAAGACTGCCTTTCTCCAGAACCTCCTTTAGGAGACCATGCCATAATCTGGGGGATTCCTTGCATTCCTTTCCCTTCACTTAAATCAAGTCTTTTCTGAACTCAGTCACTGGATTCTGGCCCCCTGCTTTCACTCAGTCCTGGCTGCACGAGGACAAGAGCCTGCTCTAAAGGAGGCTGAGCACCGTGAGGCCTGCGGGTGACATGAATATGACATCGAAGGAGAGAACGCAGACACCAAACTCACTTCCTACAGAGAAAACAAAATCCTCCTCATGAAGAAACTCAGAAAAGCAACAGTATCCCTGCAGGAGGAAAATTAACTAGAGGGAACTAGCAGTCTGAAGCTTTAGTAAGAAACAGAAAGGGCCAGGGTGTGAAGGTAGAATGTCCTAGAACCCAGTGTTTCCGGTGCCGGTCCCCAGGTGGTGTATGTGAAGTGGGGAGGGGAGAGGCAGCAGCTCAAGAGAGAACTCTACCGCTTTTGTCTGCACCGGGGAAGTGCCTGGGAGATCTGGGGCTGATGGACGTCTGCCGTGAGCCATGCACGGCACAGACCTACATCCCGCCAGCCCACGGGGTAGCGGCCACGCCGCACCTGCAGTCCGCTTGTCCAGCACAACATGGGAGATGACCCCCGCCACTCCATTCTCAGGGAGCCGTGGACGTGAGCTGGAGCAAGGAACTGCTCCTTGCAGGAAAGGAGCGCCAGCCCCCGTCTTCCCCAGGCCTTGCGAGCAGCTGCCTTCCCTTTCAGAGAGAGAGAAAGAGTGACGCCTAGCAGGGTTTCACTGTGGGATTAAAAAGCAGAGATGGGTGACGAAAGTACTCAGGAGAGAGACACAGACTTTCCTCAGAGTGGAGGGAGACAGACAGACACTCAAGGAGGCAAGTGGGGAGGAGAGACAGCAGCACAGCGGGCAGGGCAATCTGCCCCCCGGAGGCCAGCACAGGTTGGACCCTCAGCATCCCAAACGGTCCCCCGAGCACCACCAGCGTGATTCCTAAGTGGAGACCCCCAGGAGCAATCCCTGAACACGCCGGGTGTGAACCCCACCCCCAACGCATGGAAGGGTAAGAGGGCATATCTCAAGGGGGAGAATGGGCAGCATGAACACAGGCAGCAAACGCTCCGGCAGCACGGGAACCAGCAATGCGGGCACTGACAGCAAGCGAGTTGCCACATGTGTGCAACACACACGTGCCCCTTCCTCCGTCCGTTCACTTTACACCCACCTTCCCAAACCGCCCACAGAGCTGCTAGAGGGCTGCCAAGGTCTTCCTTTGCTGTTCCCCTGGCCTTAATCCAGAGGTGCACCCTCTCCCCAGGGAGACGTCTTAAGCCAGGCCTGCTGCTTCTCAATGACCAAAAACCAACTCAAAATCAAATGTGTTGTGAATTCAAGGTATATCAGGGCTTGCTGGGTTGCATTTCCTGCACCCTTGAGGAACTAATCAATGGGCTCAAAGACAGAAACCTTGATATGACCCTCACTGAGGAAAAGGGAGAAATAGGATCTTTTAAAATAAAGAAACACAGGGAGTGATCCAATCACCCCAGGAACAGCCATGTAAGGAAGATAAAGGGTGCCCAGGGAGAGAGCAAGGGGACAGCAGGAAGCAAAGTCCTTGTATTAAGAAACAGACCTTTCCTCTCTTCATCATCTTCCATTTTCCCCGAGAGCATAAATGTGGAGCCGTAGAGTTTCACTGGCACAAGATCAACCTGCACATGGGAGGCTCTGTGCAGAACCAACAGGACAGGTTTCCAGTTTCTTCACGCAAAACGCTAGTGTGCATTCTTTCCAAGAGAAATCTGCAGCAAATACTCCGGACTGTTCTCTACAGAAGAAAGCACCACGGCCAACCAGGAGAAATTCAAAAGAACTCATCAACTGAGACAGAGATGTGCTGAAAATTTCAGGTACACTGGATCTCTGTTGGCTGAACGCTCTGGCATTCTTGGATCTGGAGCGGGTGCCCTCCCCGTACTGCTGGTACACGTGGCGCCACACGCATGCTCCACCCCTGCTGCCAGGTAAGCTCACTACCCAGTTACATGTTCTAAATTCTGTGAACATCTCCAAACTCTACGATACTAACATCCCAGCAGGACCACGCCAGATGGGATGGGAATGTAACACAGAAGCCAACCAACCTCGACTAACAAAAATTTCAACACAGAAGGCTCAAGTAGCAACAACCAACAGCTCAGCAAACCCTCAGACAGGACCTCATGTTCCCTTAGTGACATACAACAATTTTCACAAGTTTTCTTTTACTAAGTATTTTCTGATCATTCCATTATTTGTTCAGTGGTAAAAACAATATAAAATAAACTATTTGGGCCTGCTATGGGTCAGGCTTGAAGTGCAGTTGGGAAAATGGAGACAATCACAATCGTGGAAGGAAGGTGATAGCGGTGGTGGGACTGGGGTCGGGAGACTGAATGCCCGTAACAAGTACATCAAAAACAACTTTGTAACCCACAGTGTTGAAATAAAATGGGGGAGGGGGTCTGGGGCAAAAAAATAACTTCATGCGTTCAAGTTCCACAGGGCCATCACTGGTGCATCTCTTGCTGATATAGTGGCCAAGCGGCATCAGAAACCTTAACTTAGAAAGGCTCAACAGAAACAAGCTACCAGGACTGCCACGGAGCAAGGGAAGCTCGGCGAGCATCTAGAGAGGCAGCAACGGCTGCTGCTAATGCTCTCACGAAAGCAAAATACCATGGAGTCTGTGAAGCTTTCTGCTCCCTGAACTGGTGGGAAATGCTAAGCTGACAGATCATTATTTTTAATAAAGATCTAACTATAATTAAAAAAATAATGCTTTAAATTTCCCATACCTGAAAGAGACTGAGAGGTGAGCCCACAAAGCCAAATGGTTATACAAATGCCATGTGGTCTGCATCTTATCGATGAAACTTTCAAATACAAAACAATGGAAGAGTGTAACTGTGTCTTTCACAGAGCTGATGATTACAAGGCTCACTTCCCAGGTTAGACCTCTCGGTAGAACCTCTACAGACCAAGAAAGACATGAATGATTCATTCAAAATACTCTAACGCAAAAACTGCCAGCCAACAACACGCTATCCTGGAATATTCTTTTCACCTCTGGGAAGAAATGAAAATTTCCCCAACATAACGGCAAGACCTCCAGAGCAAGAACTGCTAAGAGGATCTCTTCCGTTTGGAAAAATAATTTAGAAAATCTTAAGAAACTCGTTGAGGCAATAAATAGAATCAGGAAACAAATTGTGAAACGGTAATGAGCAAGCCCTCTTTATCAGTAATTATCCTAAATGTCAACGACAGACTGACTGGACGAACTGAAAAAAAAAAGAACCCAAGTGTGGCAGACAGAGACGGGGATGTATATTGAAGAAAACATCGTCTAGAACCTAAATCAGGAAGATATTTGAGACAAGACCCATTTCAGACACCCAACCTGGAAACCGCTGAGATGAGGAATTCCAGGCCCAGAACAAGGCTTCACCATGGGAACAAAGGGCTCTCAGAGCACTGACAGACTCCCGGCCACTCACCCCCGGCAGCCACCCTAGGAACGACCTTGGGTGACAGTCTGGGAAAACCACACATCAACTAATTTGGCAGGCAGAGGAAGAGGTGTGCGTTTACCCACATCTTCCCTGAGATGTGGATTTTCTTACTTTATGGAAACGTACATTTCGGGGAGATGATCCGCAGAATTCTGCTTGGGATGTTTATTTGCTACTTCCATTCCGAAGAAGCGCTCTCTTTCTCTCTCTCTCTCCCCTTCCCTCCCTCCCCCTCCCTCTCTCTCTCCCTCCCTCTCTCCCCTCTTCTTCCCTCTCTCCTTTCTCCCTCCCTCCATCCTTCCATTTTCTGAATAAACTTATCTTACTTCACTATTCTTTTCTGAGAGGGAAAAGCCTTGGGCCTGGAAAGATTGAGGTCTGACTTAGATGGAGAACTGATTTTCCTTTCCTGCCAAGAGCCATTGCTTGGTTCCACGGGTCCCTGAGAAATCAGGTGGCAGAGACTAATTCCCACAAGGCAGACAAATGGAAGCCCGGCACCACGCAACGACCGCCTCATGGAGCTGCTGAGATGTAGGGACTGTGCTGTGCAGAGGCTCATCACCGGGCCTTCCCAGTGCTTCCCGGCTGATGTGGGTGGGTGGAGAGGGAATCGGAGATGCCCTTCTCAAGGCTGCCTCCGCCCTCTCCTTCCCTGGAGGGAGCCACATCTCTCACTGGCAACACCACTCTGCTGAGACTCTTCTCAAGAGACTCATTCAATTTATAAAAGCCAACACAGACTAAAGGGAAACGATGGTAATTCAAGTCACTGAGAATTTTAAAAAATCAGGAACCGATAGGGTTATATAAGTCTCTCACTCCTTCCAAAATTTAACAAAACAAAAATGACAAAAACAATCACTGTATCACTGTCACTGTCATCCCACTGTTCATCGATTTGTTTGAGTGGGTGCCAGTAACGTCTCCATTCGTCACAGCCCTGAGATTTTAGCAGCCTCTCCTTACTCGTCCTTCCAAACAGTGCCATATTGGAGGCTCTTTCAGGGTCAGGGAAATGAGGCCCGTTATTGTTACTGTATTTGGCATATCGAATACACCACGGGGAGCTTGCCAGGCTCTGTCATGTGGGTGGGATACTCTCGGTAGCTGCTGGGCTCTCTCAGAGGTTTGGAGAATGTATATAAAAGAATACAAGCAAGTTAAAACGAAACACATGTGTGTTGCTTTAGGTATATCAGTGGGCTAGACTATAAGGGGTCTCTGGGCTGCATTTGCTTCTAGGAGCTTTGTTTTTCAGTCTCTAGATCTTGGCTGTTGATGGGATTACATGGCACCGAGGGCAGTTTGTGGGTATGACTGCGAAGCTACTGGAAAGTGGGGGAGCTGGGTGGAGGAGGCCAGTCCCAATCTGAGCAGGCTTGGAGATCTCAGCCCCGGGTCCTGCACACCTGGGTTCCTCTCCACACACTCGGACGAGCCTCACGCATGAAGGAACCGGCAGAGACAGACAAAAATAATGACGCAAAAAATGAAACATTTATTAATATACACACTCAATATGGGAGTAGTACATATATAAAGTGGCTATTAACAGGCGAAAGAGAGACAGTGCAGCAACAGGTGGCCTTAGCACCCACCCACAGCAACAGGGAGATCATTTAGACAAAGCCAACAAGGACAGAGTCCTGAAGTGACAAACAGAAGCTGCACGGTCCCCGAGCCTCCCGCCCCAAAGAGCAAGACCTCATTCTCTCATACACTCCTGGGCACCCAGCACAAAGGACAGGCTGTGTGTTGGAACTCGGAACAACTCAACAAAATTACTCCAGATTTTGGAAACACCACTGCATGAAATTAGAAATCAACCAAAAGAAGAAAGAGGGGGAAACTACAATACATGGAGACTAAACAACGTGATGCTGAATATAATGTAAAAGTCAAAGAAGACATTTTTAAAAGCCTGGAAATAAATGAAATGAAGAAGCATTAAGAACCTGAGGGAGGCAGCAACGCAGTTACATAAGGAAACTCAGAGCAGAGCAGAGAGACCTCTGGGAATAAGAATCACAAAAATAAAACTACACTTGCACCTAATGGAACAGAAATAGAAGAAAAACTTAACACCAAGGTAATGGAAGAGAGGGCATACAAACTGGAGAGAGAAGAGCTAAGAGAGGGCATACAAACTGGAGAGAGGAGAACTAAGGTAAAAATGCAAATCAGAAGATAAAAGAACAGGTTATTTGAAAAGTAACTAGCAAGATTCACAGAGGAAAAAATTCTGATGAATAAAATGAAAAACAAAAGAGAATTTACAGCACAGAACACAGAAATACCATGGATCATGAAAGAATATTATGAAACATACCAGTACAGTGGAAAAATCTAGAAGGAATGGATGTTATTAGAAAAATGCATTTCAAGACTGAATCTAAAGGAAAGAGAGGGGTCAGGGCGGCAGGAGAAGAAGGAAAAGGAAGAAAAGAAAAGAAAGAAGAGGAGGAGGAAAAGAGCCTGAGTATTCCATCTTAAGATGGTGAAATGGCAGAGAGAGTCTCCAGGCAAATGTCCAAGGACCTTCACTAACGACTTCCATCTGGAAGCTTCCTGCTCACAAACCATCCTACTGATGATACAAGCTAGTGACACCACAGCACAGCATCCTGCCAAAGCTACAGCCGCCAGTGCCCTGAACATAGGACGGGGCCTGGACGGCCAGATCTAGTGCCTTCAATTCCAGCTGCTCTCGGGTCCAAAGCTCTCAGAGCCTGAGATAATCATAGGGTTTGTCTGCAGGAGAGACAGGACCTGTGCAAACAGTCTCATCTGCTTATAGTCTTCCGTCTAAGGTGGGGACCATGTTTATAGCCACTTTGGATGCAGGCTGCAGAGAGAGACTCCATCGAAGAGCTTCTGGAGCTAACACCAAAGCAGCACTGAGCAGGATTTCAGCGTCTGTATGTTCCCACAAACCTTTGTCTGGGCAACAGGCAGCCTGGCTGAGCACTGGCACCTAGGGGCATTAGCATGCAGATGAATAATTCAAGGCTGGCAAAGCAAGTCTTCCACCTACTCTCTCCACTAGTCCAAGGCAGCTTGATGGTAAACAGATCTAGTCATAAATAAATTAAAAGACAAATTGTAAATATCTTTTTTTTTTTTTTTAGATTTGGTGCCAGGGCTTATCGCTGACTGCTCGGGAGGGCACAAACACTGCGGGGTCTCACCGTGAGGTCAGACGGCTGGCATGCAAGGCTAACACTTGATCTCTTTGTTTTTTAAAAAGTTATCTACACAGCTCTAGAAGTTTGGTTTATTTATAAATAAGTCAAACTCCTATTCTGCCAAGGAGAGAGCAAGAGAGTTGATGTTGCCTTCACGGAAAGTGCGTCCCCTCACCTCCAAGCCAGGACGCAATCAGCCCCGCCTCGGCCGACCCGCCTCCCTCAGTGCCCAGACCCTACTGCCGTCCCCCGCAGTGCCCTTCTGAAAACTGCTTCACCCGGGATCACATCTCCCTCCCCACAGCTCTGCCATTCACAGAAGATTCTGCCTCTCCTGTCCCCAGTGACCACTCCTCAGACCTTCCAGAATCTCTCGGCGAGCCAAGGGAGTCTCTCCCTCCGCCCTGGCTGAATCGGAGACAAAAGACATCTAACTGGTTTGAAACACAGAGTGCAGTGCAAAGCTTCTCCAGACACCAAAAGTGGGTTCTGGAGAAGCAAGAATGGGGCCAGGAGAAGAGGCTGGCGAGACAGCAGCCCCCCACGGGAGGACAGCACAGCCCCGTGGGAGAAACACGGCACACGCAGCAGCTGGGTGTGCGGGAGCTCGGGCAAAGGGAGAGTTCTGCCCAACAGGGGGGGAGGGGCACAGAGCGGAGAGACGCAGGAGGGCAGGAGCCACATCCTCCCTCGAGACCCGACACTTCCCCGGAGGTAACGGGATCACAGTGGGGACGGAAGATGTCAACAATGCCTCGGTGAATTGCTGTGGTGACTGTGCCTTCTATTGTCAGTTTACTGAGGTGTGGCCACATGCGCAGCAATTTCAAATATAACCTTTGTTCGCTTGAGGTGTGGTGAGCAAATAAGAGCACGGACAAAAGCACAAAAGCAGGGAGGAATTTCATACTCTGAAGGTTAGTTAATAAGCAAATCTGCACCTTTCCAAGCACTGTGACGATTTTAGGAGGAAACCTGATCTCTGAGCATCGTTGCTCCTCACGGAGTAAAATCCAAGTTGCCCATCACGTGCCAGGCAATGAACGCCGTTACGGGGGTAAAGGGAGCAACCCAAAGGTGCCGCTGAGAGCAAGCAGGTGCAGCCACTCTGGGAGAAGCCGTCACTGCTCTGCCCCAGCTCCACACCAGGACCACCTAGGACAAGGGAGAACAACGTCTCCATCCCTGCCCCCCCCCCAAACAGAGGTCACACACATCAGCAGGAAAGCAGCTTGAGTGGAAGTGGTTCCATGTCCTTCTACATGGACACAGCTACATACCACACGTGCCACAACAAGTGAACTGTGGAAACACACTCGGGGAACAGCCCCGGGTGACATGGGAACGATCTCAGAGGCACACACACAGATAAGCATTGAGAAGCTGCATGACAATAGCATTACGTGCCCTTCTGGCAGGGGAGGGGCATGGACACCTTTACCTGGTCTTGGTGAAGGCCACACGAGAGCAAGACACTGGCCACTTTCAGGGGGCTGCTCAAAGGAACACAAGCTCGACTCAGTGACATTCTACTTAACATTTCCATCTTCTTTCACGTCTTCCAAACCCCCAGGAATCCAGTGACCAGGACAGAACAAAACAGCACTGGGGAGTTCAGAAGGCACCAGCCCCCAGTGGCTGCTCCACTTCCTTCTCCAGGGATAACACCCTCCAGTTGTTCAAGGAAAAGAACTTGTTTCTGTGGCTCCACAGAGCAAGGGAGAAAGCTGGCTGAGCCGAGGAAGCCCTGTTCTTATAACTCAGCACCCGACAGTCTCCACAGCAAGTCACCTCACAGCTCAGACTAAAAACTCTGGCAAACAGGAGAGAAGGAAGGTGGTTGTATTTCCAAGGAAAACCTATTCTCACCTGTCTGGTAAGTATTGAACTTTTCTGAACATTTTAAATCTGTAAATGGAGCCGAGAAGCGGCCTCTTCTGGTTTGGGCTGGGCAAAGGGCACTCTCAGCAACCATGTGAGTGTCCAGCAGGCAGTAGGGGATGACACAGTTGGAACACAACAGAGCCAAAAGGAGTCAGAAGAAAAAGATACTAATAATGGAAAACACTGGGAGGTAAAACCCGAGAGAACAGGTGTGTGAGGAAGAAACATCACAGGAAATCCCAGACCCTGCTTCCCTCGGGTGGTCTGAGCTGGGGCCGACACACCAGGGGCCTCCTTACACCGGCTGACAGGGCAACACTACTGTTTCCATTCAGAGCCCAGGACCCCGAGCCACCAGAGGTCAGAGGTGGTGTGGGCGCACTGGTCAGACACGGACGCCCAGGATATGCTCCCGATTCTATTCTCACCTGGGCCTCTGCACAGGGGTCAGTGCAGGGGCCGTCCTTGAGTCTTTCTCCCAGCCTTCCTAGGCCTCCCAGCGCTGGCACATGGAGCTATCTGCCGGCCTCTGCCTGCCGCCTGTGACCCTCGCCCGACACACGGAGAGGCCACTTCCCTCCAGCCTCCTGACCAGGCAGCTCGAGCTGTGGCCTGGCCACAGACAGAAAGAACGGGGTCTGCAGGGCTTTGCTCCCCGCCATACTCAGAATGACTACGGTGGACCACACCCCTCTGCAGACCAAGGTTTCTGAGCTCGTGCCGTTTCTGAGGGGCACCTGCTACCCACCCAGTTCCGTGGCCTGCATGCCTCTTGCTGCTCCAGTGAGGAGGCTGCGCTTCACTCACACTGAACAGTAGAAATCGTGTAACACTGATAGTATAATACCATTTAGATGGCAGGTTCTGGAAGCAAGCGACCTAAAGGTCTGGTTCTGTGGAGCTCCAGAAACACATCCTGACACTCACACACGCTGCTCGGGCTCGCTCCCAAGTCGGTGCTCTGAATACTATTGCAGAGCATGACCTCAAAGGTCCGGACAACTTCAAGCCTTAACATAGAAATAAATATCTTGCTCTGATTTTTAGCGTGGAGGGTGTCGGGGATGTTGAGGGGAATGGTACACCCAGCAGTGCTCAAGAATTACTCCTATCTGGGTGCTCAGGAGTCTCTCCTGGCAGTGCTTGGGGAACAGGTGTGGTGCAGGAGACGGGACTGGTGGTGTCCTGAACTTTCTCCAACCCAGCTTGCTTTAATTTTAAGGCAGGCAGGTTTGAAAATGTTTCCTCATGGGGCTGGAGGGATAGCACAGCGGGTAGGGCGTTTGCCTTGCACGCGACCGACCCAGGTTCGAATCCCAGCATCCCATATGGTCCCCTGAGCACGGCCAGGGGTAATTCCTGAGTGCAGAGCCAGGAATAACCCCTGTGCATCGCCAGGTGTGACCCAAAAAGCAAAAAAAAAAAAAAAAAAAAGAAAGAAAATGTTTCCTCGTGTCTTCTGCTGAAACAAACCCTGTGACGGAGGAATAATCTGATGATCTCCTTCAGATACTGAACAGTTAGCACACAGAGAGAGCAGCAGCTACGTCTCAGGCCAGGAAGCAGCTTCTCAAGGGAGCTCAAGGCGCCGCTTCTGCACAGCCTGTCACTCAGAAAATTCAATCAAAGCCCTGTGGCCTCGTGACCTCTGCGAAGACGCCCTCCCTGCAGGGCGAGGAGCTCCGGTCAGTGCGACCCCCGGGCAGCGGGTGCCCAGAACCACATACAGTGGTGGGCAGCTCCCGGGGTCCCTACCTGTGCCCCGCCCGCACATACTCACCTCCAGCCGTTGTCGGGGAGAGAGCTGAAGGCGCCGTCCACCACGCTGGCGAAGAACTGCCCGCCCGTGATGAACAGGGTGTTGACGGTGACGAAGCGACCGCGCAGGTTGGGCGGGGAGACCTCGGCGATGTACACGGGCACCGTCATGGAGGCGATACCTGCGGGGAGAGAGCACAGTGTGTGGGTACGTGGGGCAGAGAGGGCAGGGGCTGTGCTGCCGAGGAGAGTTGCTGAGGGGACACATGCTTCGGGAAATGCTGTGGGGTGACCCAGTGTCTGGGGGTGGACGCTTGTGAGGAGATGCAGAGGGGGGGACCCCGCTGTCTGAGGGGCCCAGACTGGGACAGAGACGTGGAGGGGGGACCCCGCTGTCTGAGGGGCCGAGATGCTGAGGGGGGGGCCCTCTCTCTGAGGGACCTAGACTGGGGCTGAATGCTGAGGGGAGACCCTGCTGTCTGAGGCGTGTATGCCCTCCTCTGCCTGAGCGTCAGCGACGTGTTTCTGGATCACACTAGGGCAGAGATGCTGTGGGGAGTCTGAAGAATCGCCCTGGGATGCTCACTGACACTGCCAAGGTGTTGTATCGAGGGAAGACACCACAACTTTTCCTGCTTACTGGACAGCCTGTCAGGAATGCCTCACCCAATGGCCTTGGGACAGCGATTCCTGTGGTGGGCAGTACCATACCCCAGGGGTGCCCTAGGGCTCTCCAGGGAGCTACAGTGCCTCGGAAAGGGGAGATCTTAACCCCAGAACTGAGGACCTGAGGCTGTCTGTACTCCCTCTGTCCGAAAGGTCTCTGAGTTGGTGAAGCACCACGTGGATGGGCAGGAACCCTCCCGTGCCAGCACACGGGAAGCATGGCCTGCTGAGGTGAGAGAGGGACAGTGCTGGCACAGGGCTGTGGGCAGCGAGGGAGGCCATGGAGAGACTAAGGCAGACTTCGGTGCCTAAGCGCCCCACTATTCTGGCTATACCCTCCAAATGCTGCCAGTGCTGGGCTGAGGTGACCCAGGGCTCTGCAGTTCCACGAAGGCGACATGTGGGTGAACCCCAGACTGGGTGTGGGGAGGTGGAATGCGGTTCTCCCCACTCCTGCTGTAGAGACCCCTGTCCAGAGGTTCCCATGCCCACAGGGCGGTGACCCACACCAGCACAGGAGACCAGAGACACTCCAGTAGCAAGGCCTCTCCCAGGATGTCCCTCCCAGAGCTGGCCTCCCCTCAGGTCTGACTTCCACCGGACGCTGGGACCAGTTCGCCCTTCGCCGTGTCAGGACCCTCTAAGTCTGCTCATTAACTGACCACACAAACCCACCGCCAGGACCTGACCCGCTGCTGTCCTGGGACTCTGCCCCCAGTCCTGTGAGGAAGAGCAGAGCAGATGCGAGACACTCGTTTGCAGTGGGAAAGTCTTCTGACAATGGGGCGCGGTGGAACCAGTTCCCTATTCACTCTGCTCTGAGCACCCGACACACTCCATCGCGCGCGCTGCAGGCCCACATCCCCACACACCCGAGTCCCCACTCATCAGGGTGTGTAACACCCCAGCGCCAACCCAGAGAACTGTGTCCAGGACAGCACAGGGACAGGCACAGAGGGGTCTGAGCAGGGGAGATGCTCCTGACGGGAGAGAGAGCAGATGAAGAAACAGAAGGCTAAGAAAGTTCCCCAGAGTCAGCGGCTCCAATGGACAGGAGCTTAGGAATCCCCCTCCTCCCAGCCCAGGGAGAGTGGGTGACACGGCCTGGCAGAATCAAGGAGAGCAATGCCATGTTCAAGGCAGTGAACCCCAAGATAGGGGGCACGGGGAGCAGGGCTTGTGTAGCAGGGGAGGGGACATTTCAGGGACAACAAGCAACATGGGTCTGAAGACTTTGAATCACCTAAACAGAGACTACCAGGGCACAGTACTGGCGAGCACTCGGGAATCTGTGCAGAGGATGGAGCAGCCAGGGCCAGAATGTGGCTGCAGAAACAATCCTGTATTAGACGGTGGCCCAGGGAGTAACAGGAACGCAAGATATTAAAGCACCAAAATAATGCCTGAGCATCCTCCTCATGTTTTAGCTGCTCTCCAACACAAGGTCTGGTGCCTGCAAAGCAACAGCAGGGCCATGAGGGAGACCCCTTCAGCAAAGACAGCAGAGACAAAGAGGGAGATGGTCACGCAAGGGCCGCAGAACCGCTGTGTACTCAGAAAGAGAACGCTGGTGATGACAGAGCAAACCAGTGACGGGGGCAGAACCCAGCATGGTACATGAACAAAGGAACTTCCAGGGACAGAAAGCAAAAGGAACTAAACGTGGCGGTGGGCATCCAGGCTGAAAAGATTGGGTGTGCAGAGGATGGTGGTAACAGACATACCTGCGTAAGTCCCAAGTTCCACAGAAATGGAAGGAAGACTGGCAGATAGGACTGGAAACCAGGCACACGAGGACACCTGCCCCAGGCCCTTTACCCCTACCTTGCCACCCACAGAGCCAAAACCTTATTTTGGTTTGAACAGCCCAGGAGGGGCTCACCGATGCCCTGGTGCCCGTCAGAATGCAATCACTCCTTCCCAAGCTGATGCCCTCCCCGTGCTCTTTCTCTATAAAAATGCTTCCTGGGACAGCGCAGCGGCCACTTTGAGTTTATGAGTCTACCATCTTCCAGCTGTTTCCCAAGCTATTTTTTTTAAGTCAAGGGAAAATGTATAAGAGGTATTTTCCCCCCAAGATTAAAGGATGTCCCAATACTGGAGTATAAACTATTTTCATGGGTTAGAAAACTCAAAATTGCAAAAATGCTGTTTCCCAACTGCACTACGGTTCAGTAAAATTTCAATAAAAATCCAACACACTGGTCCAGAGGACATACCTGCGGATACTATGGTGAGACACCGAGAGACACCCACACATGACTCAAAGGACTTTTGACACTTGACTTATTTGTCTTGTTCTGTCTACTTTATGAGGACTTGGTAACAGAAGAGCAATTCATTCCAAATCCCACCATTTTAAGTAACAATTATCCATGCAAATACACCTGCCATTTTCCTGCATCCAGTTTACAAGTTACTTTATTAGCTATATTTCCATATTTCCCTCTGACAATTCTGTACTTGATCCCCACGACAAATACATACATATTTACATATTTCAATAACCAAACAGCTTCTAGAAAACTTTTCTCAGTTGTTGATTGCTCTACTATTGATGGTACTTCAGTTTTAAAGAGCAAAACAAAAATTCAGATTTAGGATTTCTTTTTAGCTTTTTGGGTCACACCTAGCGATGCTCAGGGGCTACTCTGACTCTGCACTTAGGAACTACTCCTCGTGGTGCCCAGGGGACCATGTGGGATGCCAAGGATGGAACCCGGGTCAGCCGCATGCAAGGCAAACAACCTCCCCACTGTGCTATAGCTCTGTCCCCTACACTTTCTTTATGAAAATTTCACAACTTGTCTCAACAGTGACTTAAAACCTACTGTTTTCTTTTTGACAGAACAGGGAGACATTCCTGCCAACAATCCGTGAAAGTTAATGACTCCCTCCAGTCACATGGCTGCTGTAAACAGTTTTATTCTAATGGTCCAAGTCGGGTGTCAAATACCTGGTATGTGTCTGCCCAGAACTCTTGGCTGCAATTACACAGCCACGGACTGACAGATGGAATCCTGAGCCTGGCGATCTATACTGGAATCACACTTCAATAAGAAAGTCAGAGGAGGAGCTGGAGCGATAGCACAGCGGGTAGGGCGTTTGCCTTGCATGCAGCTGACCCGGGTTCAATTCCCAGCATCCCATATGGTCCCCTAGCACCGCCAGGGGTAATTCCTGAGTGCAGAGCCAGGAGTGACCCCTGTGCATTGCTGGGAGTGACCCAAAAAGCAAAAAAAAATTTATGGGGGAGAGTATACAAGTTATCTTTACTATATAAGTATTTTAAAATCAAAACTTTCATCTAAATCAAGAATCATAGGTTTTCTCTAAAAACTTTTTAAAAGGAAGTTTCATAATGATTCAGTTTGTTCCTTAAATAAACAGTACTACTTTGAAAGTCATGACCAGTTGTTTTATTTGTACAGAAGTATTCACTTTATGTGTCAGTTAATATTTCTAATATTCCACATCTCTCTAAATGTATAACATTGCATTCTTTTCTTCTGCGCTACGACTCACTAGTGCTTACCCTACCCAGTCAGGTAGTAGAAAGGTTTCTGGCTGAAAGTAGAACTGGAGAATCGACGGCCATTGAGGGAACTATGCTTCCTTTCCCAGCCTTTGTATTGCTTACTTAAATAACTTGTACTGGCTAGCATTCTCCATTAATTTTTCACTCTTCTTTCCCAATCCTCACTATTCAGCTCATACACTGGTTACTTCTAGGAAACTATTACGATGAATAAGTATCTAGTTTTCAGAATGTCTAACCTTCTGAATTTGGGGGAGCTCCTAACTTCTTGTGGGAGTGTTCCACAAAATGCACTGGGAGAGATCATGGATAAAACTCTATTGGCTCGCTGCAGTGCTGACTCCGCCCCTCACCCACACTCTGCAGCCCTTCTGGCCATACAAGTTCCCAAACACCAACATTTAGAGCTCAATGTCAGAACAGCTCAATCTTTAAAGGAAAAACAAGCAATGATTTCAGGACCATGTGACCTGAAGAAAGCGATTCCAACAGAAACGTCCACTTTCGTCCTTGCTCTGTCAAGGAGACTGGGACACACAGGCTTTGGGACTCAGGGACCAGCTCACGTGACCGCCAGCAGGTACGCTGGTATAGGGAAGGGAGTCCAACAACGACCAGGCATTCACCTGTGCCAGGAGAGAGCACCATCTGCATCAACCGCTCGCTGCCATGGCTCTCGTGTTGCTGTGTCACCCTCCCATCACTGTGTCACTGTCCTGACACAGTCCCCCTCATTCACTACGTCACTGCCTCTCCCCTTTCTGCCAACCTGTTCTTTCTGGTACTTTCCTAACATCTTCCATAACCCTCCTGTCACATCACCCTCCATCTGCCTATCATCACCTCCCTGCCCCCTCCTGTCTGGCGCCTGTCACTGTCATGTCACTCTCACTCCTGTCACCATGCCCCCTTCCTGCCATGGCTGCCCACAGCAGCAGAGGCAGACAGGCAAGACCAGGCTGAGGTAAAATGATGGACCTGGTCTCACCTCCAGGAGGCACGTTCCTGGGTGGGCCAGCACGCCTGCAGGTACCTGTGCAGCTGGCCGGGCCACAGGCCCTTCGGACACAGACTGACTGGCTCTGTCTCATGAGGGATTTTTTCACAGCAAAGAGCCACCAGAAGGCAGACCATGAACCATGGTCTCGTGCTCCCTAGACCTTCCTAGAAAGGAAAAAAGGGAGAGGAAGGGGTGGTGAGGAAGAAGGCATCTTAAAGGCCCGAGTATGATTCAGAAACCAGAATCAGGGCCAGAGAGAACGTACAGCGGGTAGGGCACCTGTCTCGCTTGCAGCGACCCACGGCTCAATCCCTGGCACCCCAGATGGTCTCCCAGGCTCTCCACGAGTGATCCGAACACAGATGAGCATGGCCCAAAAACAAAAAGAAAAAAGGGAAAAGGGGAAAAGACACCAGGGTCCGTGATAAAACATTATCGTTGGACTCTGAAGCTCAAAAGGAAAAGGCCTGAGTGTGAAGTAATGGCATCTCTCACCCAGGGGCCCAGAACATTCCCCCAGGGGGACACTGCGGAAGGTGATATTTAAACATCGGCTCTGCTGTGCCAATGTTTAAAGTCACCGTAGTTCTCCCTAAGCAACATCACATATGGGAGGGGAGGCGACAGCAAGACGCGGCTGGTCTCTCACTCGGCTGGGGAGAGGGACTGTCACCCTGCAGTCACCGGGAAGGCTGCCCCAGCACCTCCCAGTCCTGCTCCTGGCGGGGGGGGGGCGTCCAGGGCAGCCCGCTGGGAAGCAGGGAGGCTGGGGGCAAATGCTGCAGCTTGGAGACACGTGAACTGCACGGCAAAGCTTCCGTCCTTAAACCGGCACGGAGACGCTGTGCCTCACATACTGTTAGGGTGGCTTCACACACATCGCTTCAGCACCGCACCCGTTACCAGAGTGCTCACTTCCCACAACCAAGGCGCTAAAGGCTGCTTCTGCTTCGTGCCCGACCCCCTCCAGAAGCTGAGTCCTGTGGACCCACTCTCAGGTTCTGCTGCCTTTGGCCATTTGTTGCTCTAACCGTGCTTCTTAAAATCCCACATATGGGAGAATCATTCTATAGCCATCGCTTTCCTTCTGACTCACATCACTCGGCACGATACAGACCCTCCAGTTCATCCACGTAGCAGCGAGCTGCATGACTGTGTCCTTTCTTACAACTGCCAGTCTTCCACTGTGCATCCCACAACTTCTGGACCCCTTCATCAGAGTTGGGCATTTCAGCTGCTTCCCTATCTGGCCATTGTACTAAACACTACAATAAACAGAGATGCTTATGTGCTTGGAGGATATATACCAAGAGGTGTAGTATTACTAGGCATACGGAAGTTCTATTTATTTTTTAAGAGATTCCCATGTTGCACCCCACAGAAGTTGAAGCAAACACCCTGAACAGCAGTGGGTGAGGATTCCTTTCTCTTCACATCTCCATCAACACCTTTCCAGACTTCCTACATATACCATTTCCTCTTGTGTGAGATGAGCTCACTGTTGTTTTGATTTTCATTTTCTTAATTACGAGTAACAATGAGCACTTTACCGTATACCCATTAGCTCCCCACATATCTTCTTGGGGGAAGTGTCTGTTCAACTCCTAACCCATTTTGGGGTAGGGTTGTTGAGCATTTTTGTTGGTGAACTTTGTGAAAGTTTCACTGATCTTAGACTTTAGCCTTTTATCTGTACATTATTTGCAAATATTTTCTCCCATCCAATAGGTATCTTTTTATTTTAGTTGAGTTTCTTCAGCTGTGCATTTTTTAAATATGATCTAGTCCCATTTAGCTTTTGTTGTCCTTGCATCTGTGGTCACCTTGTTGAAAGAGACCCCAGAGGTCCATTTCCGGGAGTACCTTCAATGTACCTTATGGATTCTGGTCTAATCAGGGTCTTTAATGCACTTTGATTTTATTTTGGGGAATGGTGTGAGACACAGTCCCAACTTCACTTTTATACATGTAGCTAACCAGTTTTCCCATTTGTTGAAGATAAATTATTTTCTCTGCTTCTTGTACTTAGCTTCTTGTCACAGATTACCCATAAATATGGGAATTTAATCCCACACTCTCAATTCTATTCCGTTGGTCTGGGGGCCTATGATTATTCCAGTACTGTGCAATTTAGATTTTACATCTTTGTAGAATAATTCAAAATTGGGAAATTCTCTTAACAATGTCTGTCTACTTTGGGTATCAGGTTCAAAAAGGCCTCATAAAAGCTACTGGGAGAATTCCCATTTCTCCTGATATTTTGGAAAAGCCTGAGCAGCATGTGTACAGTCTTAGTTTGCGATAGGAATCAACAGTGAACCCATCTGGGCCAGGGTTTTTGCTCTTGGGGAGGTTTTCAGTTACTGTTTAAGTTTCCTCACTTTTGACTGGTCTATTCAAGTTTTCTATTTTCTCATGGTTCAGTCTTCAGAGTACATATAATTCTAAGAATGCACCCTTTTGTTTAGTGGTATAGAGTTGTTTGTAGCAAGCTCTTATGATCATCGCTATTTCTACAGTATCTGTTGTAATTTCTCCCATGTAACCTCTGATCCTATTAATTAAGGTTTTTTCTTTTTTGTCTTGAGTGGAGCTAATGGTTTGACAATCTTCTTCATTCTTTCAAAGAACCAGCTCCTAATTTCACTGACCTTTTGTGTTTTTTATATCATTAATTTCCATTCTGGGACTGGAGCGACAGCACAGTGGGTAGGGCGTTTGCCTTGCTTTCGGCCGACCCGGGTTCGATTCCTCCAACCCTCTCGGAGAGCCCAGCAAGCTACCAAGAGTATCCCACCCGCACGGCAGAGCCTGGCAAGATACCTGTGGTGTATTCGATATGCCAAAAACAGTAACAAATCTCACAATAGAGATATTACTGGTACCCGCTCGAGCAAATCGATGAAAACTGGATGACAGTACTACAGACAGTGCAATTTCCATTCTAAATTTTATTATCTCCTGCCTTCTACTTATTTTGATGTCCATCTGTTTTTCTTTTCCTAGTTTCTCTAACTCTAAGGTCATGTTGTTGGTTTGAGCTTCTTCTCTATCCTGGTATGAGCCTGAATAGCTATAAACTTTCCCTTTAGTAACTACTTTTGATGTGTCCCAAAGGTTTGGATAGTTTATATCTTCATTCTCATTTTATTGAGGGAGTATACCCAGTTACTCCTGGCTCTGTGTTCAGTATCACTTCTGGATCACTCTGGCTGGGGTCTAGGGAACCATTTATGATGCTGCAGATTGAACCCAGGTAAGATGTAAGCAAGGCAAACTCTATCAGCTGCAATATCTCTACAGCCCCATTCTCATTTGTTTTGAGGAATCCTTTTATTTCAGTTTTATTCTTTAATTGATACTTAACAGAGTATTGTTCAATTTCCAAGTATTGAATCTTTTCCAACTTTCTGTTTATGATTCATTTCTACTTGTGTGGCTTTGTGGTCTGAGAACACACCTGGAGTGATTTCTATGATTTAATGACGTTCAGTAGGTCTAAGTTACTGAAATCAAAAGAGCTATGCTAGGAGTATCACGTCTCACTTAAGTGAGAGAAGGAATCTGGGGTTCCGACCTCCGTTGACGGTCAAGAATCAGGGACGCTGTCTCGTTTACCAAGACATCAAAAATCAGATGGGTTGGACATGCAATGCAATTCAGAAACGATCGCTGGACTAAAGCTGTTACCGACTGGATTCCACGGGATATCAAAGGACTGTGTGGCCGCCCATCAACGGGATGGTCAGACTTCTTTGTCAAAACCCTAAATGAATGGTTTGAGGCTCTTCCTGTTCCTGGAGCAAGTAGATACCATTGGGCTACACTAGCACACAACAGGGACAAATGGAGACGTTACTGGCGCCCGCCCG
The DNA here is from genome assembly GCF_027595985.1 of Sorex araneus. Taxonomy (NCBI): domain Eukaryota; kingdom Metazoa; phylum Chordata; class Mammalia; order Eulipotyphla; family Soricidae; genus Sorex; species Sorex araneus. Next base: position 67,596,154 of record NC_073311.1, read on the forward strand.
AGCAAATCAAAGATCAACGGGAAGACAAGTGATACACTGACATTCAAGTTGCAGAACACATGGACTCCATCCAGATAAAGGGTAAGCACCCTGAGTGACACATGGCCGGTGAGGAAGATGAAGAGGGACTGACCTCCAGGGAAGGCATGTGACCCTTGCTCACCAGCTGGCACAAAGATGTTCCACACGTGTGAAATGAAGACAGGGAGCATCCAAATGGTCCACCTCAAACCCTAAGCCTAACCCTTGTCGGCTTTTAACGTGTGTACCAAATGGGATGATCTGCAACCCCCAGAACAAAGCAAGAAAAACTGAGTTTGTCTAATGAGCATTTTCTAAGCAAAGTCACAAATCTAGCTCCCAGTAATCAAGTCTTCTCCGCGTGCTTTCAGTTTTTCTAGAAACTCATGTTATGCTCTGTCATCCTTCCCATCCAGACACCAGAGGGAGGACTGCCTCCCGCCCCCAGACCTCAGTGCCCTGACTCGGGACCCACACGGAAGAGCACTGCATTTCCACTAGACTCTCCCCTTTAAAGCTGGTTGAATTCAGCTGTTCACTAAAGCAAGTGATGGCTAACTTTTTTTTTTATGGTTAACTTTTATTTAAAGTTTAAATTTTGGGGTTCCAGAGCGATAGCGCAAGGGGGAGGGTGTTTGCCTTGCATATGGCTGCCCTGGGTTCAATTCCTGGCATCCCATATGGTCCTCCGAGCACCTCCAGGAGTAATTCCTGAGTGCAGAGCCAGGAGTAACCCCTGAGTATCACTAGGTGTGATCCCAAAAGAAAAATAAACAAATAAAGATTAAATTGGGCACAGCAGTAGTCACCAAGATGCACCATTTTGCCCCATATCATTCTGTATGCTTAATATATGGACATTTATATTTTCAAATAGGTGTTATATCTAGGAGAAAAATTTAATCTAGGGGCCAGTCCAGCTGGCGTTCAGGCCCACAGTGATAGGCTGAACTGGCCTCATGCGTATCAGCCGTGCTCTGCCCCTTGAGCTGTCTTCCTTACTCCCAAATGCAGTTTTTTTTTTTGTTTGTTTTGTTTTGTTTTTTTTTTTTAATTTTAAATTTATTTATTTTTAATTAGAGAATCACCGTGAGGGTACAGTTACAGATTTATACACTTTTGTGCTTATACTTCCCTCATACAAAGTTTGGGAACCCATCCCTTCACCAGTGCCCATTCTCCACCACCCGTAAACCCAGTGTCCCTCCCACCCTCCCCAATCCCATCTCCCCCCCACCCCACCCTGCCACTGTGGCAAGGCATTCCCTTCTGTTTTCTCTCTCTAATTAGCTGTTGTGGTTTGCAATAAAGGTGTTGAGTGGCCGCTGTGCTCAGTCTCTAGCCCTCATTCAGCCCGCAACTCCCTTCCCCCACATGGCCTTCGACTACAATGTAGTTGGTGATCGATTCTCTGTGTTGACCTTTCCCCGGAACGTGAGGGCAGCCTCGAAGCCATGGAGTCAACCTCCTGGTACTTATTTCTACAGTTCTTGGGTGTTAGTCTCCCACTCTGTTATTCTAAATACCATAGATGAGTGCAATCTTTCTATGTCTGTCTCTCTCTTTCTGACTCATTTCACTCAGCATGAAACTTTTCATGCCCATCCACTTAACTACAAAATTCTTGACCTCCTTTTTTCTAACAGCTGCATAGTATTCCATTGTATAGATGTACCAAAGTTTCCTCAACCAGTCATCCGTTCTGGGGCATTCGGGTTTTTTCCAGATTCTGGCTATTGTAAACAGTGCTGCGATGAACATACATGTGCAGATGTTGTTTCGATTGTACTTTTTTGCCTCTCTGGGATATATTCCCAGCAGTGGTATTGCTGGGTCAAATGGGAATTCAATATCTAATTTTTTGAGAGTCGTCCAAATTGTTTTCCAGAAGGGCTGAACCAGTCGGCATTCCCACCAGCAGTGAAGAAGGGTCCCTTTCTCCCCACATCCTCTCCAACAGCGGTTGCTTTTGTTCTTTTGGATGTGTGCTAGTCTCTGTGGTGTGAGGTGGTATCTCAAAGTTGTTTTGATCTGCATCTCTCTGATGATTAGTGATGCAGAGCACTTTTTCATGTGCCTTTTGGCCATTCGTATTTCTTCCTTGGTAAAGTTTCTGTTCATTTCTTCGCCCCATTTTTTGATGGGGTTGGATGTTTTCTTCTTGTAGAGTTCAACCAGTGCTTTATATACCATTGATATCAACCCCTTATCTGATGGGTATTGTGTAAATATCCTTTCCCATTCTGTGGATAGTCTTTGTATTCTGGTCACTGTATCTCTTGCGGTGCAGAAGCTTTTTAGTTTAATGTAGTCCCATTTGTTGATCTCTGTTTTTACTAGATTGCTTAGTTCCGTGTCACCTTTGAAGATACCTTTATCTTCAATATCGTGGAGGGTTTCGCCAACCTTGTCTTCAATGTACCTTATGGTTTGTGGTCTAATGTTGAGGTCTTTAATCCATTTTGATCTGACTTTTGTGCATGGTGTCAGGTCAAGGTCTAAACCCATTTTTTTGCATGTGGTTGTCCAGTTGTGCCAGCACCATTTGTTAAAGAGGCTTTCCTTGCTCCACTTCACATCTCTTGCTCCCTTATCAAAGATTAGATGGTCATACATTTGGGGTTGTGTGTAGGGATATTCCACCCTGTTCCATTGGTCTACGGCTCTGCCTTTGTTCCAGTACCATGCTGTTTTAATTGTTACTCCAAATGCAGTTTTTAATGCTCCAAAGCACAGTGATTACTAAACAAGTACCATAAAACTGTAGTTTCCAGCATTCATGTTTTTCTTAATCAGCGCAGAGCACTTTTACAAAGTGAGCCTCAAGGCCTGTTGTCTCTAATAAATCCCCTGCTTGTGTTCCAGAGGAGCAGGGTCTGCTACCCCAGTGAGGGGCTCTGTAGGGATGCACGGGGTCCCGCAACACAGCAGCACCTGCACCCACCGCCAAGGCGGCAGGACTCATCTACTCCTCTAAGGGCCCTTAGATCCTTAAGATTTACTCATATTTGTATATACTTGTAAGATCTACTTAGACACGATTTAGTGTCATTCCTTCCTACTTACTACCCAGGGTAAGGAGAAAATTTCATTTAAAAAATTAAAGTGCTACAAAAGGGAAGAGGAAGAGGAATAGGAGGAAGAGGAAGAAGGGTAAATTGGATAATAGTAAACCGTTCTGGTTCTTTGTGCCTTATGTCATCTATCATCTGTGCATCTAAAATAATTTCTCATTTGTCTCCGATTAGTTTATGTAGATGATAGAATAAATACTTCGGAAGGGTTGGCAATTGACTATAAAAAAAAAATGGAAATGCTAGTTAGAACCCTGTTGTGTCTGAAAACCATGACAAAACCCTGAACTCCCGTAACCCTGACAACCACACTCCTCAGGGTGTGGGCCCTCGGGCGCTCACATCCGGTGCCCCCTCTAAGTTCTCCATGCAGCTGTACTCCTCTGGGTCACCCTGTCACCCTGCGCCCGACACTGAGGTGCTGTTCTTGGAGCTCCTGTTACTGGCCCCGGCTCACACCTCCAGTCGGCCAGAGCCGAGCCTGGGACGTGCACCCAGCTTCTTCCACTGCCAGACACGGGAGGTCCCCACGCAGCTAATGCTGTGTACCTATAAATATCCGTGAAAACAGGGTTTCCTTGACTTACTGATAACCTTGAGTGTGAAATTTCCTGAGGAGAAAATACTATAGTTTTAGAAATGAACTCCAAGAATACAGACCTCACTGTATTAATCTACCTTGATAGCAATAAATAAGTCATTCAAAATAGTTTTGAATACAGAAAATAACAAATAAAGAAGCATGTTAAATATAGCTGGCTATAATCTAGACTGTTCTCTCCCTGTATCACTGTCATCCTGTTGTTCATTGATTTACTCAAGCGGGCACCAGTAACATCTCTATTACACTCAGCCCTGAGATTTTAGCAACCTCTCCTTACTCGTCTTTCCCAACGACTGGAGGCTCTTTCAGGGTCAAGAGAGTGAGACCATATTATTACTGTTTTTGGCATATCAAATATATCACGGGCAGTTTGCCAGGCTCTGCCGTATGGGTGGAATACTCTCAGTAGCTTGCCGAGCTTTCCGAGAGGTATGTGTATATTTATGTATGTATTTAGAATGTACTCTAAAGAAAATTATTCCAATTAATTTTAGAACAAGATGATCTTTTTCTTAGGGAACCCCAACTGTGGGTTCTTCTCATATGCTCCTTTTATAAGTATGGTGTCATCTTTATTTTCACTCCTGATTATTAGCAAAGTCTGACAATTCCCAAGAGTTTATTTGCTAATTGCATTTTATTCTGCTGTAAATAGTATGTTTTGAGTAAAAATATTTTTTAAATATATTTTTTAGACAAAAATACCACAGTATTTTTCCACTGTCTCTTGCTTTTAAGACTCCTGATTAGGTTGTTTTGTTTTTGTTTTTGTTTTTTTTAATTCTACGACAGGGACGAGGAAAATGGCTCCAAGGACGGAGTGCTCTGCAGTTCCAGGCAGTCTCCTGAGCACCCACCACCGTCCCCACCTCCAAACTCTACCTGCTGAACCGTACCGCAAACAGAAAGGCAAATCATCCTGTTACTATTTTAACTTTAGGAATTATTACACCAGTATACTATTAGTGAGATGAGATCTAAATCTCACTTATCCCTCTTCTTCCTGGTTATCTTTCAATGATTCTTTTCCTTATTTCATGTGATTTGCTCAATATTTAACTGATGATTGATTCTACTGCTGGAATGTTGATTTTGTCTTGATCACCTGTTTTCTGCATTTATTACTGCAACACACATAATACACAGCATTTATTGGAATAATTCCGGAGTGTCTTCTTGCTCTACGGCTCCTTCAACACGAAGTTCTCTGAAGCATCTTATGAGACTGAAACCATTAGCCCGTCAATCCTATGTACTACCTAAGAGACACCACAGACTTACTGGGGGCTCCGCACCAGCCCACACCACCTGGTAATGGGTTCAGACCTGGCCTGCCCAGGCTGCAGTGGCTCCGTTTGTCTCATCGGAAGTGGTGAACAGAGGAGTGAGAGGTCGGAGTCTGTCAACCCCAGGACCTGGCCTGTGGCTTCCAGGAGTCCCGTCCAGAGAGACACCCCAGGAGGACATCAGTCCAGAGAAGGGACACTTTGGTGAAGGCCATCTGAGAGCACACGGCCTGCGGGCCTTGAAAAGGAGAAGGGACGTCCCCGGCCCAGTCTTTCCTACTGGGGACTGTCGTAGTCAGACTGACACCAGCCCCTGCCTCGGGCCCCAGGGTCAGTGAGGGTTACTGACCCTGAGCCAGGTCTCACTCACAGTGGGGCTGACCCCCACCCCACCAACAGGCCCTCTCGATGAAAGAGGAACAACGGGGCAGCTTGGGAAAGCACGTCCCAAGCAGAGCAGACACCAGAGACCCAGAGGTGCTTTTCCTACGTGCTGCCGACACCGTGCGTGCTCACTGTGGTGTGCACACATGCCTTGGAGACTAGACCTCTGGGCAGTGCTCTGCCCTGCCCTGGCCTCTGTGTGCTCCCAGCTCTCAGGGGTGCGCCCAGCCTTGTAGGGTGCTCAAACCCTACAGCAGGGTGAGCACAACACCCAGCACCTCCCCTGAGAGGCCATGACTTGATTCCAAAGAAGCTCAAGTCCAGAGACCCCAAGTCACAGCCATGCCCCTGAGTCAGCAGAGACACAGGACAGAGAACAGGGATAACAGTCCTAGGGCACCACACGGACCCTGCGCGAGGAGGCTGGGCCGCAGCAGCGCTGAGACCGTGACAAAATGGCCTCACCCCTGCGCCGGCATCTCCCTCCGGGCCGGGGCTTGGGTGCCCTCTGGGTTACCGTGCAGACGGGACGGGGGCAGCATCGGCACAGGGCTGCTTCCGGCAGAGTGCAGCCAGCACTCCCGGGCAGGGACAGCGCGCGGCCCCACTGCTCAGGAAGAGGGAGCCAAGAGCCACCATTCAGAGAAGGGGACAGCGTCAAGAGGACGAGCTGCCAGGGGGCCAGACCCTCCCGGGCTCCACCCAGCAGCCTGCTGACCTCCGTGGAGAGCTGAAGGAGACGGGCCTGTGGGGGGGCTGCCCACTCCAACGTGGCCCCTTCTTCTCTGCAGCCAGGAATCAAATCTTAGGTATGAGAAAGCTTGGGGGGTTTCTGATGAGTCCACATTTCTGCCCGACAATGGGAACTGTCGTTGATTACTATGTGTGTACTGTCAACTATGAAGGCCAAGGGAAAGCAAAGGCAGAGAAACGAAGGCACGGTTGGCAGGCGGTGCCAAGGGAGCCAGCTCTACCAGGAAAGGGATCGGCTGCACTGTCCCAACAAGCTCTGTCCGAAGAGCACCACAGCCCAGCACGGGGCACACGTCTGAACCCAGCGGAGGACAGGAGGGACACGGGCCCGGGGGAGGGCTCAGGCCCTGCCCGGTGCAACAGCACCAGGACAGGGTCTCCGGGTACAAGCTGAGTGTGTCTGTGTGAGCGTGGGACAGAGGTCGCCCACGTGTCGGAAGCAGGGAGCAGTCCTGCCCGCAGAGCAGGAACCCAGCACAGAAACCTGCTCGGAGACGAACAGGCTCCACTGTAAATGGAAAACCCGCAGGAGCTGCTCGCCCTTAGAATTCTGGCTGACTCTGGCTACCCACACTTAGAAAGTGAAACTATTCATTAACATTACTCAGCATCACAGGCCTTTTGGATCAAGGATATTTTTATTTGCTTTAATAAGAATGAAGAATGCCGCTGGGGAGAGGGATGACACTTTTAAGAGCATTACTCAACTGGCCCCAACCCACCAGGATGACACAGAGCGGTGATGAGCTGGTTTCCGGCACCGGAGCACAGACAGAGGCGGAGGGTGTGCAGGCACAGATCTGAAGGCTAACCAACACACAGTGCTGAGCCAACAGCTCAGCTTCCAGAGAAGTTCTAAACTTTGAGGAACACCTGAATCCAAAGCCTCCATATTCCTAATTTAAGCACTGGATTAGGCTTATACTGACCATCACAGCTAATGTCCCTGCTGAGAAAGCACCAAGTACCTGTGAGCTGTGGCTGGGAAGTTACGAGGGGGATCGCTACCACCTGGACCCCTTCTACACAGCTGTGTGCACAGGGTCACACAAAAGCACGAACAGCTGTCGTCTCTGAGCACTGCTGCTTCTGCCTTCAGTCTGACACGTGCCTGTGACGGCTCGGACAGCAGCAGTTCTGCAGGTGGCAACACGTCCAAAGGGAGCAGGGCCAGGGTACAGTACAGCCAGTAAGACAGCTGCCTTGGATGCAGCCAATCCAGGTGGAACCCTGGTACCCCAGGTATATCCCGGAGCTGCAACAGGGGTGATCCCTGGGCACAGAGCCAGGAGTAACCCTGAGCATCACTGAGTGTGGTCTCAAAACAGAAAAAAAAATTAAGAATTTCCTGGAATGACAGTACAGGTGGTACAGTGTTTGCCTGGCATCGGCCTTCCCAGGTCCGATCCCCCGTAACCCATACGGTAGCCCAAGCCCAAGAGTGCAGAGCCAGGAGTAAGCCCTGGGCAAGACCAGGAACACACTGCTCCAGCCCCCATCAATAAAGGGCATGGGCTGGAGCGATGGCACAGCGGGGCGGGTGCTTGCCTTGCATGTGGCTGACCCAGGCTCTACCCCAGTGTCCCATACGGTGCCCCGAGCACCGCCAGGAGTAACCCTGAGCATCGCTAGGTGTGACCCAAACACAAACAAGCAGAAAATAAACATGGACTGTGGCTGTCAGGACAGGCTCAGCGGGAACAGCCCAGCATCCACGGCAAGCCCAAGAGCAAGGAGCAGAGGCGGACACCAGCGGCTGTGCCCGGTCAGTGGTGCGGGAGGCTGAGGGCACAGCACAGACATCCCCCCCACACACACCCTCTGCCTCGCCACGAGAGGCTGCTCACCAGGGCCCCGCTCACCCCTACTGTCCCGATTTGTGGCCACATGCTGTTCTGCTGTCCCCCACCGACACCCGCGCTCCCCACCACCTGCTGTGCCCCTGCCTCCCCCCACTGTCCTGACGTCCAGCACTGCTCTCATTCTCGGAGCTCCTGCCCACGGTTCCCGCAACCACAAAAGGCAGCTTGCTGGCAGGACAAGCAACAGCTGAGGCTTTGCCTTCTAAAAACCCACCTCGTGCCAAAGCCCCGTCTTTTATGGGCTGTCAGCTGCGTCTGCAGCCAGAAAACAGGGATGTTTCTCTGCGGCTTCACGGTCTGTGGCAAGGGTTCAGGAACGCAGACGTGCATGCACTGAGCACGCCTCAGCCCCTTTCGGCCACTCTGTGTCTGCACAACCTACGCCCACCCCTCAAAGTCCTGCCAGATGGCTGCAGGCCCTCCCCTGCCCTGCCCAGCCGCGCAGTGGACCCCAGCAGTCCTGCTCAGCTCTGTGCCCACCAGGAAGCGCAGCTCATGGTTCCATCTTCATTTTCCTTTGCTTCTGGGCCTCCCCCAGCTGTGTCAGGGACTCCCAGCTCAGGGCACTGGCATCACTCCTGTCGCCACACAGCGGATCAAACATTGCTGGGAACTGAACCCAAAGCCTCACACACGCAAGGCAAGTAGGCACTGAGCCACTTCCCCAGTCCCCGAGGTAGGGTTTTAACTATTTAACAACTGTGTGCTTCAAATCTGACAGAATCAATAAGGGAACCCTCATTGGCATCTGTTAAACAGACAAGTGGATGATTTAATTAATTAAACCATTATAAACTCAACCCTCACGACCTTTGAACTATTTTAACATGCCATCTGTCTTTTTTTAGAGAACAGTTCTAACTTAGATGAGGTTCCCTCTGGCAAGTCTCTTCCTGGGTCTCTGTTCACTGTCCGCTGGTTGCCAGAGCCTTCCACAGGCTGGAATACCGCCACACTGAGCACGATCAGCCCCTGCCCCAGAGCCACCCCAGCCAGTGTCCAAAAGCCTCCAGAAGCCACTCTTCATCATTCATCAACAATACAATGTCTCTCTCTCTCTCTCTCTCTCTCTCTCTCTCTCTCTCTCTCTCTCTCTCTCACATACACACACACCCCAACTCCTAACTATACAAAATCTAAGCACTTGAAAAAACAGTAGCATGAAATTATCACAAGTTTATTGTATTAAGCAAGCAAACCAATTAAGTGTCCTGAATCATTCAGGACAAATCATTCTGGTTAGGCCCGAAAATTTCCTGCAGCTTAAACAGAAGACTAGTGATCTGGGCGAGGGAGATGCTGGTGTGTTCTGAAGGCCATGTACTAACCGTCAGCGTTGCACAGACCCAGACTGAACTGGGGAGATGCCTCCTTCAAGCCTGCTGAGCTCCTTACACAATTCCTCACCTTACGAAGAGATCTTGCACCCTCCTACTCTGGGCACTCTGCAGGGCTGAGGTGGGCACCAGCAGGCCTGAAGCAAGCCCAGGTGCTGCTGCAGACGGCAGGCCAGAGGAGACAGGCCGGAGTCCTGCCCAGCCACTGTCCTCCAGGGCTGTGACTGCTGCTGACCACCTGCTTCCCGCTGCAGGGCCCACCTTCAGGCCCACCCCCAGTCAGGGCCTTCGCTGCTCTCCTATCTCGGACACGTGTCGGGCAGTCCTGCCTCCCTCTGGCCGCTGGGTACACCCAGCCTGCCTCACCGGTGAGGTCCCAACCAGGGAGAGGAGTGAGAGTCAGGCCGAACAGCTGCACTGGCTAAAACCTGGCCCTGTAGTTAGAGCCTTAGAAGACAGTATTTAACTTCTGATTCGCAAATAAAATTTGGGTTTACTGAGCAAAGCTTGCTACTCAAATCTGTGGCTGAAGGGAAAAACAGAAGGTGCAGTGTCTGGACAGAGAAAGAGGGTTGCTGGTGGCCAGGCTTTTAGAGGCGGCCAGTGTGGTCTGCAGGAACGGGGGCTCCACCTCGGCAGAATGTTCTGGTCATTTTGTGCTTGGATGCAGTGTGCCAACTCAACATTCCCTGGGACCTGACCCGGGAAAACCAGGTGCGGGCGGTCAGTAATGGCAGGGTGGCTCTCCAGGGCGGTGCCCTGGGCTTCAGCCCCCAGACACACGGAAGGGCCACTCTGTCAAGCCCAGAGGGCGTCTGGAAAACACGTCCAGTGCCTGGGAAGGCACAACCCTGGATGGCCAGCGGTCAGAGAAACATACAGAAAGCACTGGGTCCAGTAAGTTGGGAAAGGATTTAAGCCTGCCCCCCCCACGCACCCCAACTGCCCTCAAGATAACTTTCTAATAACACGGAGTACATTCCAAACAACTACCATCTGCCGAGAACCCCCAACTGCCCTCTGCTCAACGGGGAAGGGGGGGCGGGAAACAATGCCAGGAAAGCCTTAATCCCTTCCCTTCCCTTCTCTTCTTTCTTTCTCTCTCTCTCTCTCTCCTCTCTCTCTCCTTTCTCTCTTTCTCTCTCTCTCCCCCCCTCTTTTTTTTTTTTTTACAAATTGCAGACTGGGCACTTTCCATAGGCGGAGCAGCTCCTAAATGAATTTAGAAAGTGAATTTAGTGGATAATTTGGTTCCCCAAGGGTAAGCAGGAGAAGCGAAACAGAGGCAAATGGATAAATTCAGAACCAAGGAGGAAAGTTAGGAGAAAGAAACAAGGAACACATCTGGGAAAATGATAAAAGCAAAGGGCAATGTGAAAAGTAATAGCAAGAGCAGAAACAGTGACACCCCTGGTAAAGGAAGAGGGGCAACGAGAAAGGGCAGACCCCGGGAAAGGAGCACGCGCCGCGTCCACGCTGGGCGCCATGTCCAGTCTGCGAACCCCGTCCACTCTGCGCGCCGCGTCCACCCTGCGCGCCCCGTTCACCCTCCGCGCGTTGTCCAGCCCTGCGCGCCTCGTCCACCCTCCGCGCCGCGTCCACCCTCCGCGCCCCGTCCACCCTGCGCGCCCCGTCCACCCTGCGCGCCGCGTCCACCCTCCGCGCCGCGTCCACCCTCCGCGCCCCGTCCAGCCCTGCGCGCCCCGTCCACCCTGCGCGCCGCATCCACCCTCCGCGCCCCGTCCAGCCCTGCGCGCCCCGTCCACCCTGCGCGCCCCGTCCACCCTGCGCGCCGCGTCCACCCTCCGCGCCGCGTCCACCCTCCGCGCCCTGTCCACCCTCCGCGCCGCGCCAACCTCCGCGCCCCGTCCACACTGCGCGCCGCATCCAGCCCCGAGACGCGCTGCGCGGCCCCGGTCGTGCGTCCGGGGAGGGCCCGGCGGCCACCCATGGAGGGTCGCGGCGCCCACTCACCGATGCCCAGCCCCACGACCAGGCGTCCGGCCAGCAGCGTCTCCTTGTCGCCGGCCGCGGCCAGCAGCGCCGAGCCGGCCGCGCAGAGCGCGCTGGCCAGCAGCACGGCGGCGCGGCGGCCCAGCGCGCCGTTGAGGGCGCCGCCGGCCAGCGCCGAGCCCGCGGCCGCGCCCGCCGCGCCGGACACCAGCAGCTCCTGCCAGAGCGGCGACAGGCGCAGGCGGCGGCGCAGCGGCAGCAGCGCGCCCGACACCACGCCCGTGTCGTAGCCCAGCAGGAAGCCGCCGAGCGCCGAGCAGGCGGCCGCCGCGTACACCACGCCGGGGGTCTCGCCCTGCTGGAAGCGCCGCCGCGCCGCGCGCTCCAGCGCGGGCCCCGCCAGCAGGCTGCGCTCGCCCGCCTCGCCCATGGCGCCGCCCAGGCTGCGCAGCGAGTACTCGGCGCCCGCGCGCGACATCGGGAGGCCGGACGGCCGCGCCGGCCACGCCGCCACCGAGCCCGCCGCCTCGCCGCCGCGCCGCCGCCCGCCCGCCGGACCCGGACGGGATGCGCCGGGCGTCACGTGCGCGCGGGCGGCCAATGGCTCCGCGGCACGCCTCTCCGGGCGGGGCCGGAGGGCTTGGGACTCCGCCCCGTGGGCGGGGTCGAGCCCGGCCCCTCTTCGGGAGGGCCGGAGGGCTAGAGGCTCCGCCCCCGTGGGCGGGACCCGAGGCCGGCCCCTTTCCGTGCAGGACCAGAGGGCTAGGGGCTCCACCCCCCTGTGGGCGGGGCCTCAAGACAGGCGTTCTCTCCCGGGCCCAACCAGAGGGCTTGAGACTCCGCCTCCTATGGGCGGGGCCCGAGGCCGGCCACTCTCCGGGCGGGGCCACAGGACTTGAGACTTCGTCCCTGTGGGCGGGGTCCAGAGACACGGCTCCCCTCCAGGCAGGACCAGAGGGCTAGAGGTTCCGCTCCTTTGGGCGGGCCCTGAGACCCGGCCCCTCCATCGGCGAGGATGGCAGGCCCAGAGTCCGCCCGCCGCCGTCCTGGACTACGCACATTGGGACCAGCCCCCCACGGGGCGGGAGCGGAGGGCTGCAGACTCCGCCCTATGGGCGGGGCCCGAGACCCGGCTCCTCCCCGAGCCGAGCTTGCGGCCCGGACTCCGCCCCTCCAGGCGGAGCCAACAACCTCACCCCGCCCCTTAGGGCGGTCCGAGCGAGCCGAGCGGCCCCGCCCCTTGCGGGTGACCCCAGACACGACGCTTGGGGACCCTCGAGCTTCCGCCCTGGTGGGACCCGCTGCTGCCCGGGGCCGGCCCTGAGGACGGCGGGGAGGCTCCGGCACCGGCGCTGCGTCCCGAACGTCCCGCGGGCCTCAGCCCCCTGGCGCCGCTGTCGCCCCGCCCCGCGCCCCCTCTCCCAGGGGCCGGAGGGTCCCCAGGTGAGCCCCCGACAGCACCTGCCTGGGGGGGCCCAGGGCAGCCAGAACCGGGTTCGGATCTCTCCCGGCCCCGGGAGGCTTCCCGGGCCGTTGAACCCTGCGCCTCCCGGCTTCCCTGTCCCAGTGCCACGCTCTGCCTCCTCTGGGAAGAGGCTTCTTCCTCTGACGCCTGCTTTACCTGCAAACTGGATTTTCTCCCTGGTTTGGTGTTTTGGACCACACCTGACCGGTGTTGCACTCCTGGCACGTCCAGGGGACCTTTGGGTTGCCAGGGATGTGATCCAGGTCAACGCGGTGCTGTCCCTCACACCCCTACACTTTTTCCTTTTAAAGTAAAAGATTTTTATTCCCACTACGATACAAAGTTGTATTAGCATTTGTCAAAATTGCTTTCATTTGGAAAATACAGCACTATCCAACAAGAAAGAAAATAAGCTCTAGAATTTAAGGCCTGAGATAGTTTCATTTTGTGGGTACTTTGAAAGTCTCCCCATTCACCGGGAACTACCAAATAGACAATGTTCAGCGCGGCAAAAATGAATGTTTGACCATATAGGCTCAAGAATTTCAAAGAGGCCTGCTCTGGGTACCTTCTGTGATGGACAGTCGCAATGCTGCCCAGAGAGGTGATGACCAGCCCTGCCCTCCTGCCCAGGTGGTCAGCACCCTGGCCTGAGACCTTACCTAAAGGACTTTAACCTGTTTGCTCCACCTCCTCAGGGTTCGCACAGCTACAGACAGGCCACCTCAGAGAAGAAACTGGGCCAGAGAAAAGGCAGCAGAGAGTTAGAGTCTTCTCTCTCCAGAAGGGAGTCAGTTCAATCAGCATCACCAGGAGTCTGGCAAGTATAACACAGCCCTGAAAACTACATACCTGAGTCCTGTCACATCATACCATGCCTGGCCCTCCCACCAGCAGACCCTGGGCAGAGCAGCCCATAAGTAGCGTCTACCTTCTTAAATCAAGTCAGTGACTTCGGAAGAAGCCTCAATTTCCCCTTGTGAGCTGCTGTGAGTAGCCCCGTTGCAGCTGAATCCATACTTTAAGTTTTAAACTCCATTCCTGCAAAATCTTGAGCTTCATGGAATTGGAAAAACTATTCACCCAACTAGATGGTCAGATTTCTTCGTCAAATCCCTGAATGAACAATTTGAGGCTCTTCCTGTTCCTGGAGCAAGCAGATATCATTGGGCTGCACTAGCATGTAACAAGGACAAATGGAGATGTTACTGGCGCCCGCTCGAGCAAATCGAAGATCAACAGAACTACAAGTGATGCAAGTGATTCACCCAACACCCATCTGATAAGGGGTTGAAATAAAAAATATACAAGCCACTGGTAGAATTTTACAAGAAAAAAACATCTAACCTTACCCAAAAAAAAAAAAAAAGAGAGGGGGAAGAAATGAACAGACACTTCCTCAAAGAAGAAACTGGAATAAGAGCGGCTTCTTACAGAAATGCATCTGTCTGTGAGCTGTACTACGACTATGTGCCACCCGGGGAGGGATTTTCCCTCTCCACCCTGTTTTTCTGTGTGGGAAATGGTGGTGGTGGCATCATCCACGTGGCGAGAGCCACCCCCTAAGACTTCCACCCAGAGGTGGGAACTTTGCAATGTTGTGGCTCATAGCCGATCATGGGATGGGGCCGTTACCGGCACGCCCTCGGCCCAGATGAGATCCGGAGCTGCTGCTCGCGAAACAGACCCTCTGCTCCTAAAGACTATGATCCAAGAAGTCCTCTAACCCATTTTGGCACCCAGAGCGGCTTCTTACAGAAATGCATCTAGACTGTGAACTGAACTAAAATATCAGAAATCCAAAACCACGCGGCCGCGACAGCTCATAGAATCTTCATTCTCAGCAACGGAAAGAAATTATTTAATGATGCCTTTTCAGCAGGCCTGATTGTTGGGGGAAATTTCCAAACAATAATAGTGAGTTCTCTATTGAAATATTGAATGGATTCAAAATATAGAGAATAAAATGAAGATCATTAGCTACTTAGGTGGGTGGGAAGGGGGTATATTGGGGTTCTTGGTGGTGGAACATGTGCTCAGGTGAAGGGATGGGGTTTCAATCACTGTATGACTGAGACTTATACCTAAAAGCTTTGTATTTTTTTCGCGGTGATTCAATATAATAAAATTAAATTAAAAATAAAAATACTGGAAACTTAAAAAAAAAAAAAGGAAACTGGAATGGCCATACGGCACATGAAAGAAATGCTCCAAATCACTAATCGTCAGGGAGATGCAAATTAAACAACAATGAGATATCATCTCACACCACAGAGACTGGCACACATCCAAATGAACAAGAACAACCAGTGCTGGTGCGAATGTGGTGAGAAAGGGACTCTCATTCATTGCTGTTGGGAATGCCCACTGATTCAGCCACTTTGGAAAACAATATGGACATTCCTCAAGAACCTAGAAATTGAGCTCCCATTTGACCCAGCAATACCACTTCTGGGACTATACCCTGGGGACCCAAAAATGCACAGCAAAGACACCATCTGCACTCCTATGTTCATTGTAGCACTATTCACCATAGCCAGAATCTGGAAACAACCTGAGTGCCCAAGAGCAGACGAATGGATAAAGAAACTATGGTATATCTACACAATGGAACACTATGCAGCTGTGAGGGGGAAATGATGTCATAAAATTTGCATATAAATGGATAGACCTGGATGAGTGAAATGAATCAGAAGGAGAGGGACATATGTAGATTGACTGCATTTATTGGTGGGATATTTTTTTAAAAGTATGAAACTAATATCCAAGGCCAAGGAAAATAGGTCAGGCTGACTGGTCAACGGTTGAAAATTACCACAGGGCTGTGGGGGATGGAGGGTAGTTAAAAGAGAAGAGGGTCCATTATGACAATTCGAGTTGGAAATGATCACTCTGGACACGAGCTGAGTGTTGGAAGTAGGTAAAGGGATATATATGATAACCTTTCAGCACCTCTATTGCAAACCATAGTGCCTAAAATAAGAGAGAGAAAGAGACAGAGAGAGAGAAGAGAGGTGCCTGTCATAGAGGCAGGCAGGGGTGAGGGGTGACTTGGAGGGTGGGAGAGAAACTGGGGACACTGGTGCTAGGAAATGACACTGGTGGAAGAATGGGTGCTGGGACATTGTATGACTGGAACCCAACCAAAACAGCTTTGTGATGCTCTACCTCATGGTCATTCAATAAAATAGGTTTTAAAAAATTAAAAATAAATAAATGAATAACAAGCAAAAAAAATCTTGGGCTTTTCCTGAGGAAGGGAAGTCAGAAACTTCTCAGTGCCATAAATTCTGCCCTAAAGTTTAGGCTCACCAGAGACTAAGCGAAATGGCAATCCCTACAGCAAATGATCAAATAGAGAACCCAAAAGACCTAAACTAGCAAACCACTCTGTATGAACCCTGCATGTTCCATTGTTCTTTGTCACTTGACAAGTAACAAAAAGACCTAGATTTCTTATGTAACCCCCACAAAAGAAGCCACATTTAAGTTAGTCCTAAACTAAGTTCCTCCATGCATGGGAGTTTCTTTTCCCTTCTCTTCCACTTTCTAATAGACTTCTATTTTCTAATTCTGAGTCTGAACATCTTTATTTCTCAATATTTTCATCCTCTGTGTTCATCCATGGTTTCCAGTTTCATCACATTTTTCAGGAAGAGACTAGTTTGGTAATTCAGTTAGGGCCCATCAGGAGTGACCCTTGTAGGCTGTGATTAGGGGGCCCTTAAGATGGCCAGCATGCTATTTTTCTAAAACGGTGTGAGTACTAGTATTTCAAGAAAGAGGGACTAAGAGATTCAGCTATATTGCCTGAAGAGCAAGGTGAATGAACATTCCTAGCCTCCACTGGCTCTGCTGCGAGTGGTGAAGAGCTGATGGGCATGGTGACTATGGCTCAGAGTTAGCAGTAAAAGCGCATGTGCTTGAAATTTGCTGAGTAGACCCAAAGATACTTTCACCATCACCCCCCCCCCCACACACACACAGAGGCACTGATTTGAGTTGATGATCTGATCATTAGTTTGATTGTGGTAGCCATTCATAACTTACATGAGTGGTGACAGTGATACCTTAAATCTATATTCAGTCACAATTACTGTAAAGCTAGAGGGAAAGAGTGGGTGGGGGGCAACTCAATGGTGATGGTTGAGAATCAGGATGCTGTTATCTTTAGGGAACCAGGATTCTGCATTACTGACCATTCCTCTCCTCTGAAGACAATATCATCATCAGCAAAGCAGGACATTATAAGCGCCTGTACTGAGGTGACACAAAGTTAGCAGAAAAGCAGGAGGCTGCTAGGATAGCTGGGAAACAGGGGGAGGCACTTTGAGGCAGGATGCCCTGGAAACATCCATTGCTCTTTCCAGATTCCAGAAAGAGGAAAATTTATACCCCAATTAACCGATCAAAGCTAACTGCTTAACATCTGGCTTCTGTACTGAAACTGTGCTTGCTTGCTTGCTTTTCCTCATGAGAAAGTTGATTGATGTAGCCAAGTGGAATGTGATAAAGAATGTTTCACACTTTGCCTGGACTCAGATTCAGGACTGTTCAATACCCTGAGACCTCAGGCCAGGAAACTCTGCAGATGAATGAAGCCCCTTCAATTCAGCAGACACGTCTGTCTGAGATTTCTTGGAAGAATCTCACACCGTGACATGCCTGGGTGATGTGTGAATCTCCTGGCTTACTATGCAGCATAAAGAGGCACTGGTACTTCCTCCTAAATCTTGTCTTCTATTTCCTACTTTTCTGAGAGAGAGGAAGGAAATGAAAAGGAATGGAATAGGAAAGAAAATTGGTGATCAGCTTGGCAGAAAGGCCCTGTGACCTATTCACTATAAGGACATTCAGGTTCACCAGGTTCTGGGATGTCCTAAGGGACATTACCTGAGGAACAGCCCTCAGTCTGGAGCTCAGACTCACCTTGCCTCCCTCAGTGAGGAGTTTCAACCCCTCCTCTCCTCAGAGAAAGTTGGTGACAGTAATTTCTAGTCTCTTGGTAGATGTCATACAGGAGTCAAAGATAAATCAGGATGGAGGGAGTAGAGATGGAATTTATTGTTCATGAAAGTGAAAGAATAATTAGATAATTCAGGAGTCTGAATAGCTAAGTGAATGTTACCAAGAAGTAGAGAAGGTAGGGGAGATTATTCTAGATGAAGAGGAGACGGTACAGTTTCCTTTGAGAAAGGCAGGGAGGAGCATATCAGTACCTCGAGTGGGGAGGAGTTCTGCTGGAGGTCGAATACAGGGTGAGGGGGCACAGAGGAAGATCTCGAATGCTACTTTCCCTACGCTTTGTTTTTCTCCTCTGTTGAAATGAAGTAACATTGCTGTGTTAGTATTCTGAGTCACAGAAAATCTGTATTCATGCAGGGTAGTACTGCTTACATCTGAATACCCAGCGGTGGCAGCATGGGGAATGACGAGATCAGCCTTTGAATAATGAATCTAATGGCCTGGAGGGATTGTTCAGTGAGGGAGGCTCCGGTCTTAAACGCAGCTGTGACTTAATAGCCTGCTCCACTTTTGGTCCCCTGAGCCCAGCAGTCCCCTCTCAGAAAAGGAAAAAATGGGCCTACGCTGCAGACTTTATCCATTCTTCACCCTTCTACTTGTATGGCAAGTTTGTGCCTACTGGCTGCCCCCAAAGTAGTAGGATTCTTGACCTTTCAGTGCACACAAGAAGGCCTCGCCCTCTTCTCTACACTCATCTGTATCACGTCTCAGGTATAATCACCCAGAGAACTTTGCCTAAAAATACTTGAAAAACTTGAAATACAACAGACCACTTTGGTGCTAGAGACAAACTCCAATCATGCTTAAGTTTGGTTGCAGAGTGAAAATATCTTTTGTTGATGGGGAGCAAAAGCAGACATGGCACTTGGCTGACCCAGGTTTGATCTCCGGCAACCCATATGGTCCCCTGAGCACCACTGGAGTGATCCCTGAGTGTAGAGTCAGAAGAAGAAATGAGCAGTACTACTGTGGCCCCAAAAGAAAAGAAAAGAAAAAATTCTTTGCTGAAAAAAGTCAATATTCTAGCTATTCAGATAGCGAGGTAAAAATAATAGTGAAAACCAGCCAACTTACCTTAAAATTTCAAGTAATACTTTCACTGTATAGGAGCAGAAATCTCGCTCTTTTAAATAGAGAAGTGATTAATTTGGTGACACTCAGTGTTTTTATTTTACTTTTTATTGGGGGGAGCTAATTTATTTATTTATTTACTTTATTTGCTTTGTGGGTCACACCCGGCGATGCACAGGGGTTACTCCTGGCTTTGCACTGAGGAACTACTCCTGGTGGTGCTCTGGGGACCATATGGGATGCTGGGAATGCACCTGGTCTGCCACAAGCTCTGCTGGATCATGATCAAGTCACGATGCTGTTTTCATGGTTGCAGACACTGTCCACTCTGCTGGCCCTGGATAAAGTCCAATAGCTTGAGAAATATGTTGTAAAAGACTAGAATTTCATCCATCCATTCATTTGTCCTGCTACTTGTTTCCTGTGTTCTCTGTATCGAGGGCCATCACGGTATGGACTCACAGTCCTGGGAGGAAGAGCCCCTTCCTTCATCGAACTTCATTGTAGTTCTGAAACTACTCCCTCTGTGAAAAAATAACTGCTTGGTTTGGTAGGTTCTCTGCAGAGAAACATTAGGATCGCTTAGAGAACAAAGCAGTCGGTGCAGGGGCAGCCCTGGGCCACTGAACTCTCCTCAACAGGGACCCTAATGGGCCAGACTAACACAGTTAGAAGATCACAAAGAGCTGGTCCAGCAGAGGAGAAAAAGAGATCACTCACAGAAGAGGAGTGACTTGACTTGAACAGACTCAAGTGTCGGTGGAGTGATTCCCCAGTGAATGAAATCCTGCTAGCAGAAGCTGGGGTACAGACTGCGGTGATGGGAGGCAGGGCTATGGAGAAAGAGCTGGAATGAGACCTACAGAGCAACTCTTGTGGGAGAAGCTGAGGGTCTGGGGGACCAGCGCTCTTTGATGTTCACCCTCTTTCCCCACGCCTTTGAGCTCCACAAGATGATGTTACCTCATTCATCCTCACATTGCTGTGAGCCTCCTGCTCCTGCGAGCACTTGCCTGTGGATGGAATGGTAATTCATCTTTCGTGGCTCCAGAGAACACATGCAGTTCCTACCCTTTTTGTTTGTTTGACCCAGCTTGCTTACGGTTTGCTCCTGATTCTTTGCTCAGAGATCACTCCTGGTGGGCTCAGAGAACCATAAGGGGTGCCAGAGATAGAACCTGGCTTGGCTATGTGGAAGGCGAATGCCCTCCCCTCTGTACTGTCTCTCTGGCCTCGAAATTTCTACTTTTACAATTAGTTCTCTGTCCCCAGCTGGCCTGGGGCTGGAGTGCCCAGCCCTAGCCGCAACTCAAATGATATTTGCCCAAAGAAATTTCTCCCTCATACTCTTACTGAGGTTCAAAAATTCCCCAAGGCAGATGCTTTTGGTCATTATTGCAAGTGTTATTTTCACCAATTTCACCTCTTGCCAACTCAGGGTCCCTGGTGCCATTCAAGTGGGGCATCTTCCAAGGCTTCTAGTGCAGTTAAGATGTCCACTATTCTTTCACCTTGGGATTTCTTCATGTCTTTTCTTGCTACCCCAAAACAAACTCTATTGAAGCTTAAGGACTTCATCTTCTACTTTAATTTCATCTAAAGATTAAAAAATAAAAAAATTAAGCTCTTTTTAAACATAAAGTTCACTATTAAATGTTTCACATTCACATATGTAATGCCTTAATTTACTAATATTGTAAGAATTAAAATGCTCTAGGGCTGGAGCAATAGTACAACGGGTAGGGCATTTACCTTGCACGTGGCTGACCCAGGTTTGATTCCCAGCATCCCGTATGGTCCCCTGAGCAATTCCTGAGTGCAGAGCCAGGAGTAACTCCTGTGCATCACTAGGTGTGACCCAAAAAGCAATCACTTATATCGCTTGTCTCCCCGTTGATCTTTGATTTGCTCGAGTGGGCGCTCAGTAACGTCTCCATTTGTCCCTGTCATGTGCTAGTGTAGCCCAGTGATATCTGCTTGCTCCAGGAACAGGAAGAGACTCAAACCGTTCATTCAGGGTTTTAACGAAGAAGTCTTACCATCTTGTTGGTGGGTGGCCACACGGTCTTTTGACGTCCCGTGGAATCCAGTCAGTAACAGCTCTAGTCCAGTGGTCGTCTCTGAATCGCATTACATCCTCTTTGGGATACCCAAATAGTCTTCTCATCCTGTTTGCTTAGGGTCCAGGTCTCTGAGGTGTATGTTAGTGCAGGAATAATGGTGGAATCGAAAAGATGTGCCTGGAGTTGGTGGTCTTTCATCCTCTTAACCACTTCTTCGACGCTCTTGAAGGCCTTCCACGCTGCTCTCTTCTCCTGTGCAGTGCTGGCGCCAAGTTGTTCCTCATGTTGAGTTCTCGACCCAGGTACACATAGCTGCTGCATTCGGAGATGTTCGTTCCATTGAGAGCAAATGGAGCGTCAGGGACAAGTTCATTTTTCATGAGCATCGTCTTTTTTTTTTTTTTTTTTTTTTTTTGCTTTTTGGGTCACACCTGGCAATGCACAGGGGTTCCTCCTGGCTCTGCACTCAGGAATTACCCCTGGCCGTGCTCAGAGGACCATATGGGATGCTGGGATTTGAACCCGGGTCGGCCGCGTGCAAGGCAAATGCCCTACCCGCTGTGCTATCTCTCCAGCCCCCGCATCGTCTTATTGAGGTTCATCTGCAGTCCGACCTTTCCACACTCACAGTCAAAGTCAGCCAGCATTTGTGCCGCTTGGCTAATGTTTGGTGTTATGAGAACAATGTCATCAGCGATACGGAGGTGGTGTAGTTGCCGAATGTCTATCTTCACTCCCATTCCTTCCCATTCCAGTCGTTGCATGATGTTCTCGAGGATGGCACTGAAGAATTTCGGCGAAATGGTATCACCCTGCCAAACCCTGCTCGAATGGTTGTCCTTCATCTAGTGTTCTGCCTATTCTATTCAGGATGACATGAGTGAACAACTTGTAGACGACAGACAGCAGGCAGACTGGGAGATAGTTGCTGATGTCGTGGATGTCTCCCTTCTAGTACAACAAAACGGTCCTGCTGGTTTTCCACTGGGACAGAACCTTGCATTCAGACAGCTGGGGAAGAGCTGAGCCAGTGTATTGATGAGTACTGGTGGCAGATTCTTCAGGTGTTCAGGTCTGACCTAGTCTGGACTGGGTGCTGTACGAGTCTTTACCAACAAAATGGCAAAAAGCAAAAAATAAATAAATAAATAAATTTAAATGCTTTAGCTTTTCACAATTTATCCCCTCCAGTTGAAAGGTCAATTGTGAATCTACAAAGTAAAATGTGAGGGTGCATTTGGTGGCCCAGAGCTGCCTCCCCATATCCCCAGGCTTGTGGTTCTCCATCTCTCTAGACAGGGAGATGGAGAACCACAGCTAGATGGTGAAAATGGCCCATTTCACACAGAGTTTCTAGCATACTTACAGAACATCTGAGGGGGCTTGAGGTAAGGACATAGTGTGATTGATAATTTACATACATAAACATTTGGCAGAGGCAAATCTCTTGGGGAGATTAACTCAAGGAGACACTCTGTCTTCCAGGGACGTCTACATGGCTTTTATCTTTCCCTCCAGTTGTATAAGTTATCAATACTTGCAGTTGTTTGACAAACACAGTAAGAGACAAAGACCCCAACATCAAAACAATGGGTATGTGATGTGCTTCCTTTCTGGTTTCCTCAAGGTCAGAAGAGAGCCAGGCCTTGGTCCCCTCTCTCTCTGCTGATCCTGTCCTCTCCTGTCCAAGTCTGATTAACCTGACTAACCGTCTAAATCTGTAAACCCTTTCTCCTTTCTCCACTGCCTGTTGCATAACTGCTGTTGGCTGAGTAAGCTGAGTGCAGAGTGGGGCTGTTGGGAGGGAGAAGAGAGTCCTGATCAGCCTGGGGTCCTGAGCTCCCGCCTACTTACAGACGCACCTTCCCCTGCAAGCAGAGAGCAGAGCAGCTTCTGGAGAGCCACACTTCGTCTTGGAAGGAAATTCACTGGACTCTAGGTATCTCCATTAAGTAAGCTTTCCTTACTTCACTGCAAGCACTAAATACATCAAGCACATTTAATTTTACTAGCATTGGCAAGCGTAGGACTCAGTTGTCATAACACTGTAGAGATTCTACAATTAAAATCATGATTTTTAAAGGGGTACTGGGAAAAAATAATACCCCCACACAAGAAAACACTTTACTAAAATACACATTGCTGCTTTTTAAGTATCAGGTCAATAACACCATGTTACTGACAAGAAAAGGCAGCACCCAAGTGGGTCTCCTCTGACAGAACAATATTCCAGGTGCTCAGTTCCTTTTGTCTTCCGCAAAGCAGCTCACAAGTTCCCGTGTTACTGTACAACTTACCCAGGCAGCAGAAGACCAGGGAGAGTGTCTATGTGTAAAACCTGTCATCCAGCTGGAAAAAGAACAGAACAGCATCTCCACCTTGTGGCCTCTTGAGTTCACAGCTGGAGCCACAGAGCAGAGGGGTGTGTGGACGAACAAATGTGAAGGAATTGCACCTGCGTTTCCCTGAAAAGCATCTAAGCACCATGGCTCCATGGGGCCTCAGTCAGAGCCAGATAGAAGCGGCCACACGCAGGTTTCTGCTCTAACTCATGCAGGGATTCCCGTCCTTTTGGGATGTCAGGTCAGTCTGCCGGGAGCACTGCTCAGAATAGTCACTGTATGGCAGATCTGTGTTCCAACCTTCCAAACTATCTCATATCACTATCTATTATACTTTATTTGTTCCCTGGCTCCACATATGGTCCCCAGACACCACCAGGAGTGATCCCCAAGCAGTCAAGAGAAAGAACCAAGCATTGAGTGTGGTCCAAAAACCAAAATCACAAACAAATAAAATGTTGATTGAAATATCAAATTTTAGATAACTGTGAATTATATTTATGAAAACCTCACTCTAACCTAAGAATTAATGTAATTATTAAAGATTCAATAATTCAGTATCTGTTCAGAAATAGCTCAAAATAAGTAATAAATAACTATCGAAGAGAGATTGTTCATTATAAACCAGCTGAATTTTGTCTTGCTCTTTTTTTTTTCTTTTTTGGGTCACACCCAGCAATGCACAGGGATTATTCCTGGCTCTGCACTCGGGAATTACTTCTGGTGGTGCTGGGGGACCATATGGGATGCTGGGAATCAAACCCGGGTTGGCCGCATGCAAGGCAAACACCTTACCTGCTATCGCTCCAGCCCCTGTCTTGCTCTTTAAGTCATGTTCTTCCTCAAACACTCTTACTTGTTTGTCTCTATGTTTCTTTGCTTGCTCATTGCCACTCTGGAGAATCCTGTATTCTCTCTCAAACATGTATTTTTCCCTTTATCTCCCCTCAAATATTTCTAAATAAGTTTCAATAAAAATTTTATTGCTTTGAGCACCGCCAGGAGTAATTCCTGAGTGCAAAACCAGGAGTAACCTGTGCGTTGCCAGGTGTGACCAAAAAAGAAAAAAAAATTTTTTTCTTGCTTCACACACACACACACACACACACACACACAAGAATAGTCACTGTCACAAAGTCTCGTCCATGTGTGAAAATGCAGAGCGCAGAGTCTAAAGAATCTAAAGGACACGAACTTGAAAACTTTGTAACTTTCCACATGGTGATAAAATAAAAAATAAAAAAAAGAGTCTAAAGGAAGAGAATGCGACTGGTACTAAGGTGCCAGGACCAGGAGCCCAGGACGAAAGGACAGGCACTGAGTCCAACAGCTCAGCTGTGTTTGACCTGCCTTGTATGGTTAAGGAGACAGGTCTGGAGTTTAAAGCCTTGCCAGGAAAGAGACAGTAGCAGCTGGTGCCACAATGAAACTGTGAATGGGTTACTGATTATAGGTGTTTTCACTCAAAATGTGATGACAGCTCTTTGGCAGAGCTATTAATAATCTTCCTCATTAAAGGAAAACATCATCACTGTCCTTCCGGAAGAATGTGGTCTCTTCACAGTTGCTCCCATGCCATCAGCATTCGACTATGCCTTATGGGGGAGTCCCCACCCCCCACCCCCCAAAGAATGAAAATAACAAGCAAGAGAGAATACATGGCATGTGCAAACTGCCTCATGCCATATCAATGAATTTATCTTCTGTGTGAAATCAGGATGAGAAGGGCTGTAAGAGGAAATTGCAAATGTAAATACATTGTAAATTTGGCTCCACAAAATCATCTCTGTATCAATAGTATTACTAGTTCACAAAAAGCCTGTGACAGCCAGCAGCTGCTGACTCACCTCGCACCCGACTCTGACTTCTGAGTACTGCTTGCCAATGAAAGCAAGCAGAGATTCCTGGAAAAATGGTTGATCCTAAGGTGGTGGCGGAGCCCCTTGCAACCCGGAAAGTGAGAGAGAGTTTAAGAAAACCACAAATGGGGCATGTCAAAGATGACCTGAGCTGAAATCTGGTCTAGAAGATCGTTTGGTCCTGGATCACATCAGATGACTCATGTTTGTTTCATACCCTGGGTTATAAAGAGATTGTCAACTAATCAGAAAATGAAAAGAAGACACAAAACCTCCTTGGGGCAAATCCTAACACTCTGCCTCAGCCCAGTAGAAGAACTGTCTCCACTTCTGCTGAGTCATACTGACTCCTCACCAGGAGCTCCAGGGTAAGGAGGTGCTTCTGGCTCTTACGAGTCTCCACAAAACTCCCAGCTCCAGCCTAATCAGAAGGGGAGCCCCACTCACAGGAGGTTCTGCACAGCAGTGATTCCTCACAAGAGGCCTGGGAACCTGGCGGACCAGGGCATGACGACCGAACAGTGTGAACATGGAGTGAACAGGAACAGTCCCAAGAAACTGGAAGTTGGAATGCATATTGGGGAGTAGATAACAGTGTGACCTTCATTTATACTTGATACATGCCAGATGTTAATAGGAAGAGAAAATGGCTGAAGGGTATATGGAAATAGTCTTTGCACCTAAAAACTAAAATTCTCCACCTAAAATTACTTTCAAATTCCTAAAACTACTGGTTAAAAAGTGCTGGTGGTGGGAAATGTGCACTGGTGGAGGGATGGGTGTTTGATCATTGTGTGATTGTAACCCAAACGTGAAAGCTTGTAACTATCTTGTGATTCAATAAAATTAAAAAAAAAAAAAGGACTGGAGCGATAGCACAGTGGCCTTCCACGCGGCCGACCCGGGTTTGATTCCTCCGTCCCTCTTGGAGAGCCCGGCAAGCTATGTAGAGTATCCCGCCCGCATGGCAGAGCCTGGCAAGCTACCTGTGTCGTATTCGATATGCCAAAAACAATAACAGCAAGTCTCACAGTGGAGACGTTACTGATGCCCGCTTGAGCAAATCAATGAACAATGGGACAACAGTGCTACAGTGACAGTGCAATGCTACTGGTTAAAACTCAGGCATAATTATAACTGGAAGGGCTGATAACCTGCTTCTGAGACAAGTGGTGCCATCACAGACAGTCCCAGCAGTCCCCAGACTCTCAGGAAGAATAACTACAAGTTGCTTACACAGCATAGAGCTGCTGCACTTGTGCGAGCACAGTTAGGACGAACTTAGGTTCTGCCTCACAAGAGAGAACACAGATGCCCGGGATCAGACAGAAACAAAACTTGGACTTTTCACTGAAAACATCCCAAATGAGATTTCCACTGAAAGTGAACCATTCAAGTTCAGGTGAAAGCTGCTTGCGGAGTTCACCTCTCTCTTCCCTTCTTCCAGTTACTTATTTGCGAGTGTTTGTGCTCAGAACCCATGAATGCTGAAGAAATCTCTACCAAATCCTGTAATCCCCCCTTCCCCCCCCCAGTCAAAAATGAAAAAATCTGGATCTGGAGCAATAGCACAGCAGAGAGGGCATTTGCCTTGCACACGGCTGATCCAGGTTCAATTCCCTGCATCCTATATGGTCCCCTGAGCACCGCCAGGAGTAATCCTTGAGTGCAGAGCCAGGAGTAACTCCTGTGCATCACTGGGTGTAACCCAAAAAGCCAAAAAAAAAAAGAAAAAGAAAAGAAAAAAACTCAACACAGATGGCTTTTCATTAGGAGCATGCCCTTTTAGGGCCGATGTGGGAAACCAGTGCAGCAGAACAGAGCTCTAACAAGTCACCTGACTGCTTAAAAGCTGAGTTGAACGGCAGTTACCCAGAATGGTGTTTCTGCGGACAGCAGAACAGAATGCAATGGTGAATGGACTGGAGTGAATATCAAAAATACTTCCTCCTGGTGAAGTGATATGCACGATAGCCACAGTATTGAAAACCAGAGCACCTTAAAGGAGGGAGAGGGAGAGGGAGTGGGGAAGAGAAAGGGGGAGACAGGGAGAGGGGGAGGGAGAGGGAGTGAGTGAGGGTGAGGGAGAGGGACAGGTGAGGAAGAGGGAGAGGGAGTGGGGAGGGGGGAGAGGGAGAGGGCAAGTAGAGGGAGAGTCTGCCCTATCTGCAAGCCGGTGCGGGGGGGGGGGTCAGGAGGGAAACTGGGGACACGGGGTGTGGGGAGGCACACTGGAGAAGGGACAGGTGCTGAGCACTGTGCAATGGAACCCAGTCACGAGCAGAGCGAGCCTTCCCTCCTGGACAGCATCTTCGCCAAGCAGCTCCTTACCCGGCGAGCTGAGCACAGCGCCACTGAGCTTGCACCGTGACAGACCTTTAAAAGGGATCTCGGGGGGCTGGAGCGGTAGTGCAGGGGAAGGGCCCCGGGTTCGATCCCCGTGTCCCCTGGGGTCCGCGAGCACCGCTGTGGTGCTCCCTGGGCCTGACCTTCTGATGCTCCGCCCGGGGCTACAGCGGCGGCCGACCGCAAGGGGGCGCTGTGGCGACGACGAGGAGTTTCAGGTGAACCCATCCATGAGAGACGCTGCAGCAAACCTGCACACAGGATGCACGGCGTGGGGTCACGTGTGCTTCCACCCCGGGCCGCGCCAGCTGTCCCTTCTGGTCAGTCACTGCTCTGCTGCCTCCCATAATGGCCTTTAGGCCACTGTGCCTGCTGCACCGCGCCGCAGAGCACCCTTGCAGGAGCACCCTTGCAGGAGCACCCCACAGGAGAACCCCACAGGAGCAACCTCGCAGGAGGACCCCCGCAGGAGTACCCCACAGGGCACCCTCGCAGGAGCACCCCACAGGAGCACCCCGGTGCAGGAGCACCTGCAGGCACACCCCATGTCAGGAGCACCCTCGCTGGAGCACCCCCGCAGGAGCACCCTCGCATGGTCCTCCGGCAGCCGGTCTGGGGTTCCTGGCCCTTCTTGCATGCTGGGCGCCTAGCTAGGACCAGGCCTCGTGGGGATGTTTACTGTCTCCTTCTGTCCAGCCGCGGCTTCAGCGAACTCTCACCCGTGTTGTCTTTCTGTCCCACCCCCCACTCAGCCTCCTGGCTGCTTCGCTAATCTCTAAGCCCAAATGCATCATCACCTTCTCTGCCAGATTCATGCCAGAAATCCAAACCGGGCTTCAGGTCTCACTGAGAGACTCCACGTCTGTGCTGAATACAGGGGCAGGTTTCTGCCGAGTCATGGGGAGCACTGAGAAGCGAGAACCACCGGCCGCAAGCTGCATAAGTAAGACTTATGATCCCTCTCCCCAGGCACCAAGCCCAGTTTCATTTCCAGAGGAACCTCTCAAGTTTGTCTTTGCTCCTGAAGTTACTTCGGTGCTGGGAGTGGTACTTTGGCCCTGACTGCAGCACCTGCTCTGAGGTGTGAGTGCTTCATCACCTGCGTTCCCCCTGTCCATATCATCGCTCTCGTCCGCGGCAGCAGCGGAGGCCCTGGGTGCAGGGCTCCGGAGAGCTTGTAAGGGAAGGGAGGCTGTCAGTGCCCCTTCCTTGTCTTCTTCCCTGTACTCCGTTCCTTTCTTACCTGTCTCCCTTCCTTGTCTCTTTCCCTGCCTTCCCTGCTTCTGTGTCTTCCTTATCACCCCCTTGTGACTATCCTGGGTCACATTGCTATTTTAAATGGTAAATACTGTTTGTACCATGTGCATATGTACAAACCTGGAAGCATGAATTGGTGGCACTAGGTTCATAGGAATGCAGAGTGATCTGTGATTGGGTGTTCTGTCTGCAGGACTCTCTCCACTGCCAGAACGTCGTGAACCCTCCTCGGTTTCCTGGTTTCTTCCCTGCACCTGACTCAGGTGCTGGCACTTCTTTGGTTCCTCTGTGGTAATCAGGGATTGTGCAACCCTCCCAAGTTAATTTCATTTATCCCTTTAAAAGGCTACTAACTGCTAACTAAATAGTACTTCAGAAGTAAAGGCACATAAAGAGTTCGGACAAATTGCACAATAGACAGATGGTGTGTACATCAGACTCACTATGAAATAGAGTTGCTGCATGTTAGGGTTTGTGTGTGTTTTCTTACCAACACATGGAGGTACAGAGAGAAACCAGACTCTAGATTTTTCTCTTCCTGCCAGTCCCAAGAAGTTAGCCTTGTTGTATGGAGGTGTGTGAGGAAGTCCAAGAAAGGGCTGATGATTACACGCAAGAAGCAGTGCATCACTCTTGTGCTTGATAACGTGATTTTGAAATGCAATAACGTTTGGTATTTCTGCAGTTCTGGTACTTTCCCACTTTCATTTTCCTCTCTTATCATCAAGTAGCACTTTCTTACCATAAGGAACACATTGGTCATTCACTTCACCCATATTAGCTGAGCACTTCACATGTGCTTGGGCCAGTCGATTTGTTTACTGAAATCCCGGGCAACCGGAGTCAGTCTGCTTCTGTTAAAATGACTAACATGAGATTTCAAATCTTGTATGAATAGTTATTTGGAGATCATTTTAACATGAAACTCTATTTATGAACCCCACAGTGAGCAAGAGAATCCACAAAGATCCTCAATGTTGTTGATAAAACCCCAGGATAGTTTAAGTAAGGCATCCTCTGCTGTGCTGACTTGTGTTGTGACTGTGGGCATAGTCTAAGTTCTTGGTTAAAGGAGTGAAGGTATTGCTTGGTATTTTGTTCATCAAACTTGGATGCTGTCTTTGAAATAAAGAACTTGTCTGTAATGGATGATTCCTTGGCTCTGCTGAGAACACGAGGTATGGCCCAGATTCCCTTGAATGAATATCCAAGAGTTTCTGTTCCACTGCCACCTGAGGCCAACCAGTCCAGTGACAGTGCGGACTGAGAAAGAGCTTTAGTGGCAACAAGCTCACAAGTCGGACTCTTGTTCTCTAACCATAGTGTGCACAGCCCTGAAAAAGCCAGTTTTATAGGAAAAGAGAAGAGGCAAGCACTTTTTTAGGAGGGGTGGATTGCAGACTGGAGGACACCAGGGTGATCAATAAATTCCTCAGCTTGATCCCCTGAGTCACACTTCCCATGAAGCTGCAAGTGAAGATTTCTGCTGAATGCTTCCGCCCTTCTATCCTTCAGGAAAAAATAAAGGGGATATTCTTGAATTTTCATCTGTTTGTTTCTGGGCCTGGTGTGTGTTCACAAAAGAAGAGGGGGCCAGCGGGGCTCTATCTCTCCCACCGCCCGTGTTCGGTAGTCTTGAGCCACTTCCCCAACCCCGGGGAGGCTGATGGAGATGGGCAGGCGAACAGGTGAAGGAAGAAACGAGTGCCAGGCTGGTTGGTATCAGTTGCAGTTTATTCCAATCTCCATTCCCATTCTGCTTCTCCCTCCCTCCCTCCCTCCCTCCCTCTCTCTCTCTCTCTCTCTCTCTCTCTCTCTCTCTCTCTCTCTCTCTCTCCCTGCCCTGCCCCCATCTCACAGTCTTAAGTTTATATAGCAATCACAGAGGTAACACAAAGGTGGGTCTGAACATTAACAAATCAACAGAGAAGGGTAAATCTACTTCTAATATTTCTAGCAATGTCATTCTGTATGAGCACAGTAAGAGATATATCAGACTTAAAGTTTGGTTTGGTTCTTCCTGAGGACATTCACTATATATTCCAGACCACAGTCCAGATTAGTCAGGTTAGTCTTCCTAACCCCAGCAGGGTCCTAGTCTCACCATTACCTTTGGATCATGACAGCATTTGTCCATGATCATGCCCTCAACTTATAGTTGAGTACTGTGGCGCTTTGGCCTGGCTCATTTTGATGCCAGAGTAGCTCACAGCTTGCCCTGGGTCCATTCCATCCCTCGTCAGGACCCTGCTTTTGGGGTGCTAGGAAATAAGGGCAACTGAGCCGAGAAAGCAGATGCCCAGGAGTAAATATTATTGGAGTCAATCAGCTCCCAAGTTACAAAGCACAATATTAACTGTCTTCCTGTGTCCATACAGAAAGGACATTGCTCTAAGGTAAACTATACAAAAGACACTAACTTACAATACAAATTCAGAGTCCTTAAAAGGACCTGATCTTACATGATAACAAAATCTGATTAGGAAAAGGTGATTAACTGGTTGGGAAGGAGGGTGTAGAGAAGGGTAAACAGTTGTCTCACCTGAGACACTGATGTTTGTTAGAGATTATTAAAAGTTGCTTCATCATTTATATTTTATATCTTGCGATATTATTCCCTAGATCTAAGATAAGTCAGACAGCACAGAGGGTCGATACAAACTGGAAGGGTCTCCGGGAACGGGCTGCAGTGGGGTGGGGTGGGGGGCAGGTCACCCACAGCAAAAACCAAAGGTTTTCCTCTGCGACATTGTCAGAGTAGCTTACACAGCAGGATTCAAAGTCCTGAGTCTAAGGCTTGTGTGTGTGTGTGTGTGTGTGTGTGTGTGTGTGTGTGTGTGAACAATGCTATTGAAAATCCAAATTTAAATAATGAGTATTGGTCTGTAACACTTGGAATCATCAGGCAAAGGAGACAGTGCCATTGTTATTATAAATACCTTTTGTGGATATCTCTCTTGCAGCATATATAGGGGTATATACGACTTACTGACTTTCCAGTTAAAGGAAAATTGGGATAGTTTAAAGAAAGGTTGAGTAACTAACTGCCTAACAGAGAGGGAGAGGGAGAGAGGGAGAGAGAGGGAGAGAGAGAGAGAGAAGAGAGAGAGAGAAGAGAGGGAGGGAAAGAGAGAGGGAGAGAGAGGGAAAAGGAGAGGGAGAGAGGGAGGGAGAGGGAAAAGAAGAGGGAGAGAGGGAGGGAGAGGGAGGGAGAGGGAAAAGGAGAGGGAGAGAAAGGGAGTGGGAGAGAGAGGGAGGGGAAGAGAGGGAGAGGAAGAGAGGGAGAAAGAGGGAGAGAGAAGAGAGGGAGGGGGAGAGAGAGGGAGAGAGGGAAAAGGAGAGGGAGAGAGGGAGGGAGGGAGGGAGGGAGGGAGGGAGGGAGAGGGAGAGAGGGAGAGAGGAAGGAGAGGGAGACAAAGAGGGAGAGAGAGGGAAAAGGAGAGGGAGAGAGGGAGACAAAGAGGGAGAGAGAGGGAAAAGGAGAGGGAGAGAGGGAGAGAGGGGGAGAGAGAGGGAGAGAGAGGGAGAGAGAGGAGAGGGAGAGAGGGAGAGGGAGAGAGGGAGAGAGGAAGGAGAGGGAGACAAAGAGGGAGAGAGAGGGAAAAGGAGAGGGAGAGAGGGCGAGAGGGAGAGAGAGGGGGAGAGAGAGGGAGAGGGAGGAGAGGGAGAGAGGAAGAGGGAGAGAGGGAGAGAGGAAGGAGAGGGAGAGGGAGAGGCCTGCCTCACAGGCTTCTGCTCCTGGCCCTCTGTGCTGCTGTTACTCAAGCCGTCAACTGTAGATGCACTCTATCATTTACCCACCTAGGAATCTACCCAAGAGATGGACACACCACTTCAGAGGCCTACAGAGGTTGAGTCTGACTGCCACCAGGGTCCTGCTCCTAGTGACAGGTCTCTCTGCTGCCAGCCGGCTGCATGAGGGGTCCAGGGCTCATGCGATGCTCAGGGTCTCTAACTGCCTCTCTGCAGAAAGGGTGGGAAGCTTCTGGGAGGAGGGGGGCCGGATCCAGGCACGGCTTCCCCTCTGGGACATTGTCTTCCCGGAGCAGGTGCACACGTTGTTTGGACAATAAATACCAAGTCCCACAAAACCTCTGATTTGTACCTGGATATAAACTTGGGCTTCTTCTGGTGGGGGAGGGTTGTTGATGGGGCACACCCAGCTTCTCCTAGGTCAAGGCTGCTCCTAGCTCTGCCTGGGGCTCTCCTGGCGGTGCTCTGGTGCGAAGGATAGCAGTGGTGTCAGAGCGTGGGTCTTCCGTGTGCAAGCAGTGAGCCCACGCATGCTTGCTCATGACATACATTTGCTAACTAGGATTTGCAAGTTTCCCTGACCTCTAGGGGATGGAGCAACCTTGTCCCTTAGGTTGTATTTATAACACTTCTTTTTGAGGCAAGTGAGAAGTGAGAAGCAGATTTATTGACTGTGCTGCAGGAGGGCTCAGGCAGCCAGAAGTCAGAGAGCAGCCTGCCTTTGTAAGCACACTGACCCTCACTTCCAACTCAAAGAGCAGTTCACTATAAAACCTTCCCAGACAGGCTGGGGTCTCCTGGGCACGTTTCCCCGGACTGTGGCTTGTGCTCTTTAAGGTGGTACAGAGGACAGTGGTAGAGAGGCACACCGGCAGCACAACCTGCTGGAATAACCACTCTCTTACTCTCTTGGCCCATTGTCCTGTCAGGAGTTTTCCTGATTTTTTTTTTTTTTTTGTGCTCGGCGAAATACCTTGTTTCCATTCCCTGTAGGTGTTATTCTACCCCTACATATGAATTTCTAAAATTATTTTAATTTACACAACCAAATCACATTCTTTCCATTTTGAAAAGATGATTTGAGAAATGATTGCTTCTAAGCTCCTGAAACAACAGTTGAGGAGAAATTCCGTTTAAATAATTTTGCTAGTGGTTCTTTGCTTTCCTATTTAAAAATGAAATACTGTTACAGAGTAACTCTTGAACCACTCCCTTTAAAAAAATGTTGAACTTAGAAGAAAATATAATTTTTAAAGCTGTTTGTCATATGTGAACAGTTTTTAATTATATGTTTTGAATGTCTAATAGGAGAGAAATGAGTTTTAAACAACTGTGGCTCAACACAGGAAGATTGAATGAAATATTACACACATTTAAAAAGGGGAACAAGCAGAAAAGAAACCCAACAAACCAATAACTGTAACATTCAAACATTATAACTTCCCAGTCTGATCTAGTTGTTATTTCCAGAGGTGGGGATCAGCTTTTGGGGGGTCACCCTCTGAACTCCAGCCGCTCCCAGACTAGGGGTGGGGGTGGGGGTGCCGCCAGGAACAGATGCTGGTAGGGGACCCAGCACAATCCCGGGAAGAGCAGGGTGAAGCCAGCCTCCACTGCTCAGAGCTTGTGGCTATATTCCCCCTGCCCTTTGCCACAGAAAGTTTTTATGGTTTCCTTATGGAGAACATAGAATTAAAATTTCTAAAAACTCAGTTAATAGGAGATCTGAAAAATTTATATTCAGAAAGCACCTCGACATTGAACTTTTAAATCTAATACCATAATCCATTTGGAATGATGATATGTCTATTTTTATGTCTCATATAGGAATATATGAGACAGACTCTCGATATCCTCCTCAGTAGTTTGAGATTCGACAGAACGTTCTGATCTGCACCACGCTGTTTTCACGGGGGCAACTCGGAGGGGGGCGGGTTGAATCTCCCTCCTCAGCAGCAGAAAACCTCCAGAACCCAACCGCAGCCATGCTCCAGGCTGCTCTCCACAGCTCAGACGAGCCTCACCTACGGGGAACCTCCAGATAAACCCAGGTATGCAGGACCCGCGACCGAGATCTCCAAGCCTGCTTAGAACAGGACTGGGCCTCCTCCCCGCTGCTCCCCAGTTTTCCAGTAGCTTGACAGTCGCACCCACAAACTGCCCCTGGCACCATATAACCTCAAGATCCAGAGACCACGAAATAAGGCTTCGAGAAGAGAGCGACACAGAAGGTCCTGGAGCATGCGGACGCATTTTTTATACTCTAGCCCACTGATGTACCAAAAGTAGCACACATTTGCTTGGGTTTAACATACATGCTTGTAATCTCTTGTCATTTGTATCACTTATCATCCTGTTGCTCACAGATTTGCTCGAGCGGGCACCAGTAACGTCTCCATTCATCCCTGTTGAGTGCTAGTGTAGCCCAATGGTGTCTGCTCCCTTCAGGAATATGAAGAGCCTCAAACCTCAAGGTCTTTTTTTTTTGTTTTTGTTTTTGTTTTGCTTTTTTGGGGTCACACCCAGCAATGCACAGGGGTCACTCCTGGCTCATGCACTCAGGAATCACCCCTGGCGGTGCTCAGGGGACCATATGGGATGCTGGGATTTGAACCCGGGTCGGCCGCGTGCAAGGCAAATGCCCTACCCGCTGTGCTATCACTCCAGCCCCAAACCTCAGGGTCTTGATGAAGAAGTTTTGACATTATTGTAGGTGGGTGGCCAGGAATTCTTTTGACATCCTGTGGAATCCAGTCCATAATAGCTCTAGTCCAGCAGTCGTTTCCAAATCGCATTACGTGTCTGGCCCATCTGATTTTCGATGTCTTGGCAAATGAGACAGCGTGCCTGATTCTCTATCATCGATGGAGGGATGGAGGTTGAAACTCCAGATTCCTTTCCTCACTTGAGTGAAACGTGATACTCCAAGCATAGCTCTTTTGATTCCTCTTTGGGAAACCCGAGTAGCATTTTCATCCTGTTTTCTTAGGGCACAGGTCTCTGAGGCATATGTTAGTGTAGGAAGAACGGTGGAGTCAAAAAGATAGATGTGCCCAGAGCTGGAGGTTCTTCGTCTTCTTAACCACTTCTTCAACACTCTTGAAAGGCGTTCCATACTGCTCTCTTCCTCCTGCACTGCTCAGGTGCCAGGTCGTTTGTCATGTTGAGTTCTCGACCCAGGTACACATAACTGCTGCAATTGGAGATGTTTGTTCTATTGAGAGCAAATGGAATGTCAGAGACTAGTTCGTTTTTCATGAACATTGTTTTGATGAGATTCAGCTGCAGTCCAACCTTTCCACACTCTCGGTTGAAGTCGGCCAGCATTTGTGCCGCTTGGCTAATGTTTGGTGTTATGAGAACAATGTCATCAGCGAAGCGGAGGTGGTGTAGTTGCCAACCGTCTATCTTCACTCCCATTCCTTCCCATTCCAGTCATCACATGATGTTCTCGAGGATGGCACTGAAGAGTTTCAGTGAAATGGTATAGTCCTGCCTCACCCCTCTCTTTACATCAATGATCACTTCCTTGTAGAATGGTGAGATCCTGGTGGTGAATTCGTAGTACATACAGCTCATGGAGGATTCTGATGTACTAAGTTTGAACGTCCTGTTTGGCTAGGGCTTCAGTGACCACTTCAGTCTCAACAGAATCAAAGGCTGCCTTTAAATCAATGAACGTTAGACAGAGCGGCATCTTGAACTCTCAAGAAACCTCAATGAGCTTGGTCACTGTGTGGATATGGTTGATCATGCCGAATTCTTTTCGGAACCCGCTTGCTCGCATGGTTGTCCTTTGTCTAGTGTTCTGCCAATCCTATTCAGGATGACTCGAGTGAAAGCTTGTAGACGACGGACAACAGGCAGATTGGGCGATAGTTGCAGATGTCATGGATGTCAAAGAGCTCCCAGTTGGTGGTCATTCTGGGAGTTCTCTTCTTAAACTTTGCAGCCCTTTCTCCCCACTCCACGAAGTAGAATTTTGCATGAAGGGGACGGCGGTCTGATCCCATTTGAAATTTTGGGACAATAACAACATTGATCAGGCAAAACCATCAATTGAATATGATGTGGTCAATTTCATTGTGGAACTGTCCACTGGGAGACTTCCATATCCAATGTTTAGATTCAGCCTTCTGGAACTGCGAGTTCCATGGATGGTCTTGGTCGAGATGATGAACTCAGTCTCTCACTATGTTCATTCCATTCTAGGCCGTGGGTCCCAATGTGGAGTTCTTCAGGCAACCTTCTCAGTCCTATCTGGGTGTTAAGATCACTGACAATGACCTTGTAGAAAGTGTGGTCTTCTTTATAGAACTTCTCCAGCTCCATGTAGAACTTCTCAATTTCTTCTTTGTTGTAGTTGGATGTTGGTGCATAGACAATGAACACAGAAACTGCTGGAAATGAGCTACATATATTCAAACATAAGCGTCTGATTCGGGTTGTTAGGCATTCGAATGAATCGATGCTCACGGCCATGTTCGTGTTGATGAGGACACCACCGATGCCTCTACTGTCGCATGTTCTGAGGAGCAGTTCTTCTCCGGTGTCAAAAAACGACGTGATGTGATTGATGCCTTCTCATCTTGGTCAATCCAATGACATACTTGATCTTCTGTGCTTGCACCATCAGGTCTTCGATGGATGCTGCCAATGCCAGTATACATGTGTTAAAAGTGCAGACAGTCATTTCAAGCCCTTCTTTGTTTTGGCAGCCTAGTTCGGCCCTGAGATTTTAGCAACCTCTCCTTGCTCGTCCTTCTCAACGCTGCTGTATTGGGGGCTCTTCCAGGGTCAGGGGAATGAGGCCCATTTTTGTTACTGATTTTGGCATATCGAATATGCCATGGGGAGCTTGCCAGGCTGTGCCATGCAGGTGGCATGTTGTAACGATCTACACGCTAACAAACACACCACACACCTTGTGCATGGGTGTGCTGCTCTCAGACAGAAAGTACTGGCCACATCGACACAGTCAGTGCAGGGAATCCAGCCCTGCACCTGCCTGCATCAATGGGCAGCACCTATTGGTTTGGTCTTTGCCGGTTGGCACCGTTGCCCCCCCCCCACACCACAATCAGGTGGTGAACCATCGAGGGGGTAATCTCTTATACAATGGCTTAAATGGCTCCAGGATGAAATACAACAATCTTCACACACTTTCCTATTATGGTGGTGGGATTGGTGTTTTAATATTATCTATAATGAACTATTGTCAACAACTTTATAAAAATAAAATTAATAAAAAAAAGAAAAAAATAGTTTGGGATTATTCAGAATTCGCTGTTCAATAACCTACTTCTCCTCCACTGGGACAGGATTCTTCCTTGATTACAATATTCATATACAATCAGATTTGTTTGGGGTCTTTCATTCCTGTCTCATTGTCTAGCAATATTTATATAAATGTCTATTATTTTTATTATTTTTGCCCAAGAATATACTTTAATATATAATAGGGGAAATGTTTTATTTTAGTATTTGTTTCAAAAAACTTTTTTCTCACAATCATTTTTTTCTAGTTGGACTTGTGGAAACATGTTTCCTTTTTTTCATGTTGATTAAAACCAGATAATTTAATTTTGGAATTATTTTAAACTTGTGAGTTAATACAATAAATCAATAACATTAATTTTTATATTAAATATAAATGATTAAAGTAAATAAATTTTTCCATCAAGAACATGGACTCTCCATGCATTCCAAACCTCCTCATGAAAACAGGGTTTTCCCGGAGGTGTTTGGAGCCCAAGGGCTAGTATAAGAGCTGCTTGTCTTAGACGGAACCCAGAGCCTCACTTAGGGGTGCGGGAGGTCATCAGAGACTCACCCGGGATGCTGGGAGTCACCAGATTCTTTGGGTTCTATTTCCCTCTTCTCTGAAGGCTTGTGTGTCATAGAGGGAATAGGAGGGCTGGAGCTTCCTGTGCTGAGGTGGCAGTGTTCTTGCTACCTCTTGCCTCCCAGAGCCTCCTGCAGGGTCAACACCTGGCAGGCACCATCTCCCTGCGTCAGCAGGACCACCTGTCAGCGCTGTGCCTCTGGCCCTCCATCATCTGGAGAGGCTTCAAGGGCCCCCGTCTGTCTGGGCTTTTTAAGACAAACTACAGCAGGACTCACCCTCCCCCCAGGGAGTCCTGGGCAGGGGGAGGGGGGCTGAGGCAACTCCCCTCTGCAGCTTGCCCGCCCTCTGCCAGGACAGGCACGGTTCAGAGAGAGAGGGCTCTACAGGTTCCTCCTGCTATTTTAGCTGCTTTGTTAAAGAACTGTGACAAATGATAAACAGTGAGTTGGTCCTTTTTTAAAATCAATGATGTTGATATGTTTGGTTTTGGAAAACTCGGAAGGACTTGGTACCTTCAGGGTGAGTGACTTTGCACACACCCTCTGTTCTAGAAGCTGAGCAGCTAGAAAACAGGTTCGGCCCTGTTCGTGCCAGTCTCCAGAGACTTGCTATTTGGTCTGACGGGGAGCTCTGCATGCGTTCGCTTTCCAGAGGATGCCCTTCCCTGAAAGACTGCCTTCATGGTGATCCAGTGGGCAGCTGGCCACTTGCTTACTTTTCCATGACCCCTGATTTCCAAGGTGTGAAGCCTGGGACTTGATAGGAATGGAGGGATGTGCCCTGGTTTCCTTTGCTCCTTCATGTAATGGGGTCCAAGGTCACATGTTCCTAGATTCCGGCCCTGGGGCGGGGGGCAGTGAGGCAGGGGGTTGTCTCAGCGGCATTACTTGAGCCATCAGATTCCTGACTCATCCTGGAACAAAGCCAGATGGGGCTGGGGTCCCGTGGGTCTAAACTGCTGAACTCCAGCCTCCGTGCCTCTCACAGGGCTGTAAGTAAGTAACAGGGAGGGGGCCTAAGAGGCCACCCCCCCATCACTCTCTCTGACCAAAAGCAGCTAGAACCAAGTGTTGGAGAAGCAATTAGGACAAGCGAGCAGAAACACCAGAGTCTTATCAGGCGTGTTCCTCTCAAGTTGGTTGTGAGACTGTTGCGTGGATGTGTACCTGATGCCACTCAGGAGTGAAAAAATAAAAAAAGGTTTGCTGTATCTGCTTGCATCTTTCGCTTGTTTTAAGATGTTTGTAGCTTTCTTTAAGTTGCCAGTTACAAGTCTGTGCTTCACCCTACAAATAAAAACTGAATAGTAATGGCTTGCTTTTCCACCTGTCTTGATCACTTAGAACATTCTTTGAGATCTTTCCAGCCCTAGGGAACGGGAACAGTAGCTCTCACTAGCTCCCAAGAAATGATTACAGAGTTAATATGTCAACGGCCCTTAATTTTCCAAATGCCAACGGCACGGTTGGGAGAGCTCTGAGTGCGGCTGTCCAGGTCTCTGCGGAAGGGCTTTGCAACTGCATGGACCCACCCTCAGTGCTGACCCTGGTGGCCTGGGGGACTGCTGGGGACTATTCTGCCTCCAACAGTGAGTCACTCGTCTCCTGGCTTGTGGGCAGGTTCTCTTTCTGAACAGAAATGGGAGAAGGTGATGACATGAACCTGAACTGAAAGTATTTTTCCCTTCCTTGTTTCATGTAGAAGTGGTCAGGGCTGTTGTAATCAAGGGTGCATTTCACTTGCAGCAGAGGAAGCAGAACAGAGGGGAAGAAGCTGTGCAGTAGCCAGACTGGAAGCTGCTCTTTTCTGGTTAAAAACGTCTGCAGCTCTTCTGCCCCTGCTTATGGCAAAGCCTCACCCCAGAGGACTCCACACAAGCTGGGCCCGCTGCTGCTTGTCGGACTCAGAGGCTGCGGCCAGTGTTAGTGTAAGACGGAAGACAGACCCTCTTTGTCCCTGAAACTGGTCGGACCCGAGAAGTCTAGTTGCGTGGGGACTCTCAGCTCTGCTTCGGGCCGCTCACCCGAACTGCCTGTCTGCCTTTCTCGGGTTCTGTGCCCTGGCATCATCGGGCCCTGGGGTGAGTGGGGATGGTGGAATGCCCCACCGGTGTCAAGGAGCCCGGGATGGAGCAGAGCCCTGACCCAGAGGTGGGCTTCACAGGGAGACTGAGAGGAGGTCCGGGGAAGGAGGAAAGACCAGAGCCTCTGCGGCAGGCCTCAGTCCGCCAAGTCTGCAGAAGGCGCTGGCCACTCCCCCAAGGGTGGGGCCCATGGGGGCCGCATGCGCTGGGCTTGAGGCACCCTCTGGGCTCCACCTGCGACCCCAAACGTCTCCAGTGAGGACCAGAGACCCAGCTCTTCTGGGGAGGGGTGACTGAAGGCGTCTCCCACTCTGACCATCCTGGTGGTCATGCCTCCACTGCCCCTGCTGACTGAACCGTGCCGTGCGCTGTTGCGTGAGCCTGACCCGTGGAGCCACATTTTGATGAAAGTGACAGTGGCAGTGAGCCTCACTGCTGTGCTGCGCCCGAGACAGCGGGACGAGCACGGCCTCCGCTGCCCCTCGCGCCGTCGGGCCCCTGACCACTGCAGGCCCCGGTCCGGTCTCCTGCTCCCGGCACGGTGGGGACCGGGAGGTGGGCAGGGACTCTGGCGCCCTTTATGTCCCGTGGGCACTGAGGCTGTGGTGGGAAGCCCTGGTCGGGCGCCAGCACTGAGCTGGGTGGGAGCCGCGGGCCGCGCTGAGTCTCACCGGACTTCTCTGAGGTCGCGCCCTTCTGCCGGCCACCGCCTGGCCCCGAAGTCGGGCCTCCCAGGGGCCTTCACCCTCTAGGGCCTCCTGTAGACTCAGTCTGTGTCTGTGTGCACACGTGACCCTGTGCACGGACATGTGTGTGAGGTGTGTGTGTGAGTGTGGTTGCGAGCTGCACACGTGTGTGGGTGCATGTGGAGAGCCATGAGAAGTCATGGAGCCCCGGGATGGTCACTCCCAGGGTTCTGTCTTTCAGCTAAGTGCCTTGAAAGCTTGTTCCTTTTTCCTTTTCTTCTTAGTTTTTCTCTTTATTGAATCACAGTGAGATACACAGTTACAAAGTTGTTCGCAATCGGGTTTCAGTTATATAATGTTCCAACACCCATCCTTCTGTGTGCACAATGTTGCCAGGTTCCCTCAACCCCCACCTCGTGAGAGGCACTTTCTCTCTCTCTCTCTCCTCCCCCTTTTTGGGCTTTATGGTTTGCAATACAGATACTGAAAGGCTGTCGTGTATATCCGTTTACCTACTTTCAACACTCCGTTCCTGCCCAGAGTGACCATTCCTAACTATTATTGTCATACTGGTCCCTTCTCTACCCTAACTGCCCTCTGCCCCACAGATACTTGTGGTAGATCCCAATCATTCACCCGTCCTCCTGGCTCCTGTTTTCCCTGGATATTAGCCTCATACTATTTTTTTATACTCACAAATGAGCGCAGTCATTCTCTATCTGTCCCTCTCCTTCTGACTCATTTCATTCAGCATTATACTCTCCGTATCCATCCATTTACAAGCAAACTTCATGACTTCATTTTTCCTAACTACCATAGAATATTCCATTGTGTAGATGTGCCATAGTCTCTTTATCCATTCGTCTGTTCTTAGGCACTTGGGTGGTTTCCAGATTCTGGCTGTGGTGAAGAGAGTGAACATATGAGTGCAGACGGTGTTTCTGCTGTGTGCTTTTGGGCGCACAGGGTATATTCCCAGAAGTGCTATTGCTGGGCCAAATGGAGCTCAATTTCTAGGTGTTTTCTTTTTTAGGAATTTAAAATATAGTTTAATATTTTTTATATTTTATAATCATAAAATAATACAATATTATTTTCCAAGCCCAAGAAATTCTACTTTCAAGACACATGAGAATATATGTCCACATGACAATTTATATGAGAGCACTTATAATAGTTATAACCCAAAGCTGAAGTGACTATCAGTCAGCGAAGGGATAAACAAAAATTGGAGAATGTGTGTGGAATATTATTTGTCAATTAAAAGGAATAAAGTACTGATGCCTACTATAGCATAGATGAACTTTGAAAACATTCTTCTACTGAAAAAGCCATCTATAAAGGATCATATATTGTATGATCCTTGTAGACACATTGTCCAAAACCAAAATCACAAACATTTAGAATAGTGGAACTATTAGGGGAGAATGAGAAATCACTGCTAAAAGGTAGAAGAGGTGAAAATATTTATAGTTTTAATTGTAGTGGCAGCCATATAATCCCATGAACATACTAAAAACAATGGAGTTGTACACTTTCAAGGGATGGATTTAATTGTGTGAATTATATCACAAAAATCTCAGTTTTGAAAAGAGTAAAGCATCTGTGAACGTTTCTAGACTCGGACTGAAAATACCCTTCCCGGGAGGACCCTTCAGGTCAGTGCCCAGAGGCTGCTCTGTGCAGGCGGCAAGTGTTTATCCCCCGGGTGGGTGCCAGGAGCCTGGGGTTGAGAGCCCTGCCACTTCCGGCTCGAAGGAATCTGTGCCTGCTGTGGTTTGAGGCAGCAGAATCACTCTTGTGCCTGCTACACTTTCTCTGCCTTTTCCCTGCACTTTGAGATGTGAGGTGGAAGTGGCCTTCACTTTCCCTTTCTTTCCTATTTCCTGCCCCTGCCCCGCCTCTTCCTGTTCTCAGAAATCTCTTTCCACTGAGGGGTGATTAGGCGAAGCATTACTGTTTTAGCGCAGCGGGTAGGGCGTTTGCCTTGATGCGGTCGACCCCAGTTCAATTCCTCCATCCCTCTTGGAGAGCCCAGCAAGCTACAAGAGTATCCTGCCTGCACTGCAGAGCCTGGCAAGCTACCCGTGGTGTATTCGATATGCCAAAAACAGTAACAACAATGGAGACCTTACTAGTGCCTGCTCGAGCAAATTGATGAGCAACGGGATGGCAGTGATACAGTGATATTTTCCAAAAAGGCTACACCAGTTGATATCCCATCAATAATGAATGAGAGTCCATTTCTCCCCACACACATTCACACTACCCTGGTTGTTCTTCCTTTTGATGTGTGCCAGTCTCTGTGGTGTGAGATACCTCATAGTTGTTTTGATTTGCATCTCTCTGATGATTAGTGATGTTGGGCATTTTTTTCATGTGCCTTTTGGCCATTTGTATTTTTTCTTTGAGGAAGTTCCTGTTCATTTCTTCTCCCCATATTTATTTGTAGGGCTGGATGCTTTTTTCTTGTAAAGTTCTACTAATGCCTTATATATCCTTTCCCATTCCATTGAATGTTTTTATATTTGATCACAATTTCTGTTGAGGTGCAGAAGCTTCTTAGTTTAATGTAGTCCCATTTGTTTATCTTTGCTTCTATTGCTTCTCAGTGGTCTTTCATCTTTGACGATGCCGTTAGCTTTTATGTCATGGAAGTTTTTGCCTACGTTTCCCTCCATGTACCTAATGGACTCAGGTCTGTTGTTGAGGTCTTTAATTTATGTTGATCTGACTTCTGTGC
The DNA here is from genome assembly GCF_027595985.1 of Sorex araneus. NCBI lineage: Eukaryota > Metazoa > Chordata > Mammalia > Eulipotyphla > Soricidae > Sorex > Sorex araneus. The sequence continues at coordinate 67,639,969 of NC_073311.1, forward strand.
ATGGTATTAGACAGTGGTCCGAGTTCATTTTTTTTTACATGTAGCTTCCCAGTTTTCCCAGAAACACTTGTTGAAGAGGCTTTCCTCCTCCACTTGGTCCTTTATGAAAGATTGAATAATCACACATTTGAGGGTCTGTGACAGGATATACAGCTTTATTCCATTGGTCTATGGGTCTGTCTTTATTCCAATACCATGCTGTTTTAATTACTACTGCTTTGTTGTACAGTTTGAAGTTGGAAAGGTGATCTTCTTTTCCCCAAGGATTGCTTTAGCTATTCATGGGGCTTTATAGTTCCATATAAACTTTATGAGTGTCTTTATCTATTTATTTGAAAAAATGACATGGGTATCCTTATAGGGACTGCATTGAATCTGTCTATTGCTTTGGGGAGTATTGCCATTTTGATAATGTAATTCTCCTGATCCATGAGCAGGGGATGAATCTTCATTTATTCATATCCTATTTTTATTTCTTAAAGTAGTGTTTTTGTTTTCTTCGTATAGGCCCATTACCTCTTTAGCTAAGCTGATTCTGAGATACTTGATTTTCCAAGGCATAATTGTGAATGGGATTTTATTTTTAATGTCTCTTTCTTCTCTTTCATTATTTGTATATAGGAAAGTCAAGGACTTTGGGTATTGATTTTGTAACTTCCCACTTTACTATATAAATCTATTGTTTCTAGGAGCTTTTTTGGTAGTCTTTAGGATTTCCAAGTCATCTGCAAATAGTGAAAACTTGACTTCTTCCTTTCCTGTTCGAATGCCTTTGATATCTTTTTCTTGACTAGCTGCTGTGGCAAGTACTTCAAGTACTACATAGAATAGGAGTGGTGAAGATGAGCAATCTTGTCTTGTTCCTGGTATTAGAGGGAAGGATTTTAGTTTTTTCCATTGAGAATAATGCTTGCTGTGGGCTTGTGACACATGGCTTAGACTACATTGAGAAATGTTCTTTCAACTCCCATTTTGTTGAGAACTTTTATCATAAATAGGTGTTGGATCTTATCAAATGCTTTCTCTGCATCTATTGATATGATCATATGGTTTTAATTTTTTTCTTTATTGTTCTGGTGTATTATTTTGATTGACTTCCAAGTGTTAAACCATTATTGCATACCCAGGATGAATCCTACTTGGCCGTGATGTATCATCTTTTTGATGAGTTATTGGATTCTATTTGCTAGAATTTTGTTGAGGATCTTTGCGTCTGTGTTCATTAGGAATGTTGGCCTGTAATTCTCTTTTTCTGTGGTGTCTGTCTGCTTTATATATCAGGGTTATATTGGCCTCAATGAAACAGTTTGGGAGTATTTCTGTTTCTTAAACTTCCTGGAAAAGCTTGAAAAGTATTGGTAGTAGGTCCTCTTTAAAAGTTTGAAATAATTCACTGGTGACTCCATCTGGGTCAGGGCTTTTGTTTTAGGGAAGACTTTTGATTACCATTTTAATTTTCTCGATAGTGATAGGTCTATTTAGGTATTACAAATCTTCTTGATTCAGCATTGGGAGGTTATATGAATTCAGGAATTTATCCATTTCTTCTTGGTTCACCTGTTTCATGGAAAGCTTGATCTTATATTCTTAGAGGATGCAATACACTTTGATGATAAAATTCCTTTGGGGGGGTCAATATTAAATTTTTTACTTTGTTTTATTATTGAGACTTATCTTTCAGTTAAATATTTATGGTAACCTGCATAATTTTCTCCTGGTTTGGGGCCAGTGAGATAGTACAGCTGTTTGAGTACGTGTCTTGCATGTGGTTGACCCAAATTTGATTCCCAGCATCCCATATGGTCCTCCAGGAATAGTTCCTGAGTGTAGAGCCAGGAATAACTCTATCACCAGAGATAGCCCTAAACAAAAACCAAACAAAACTTTTTCTTCTGCTTGTTTATTTTTTCTTATTTTTTTCTTTTTGGTTCACACCCGGCAATGCACAGGGTTACTCCTGGCTCTGCACTCAGGAATTACTCCTGGCGGTGCTTGGGGGACCATATGGGATGCTGGGAATCAAACCCGGTTGGCTGTGTGCAAGGCAAATGCCTTACCGGCTGTGCTATCACGCCAGCCCCTTCTGTTTGTTTCTTGACTTAAAAAATGAAAGTCAGTAAATAAAAGGTGGTCATTTCTTTACTCATTATAAAAGCAGCACAGTTTATTTCCTAAAGGACTCTTTGTTGCCATACAATTATTTTCTATGTAAATGTGGTAGATTCATTTCTTTACTAATCTGTCATTTGACTCAGCAACTGGACCGAGGCGCACAGACAGCTGAGAGTCCATGTGGGCAGGATGCAGAAGCAGGCTCCGTCCCACAAGTGCCCACTCCCATCTGGCTGGGTTGGGGGTCCATGGCCATGCAGGAGCAAGCAGAAGCCTGCTGGAGATGTAGATGGGTGATGTCAGCTCATCCAAAGCTTCATCCCATTTTCCATCAAAACTTGCCCTTGTTCTTTCTGTTGGGAACTGGCCCAAACTCATCTGTATTTGTGGCACATGCAGTGCTATTAGTCCTTGTGTGCCTGTTGGGGGTGTGAGAACTTCAAAGAGGCTGGACTTGAAGCTGAGGAGTGCAGGCGCGGCCAGGCTGGCTCTGCTCCAGGAGCCGCTCCCAGCGCGTGGCCTGGCCACAGGTCCCTGCTCAGGAGCCAGCAGGTCACACTGAGACTGGCTGACGGCATTCACACAAACCAGACCTGAATTGTCCCTTTGTTAGGTATGCAAGGTAATTTATTTTATTTTTCACACCTTTCTGCCTTATCTTACTTCCTGGACCTTTCTCCTCTGGCGACCTTAGTTCCACTATCAATAGCCCCCGGCTTGTACTTTTCTTTTGTCTGTTCACTGACTTTATTTTCTTATACCATGGACATGGATGAAATCATTCCGTATTTGTCTTTTTCCTTCTAGCTCTTTTTGCTTCACTTAATACTCTCAAGTCCCTGTTTTAGTGCATAAGCAACATTTCGTTCGTCATTTTAATAGGGAAGAGTATTCAATTGCATAAATGAAATTCACCTTTATCCAATCATCAGTCCATGGACATCTTGACTGCTTCCTATTTTGTCTCCTGTAAATAATGCTGCAATACATTAGGATGGCAAGACTGGCTATGTAAGTCTTCATTATAATTTCATCTTTGAAGAGATAGCAAATATTTCCACAACAGCATGTGGTGGTTCTCTATTGTTCCATCGTATCTTCTCCAATACTTGTCATTGCTACTTTGAGGGTAAGTTGTTTTTGCACACATGGGGTTTTAATTAGCATTTTTCTGATAATCATTGATGATAAGCAATTTTTTCATATACCTACCAAATATTTGTATGTTCTTTTGAAGAAATGTTGATTCAATTTTTTTGCCCATTAAAAAAACCTGGGTTGTTTATTCACCTTAAATGCATAGACCTTGTTTGATGTATAGTGTGCCAATATTTTCTCCTATTCACTAGTTTACTACTTTAAACATTTAATTATCCTCCTTTGAATGTACAGAAGATTTTCCATTTAATATAATGCCAATTGTTTATCTTTGCTTCCACTTTTCTTGCTGTTGGAGTTGAGTACCCAAAAACATCTCTACTGATGATGTCATGAAAAGTTTCACCTGTTTGTCCTCTGAATACTTTTTGGGTCCTTATTCCATTCTGAATTTATTTTTGCATCTGGAGTTAGTAGCACAGTTTCATTCTCTTCTCATGTGGCAGTTGAGTTTTCTGATCATTTTAAGAGAGACTTTCTCACCATTGTATGACTTAGAATTCTTTATATAAAATAAATATCAATGAATATTTATGTTTCAGTGGATTTGTTTCTGGGTTTTGAATATTTTTAATTGGTCCAGGTATCTATTTTCATTTTCCTTCCATAGAGTTTTAATTGCTGTCACTTTGTAATTTACTTTGAAGTTGATAATATGTTGTCTCCATTTTTCTTTTTCCTCTACAGAACTCCCTTAATTATTTAAGGTCTTCTGTTATTCCCTAAAAACCTGGGTATTTTTGTTCTATTAAAAATATATAATTGAAATTTTGACTGGGATTGAATGAAATTTATATTTTGCTTTTGGTAAAATGAAAATTTTGGCTCTCTCAGTTCTTCCTATCATGCACTTAAAATGTGCATGACAAACAAATTTTTTGTTTGTTTTTTGTTTTAGTGCCACAGTGTTGCTTGGGACTTACTTCTGTCTCTGCGCTCAAAAGGATCATTCTTGGTGGTGTTCAGGGGACCATATCAGGTGGTGAGGGTCAAACCCAGGCCAGCTGCATGCAAGGCAGGTATCTTTCCCACCATACTATCACTGATTAAATGTCTTTCCTGATATCTTGCTCTTTTTCTTTTAATAGTGTCTTGGTGTTTTCTTTATAAGAATCTTTCACCTCCTTTGCTAAACGGTTTCCTAAGTATTTGTTTCCTGGGTATTTTGGGAGGAGAGAGGTTTGGGTCACATCTGGTGTCCTCAGGGCTTACTACTGGTTCCGAGGTTAGGGATAACTCCTCCAGGGACTTGGGGACCATATGCTGTGCCCAGGAGCCTCATTTGATTTTTATTTTGAAGCCAAATGCTCCTACTACTGAGATTTACCCCCACTGGCATTTTATTTTTTGATGTGACTATAAATTAGGTTGCTTTCTATATTTTTTCTCATTCGCATAATGGAATGCAGTATATTTCTGTATATTGATTTTGCAGCCAGACACTTTGCTGTACTTGCTGTTTCTCATAGCTTTTTGGTTTATTTTGAAATTTTTATTGAATATCCATGGGATAGGCCATTACAAAGCTGTTCATGTTTGGGTTTTAGTCATACAATGATCCAAAACACACCCCTCCATCAGTGCATATTTCCCACCACCAGTGTCCCTCATTTCCCTCTCACCATTCCCCAACGCCGCTTCCACCCAGTCTGCCTCTATGGCAGGCACTGTCCTTCTTTCTCTCTCTCTGTGCACTATGGTTTGCAATACGGGTACTAAAAGGTTATCATGTTTGTTCAGAGCATTCAGTATTTTTATTGGTAAGGTAAGGCTGGAGTCGCTTTTTAAACTGGGTGCCAGCTTTGGGGGTGGATGTGACTGCTGAGGCTTCTGGGAGGGTGGGAGGTGTGGGGAGGTAGACTATCCTGACTCCGAGAAAGCCTGAGGAGGTCACAAAACCCACACACCCGAATTTTCAGCAGATTATATCTCAGTGAGATCCGTCTGAGACGGTGAAGTTTGACCAGGGGCATGGCAGTGATTTTGGATTGTGGAAGCAAGCAGCTACCAGGGGCTCTGCTTGGGCGGGCACCAAACTGACCTGCCCCCCTCCAATTTACCTGTCTGTTCAGCCTTGTGTGGATCTGACATTAACTGCATCTTTTGATCTCTTTTGAGATTTATTTATGGGTCTCTGAAGCAAGGCTGGTAGAAGAGCTTACATGGTGGTGCTGGCATTGGTTAGTGGGGGTGACTGCCAGTGCTTCCAGGAGTACAGAGAAGTGGAGGGAGGTAGCCAATCCCAACTCTGAGAAAGCCTGGAGATTTCAGTCATAAAACCCACACACCCGAATTTTCAGCAGTTTAGCTTCTCAGTGAGGTTCGTCCCAAGACAGTGAACTCCAGCCGAGGGCATGGTAGCTATTTTGGATTGTAGAAGCAAGCAACTGCCCTGGGCTCTGTTTGGGTGGGCACCAGGCTGACCAACACCCACCCTCTGCCCACACCTACACCCCCTGCCCCAACCCAAACTGCTGACCCCTGGCACCTATTTCCTCCAGGCTGTTCAGCCTTATGTGGGTCGGAGATTAACTACAGCCTTTGATCTCTTTCTAGATTTATTTATGGGTCTCTGAATCAAGGCGATAAATGAGCTTGTACAACTGAGCAGGAGGTGTTTTGCATACCTGGCTCCCATATACCTAACTTTTGGCCATTTAATTTCTCGGAAACTTTGTCTTGAGCTGTTGAGGTCCAGCCAGATGCACAGCAGCAATTCTGGGGGTATCTGGGAGCCTGAAGGCCCATCAGACGGCAGATGCACTTGACCGCAGGAACAGGTTGACCTGGTGGTGGCTCCACTCCCCCCCACACACCTGTTTCTCATAGCTTTTACACAGAGTCTTTGGGGCTTCTTTGATGATCACGACACTGTTATTAATGGACTTTCACTCTTTGAGATCTGGGTTCCTTTTATTTCTTATTGTCTAATTGCCCAGGCTAAGACCTCTAATCCTAATTTTAATAGAAGTGGTTGTGGAAAACCTTTATCATCCTCTTAACTTCAAAGAAAAATCAGTTTTTGAATATTTGATGTTAACATTAGCTATAAGTTTATAGTAGATAGCCTTTATTAATCTATATTCCTTCCACCTCCATTTTATTGAGTTTTTAAGAAAACAGTACTGATTCTTCTCAAAAGCTTTTCTGCAGTTATTAATATTGCTATATGATTTTAAAATTTAGTGTAATATACTAATCTGCATGTTGAACCATCCTTGCATGCTGGGAATAAACAACCCCCCACAATTTGGCCATCTTTTTGATGCATGATTAAATCAATTTATTGTATCAAGTTAAGATTTTTGCATCTCTATCTATAGTTGTTGGTTTCCAATGAGCTTTTTCATGACCTTCTTGTCTTGTTTTGGTTGTATCAGGTTGTGTTGTCCTCATAAAATGTATTTGGAGGTATTTCCCTTTGGTGTTTGGAGCAGTCTGAAAAGAGCAGGCTCAAGTTCTCCTTGGGAGCTTAGTGAAATTCACAGGAAATCCACAGGACACGCTCTTGGATCCCGGTGTCAGTTTCCATACTAGCTGTCAGTCTTTTCATGGTTTTCATTTCGTTTTCTTGGTGGATTGTATTTATCTAAAATTATTCCATTTCTTTTAGGTTATTGAATTTATTGGCAAACCCTTGTTAGCAGTAACCTTTTATAATTCTTTGTACCCCTACAGCATCTGTCATAGTTTCCCTCTTGCACTTCTGACTGTTAGTTTTTCTCTATTTATATGCCTAGTCAAAGTTTTAAGATTTATTGATATTTTTGTAAAGTCAGTTCTTGATTTCATTGTTCTTTTGTATTTCATGTAATTGGAGGGGGTTTTATTCCATTTATTTTCATTCTCATTTTATTTTCTTTTATTAAATTTTGGGTTTTTTTTTTTTTTTTGTTCATTTCCCTGTTGCATTAGCTGTACGCTAAATTGTTTGTGATGTGGGGTGTGTGTGTGTGTGTGTGTGTGTGTGTGTGTGTGTGTGTGTGTGTGTATCTGTGTCTGTGTGAGTGACTCTTCCTTATTTTGTAGGCCTGCATCACTATTAACTTTCATGTCAGTACCACTTGTGCTCCTATAGGTTCTCCTATAGTTTCTGATGGTTTGTATTTTCATTTTCATTTGTCTTCAGAAGTTAAAGTTCTAAGAGAATTAGATTTCTTTCACTTTCTTCATTGATGCAGTCTACTGGAGCACATATTGGTTTCACTTGCTTGAGACTTATTCAATATTCCTTTTTTAAATAATTTACTTCTAATTTTGTAGCCTTGTAATCTGAAAAAATTTTTGGCATGATTGTAATATTTGTTAGTGTATTATTATTTGTTTTGTGTCCAGATTTATGGTGTACCCTGGAAAAAAATTTAATGTGCACTTGGTAAAAATATAAATTCTGATTTTGAGGGTAAAATGTTTGAAACATGTATATTAAGTACATTTGTTCTAATGTACCAAATGAAAGGTTTCGTACCAATGGAAAACCAGCAGGACCATTCTGTTGTACAGGAAGGGAGACATCCATGACATTGGCAACTATTGCCCAATCTGCCTGTTGGCAATTGTCTACAAGTTGTTCACTTGAGTCATAGGTGAATAGAATAGGCAGAACACTAGACGAAGGACAACCATTAGAGCAAGCTGGGTCTGAAAAGGATTCAGCACGATCGACCATATCTGCACAGTGATCAAGCTCATTGAAGTTTCTCGAGAGTTCAAGATGCCGCTCTGTCTAACATTCATCGACTTAAAGAAGGCCTTTGATTCTGTTGAGACTGAGGCGGTCATCGAAGCCCTAGCCAAACAGGGCATTCAAACTCAGTACCTCAGGATCCTCCATGAGCTGTATTACGGATTCACCACCAGGATCTCACCATTCTACAAGGAAGTGATCATCGATGTAAAGAGAGAAGTTCGGTAGGGTGATACCATTTCACCAAAACTCTTCAGTGCCACCCTCGAGAACGTCATGCGATGGCTGGAATGGGAAGGAATGGGAGTGAAGATAGATGGTCGGCAACTACACCACCTCCGCTTTGCTGATGACATTGTTCTCATAACGCCAAACATTAGCCAAGCAGCACAAATGCTGGCTGACTTCGACGGCGAGTGTGGAAAGGTCGGACTACAGCTAAATCTCACCAAGATAATGTTCATGAAAAATGCACTAGTCCCTGACATTCCATTTGCTCTCAACAGAATGAACATCTCTGAATGCAGCAGCCATGTGTACCTGGGTTGAGAACTCGACACGAGGAATGACTTGGCACCAGAACTGAGCAGGAGGAAGAGAGCAGTGCTCAGGAAGAGAGCATCTTCAAGAGCATTGAAGAAGTGGTTAAGAGGATGAAGAACCTCTAGCTCTGGGCACATGTTTTCGACTCCACCATTCTTCCTGCACTAACATATGCCTCAGAGACTTGGACCCTATGCAAACAAGATGAGAACGCTATTCAGGTATCCCAAAGAGGAATGAAAAGAACTATGCTTGGAGTATCACATTTCACCCGTCGAGGAGGATCAAGAATCAGGAACGCGCTGTCTCGTTTGCCAAGACATCAAAAATCAGATAGGCCGGACATGTAATGTGATTTAGAGATGACTGCTGGACTAGAGCTGTTACTGACTGCATTCCATGGGACGTCAAAGACTGTGTGGCCACCCACTTACGAGATGGTCAGATTTTCTTCGTCAAAACCATGAACGAATGGTTTGAGGCTCTTTGTGTTCCTGGAATGAGCAGATACCATTGGGCTACACTAGTACGAGACAGGGACGAATGGAGACGTTACTGGTGCCCGCTCAAGCAAATCGAAGATCAATGGGATGACAAGTGATACAAGTTTTAATTATTACTTAGAACTGTTATATTTTCATTTATTCTGTTTTAATTGATCTTCTCATGGTTGTATGAAAAGTATTAAAATCTCCTTCTATTAACCTATTACTGTTATGTCACCTATTGTTTCTTAGTGTATTTTAGTTCTTTCATTTGGTGTAAAAATATTTAAAATCTTGTGTTGACATTAATCATGATTACTACGCACACTGAGTGCACCCACTCTGTGTGTGTCACAGGGCGCAGACCCAGGGCTTCACGGAGAAGGCTTATGTTCTGTCACTGAGCTTCACCCTGGCTGTCTCGATCCACCTCCTGGAACCGGAAACCCATTGTCTGAAACAAACACAGTGCCACCTGCTTTTTCTAAAATCACCATTTGCTTATAGGATTGTTACCAACCTCCCATTTTGAGCCTGTATCTATCTTGAATTCATAGATGCAATTCCTGAATGTAGTAGAAAGTTGGATAATATTTGTTGATCCATTTGGCTCCTGTATGCCTTTTGTCTGTTGTTGTTTGGGTGTTTGGGCCACACCCATGATATTCGGGGCTTATTGCTTGGTTCTGTGCTCAGAGATCACTCCTGGTCACGCTCAGGGATCAGATGTGCTGTTGATAATTAAACTAGGGTTAGCCATGTGTGAAACAGGCACCCCAGGCCTGTACTGTCTCTCCAGTTCACTTGTATGCCTTTCAGTTGGTGAAGTCAGGCTATTAATATTTTTTTATTTGTTTTTTGGCTACACCCTGCTTACAGGGATCACTCCTGGAGGGCACAGGGCACCATGTGGTGTGCAGGGGATGGAACCCAGGCTGGCTGTGTGCAAGGCTAATCCCCTACCTGCTGTACTATCATTCTGGCCCCAGGTTATTAATATTTAAGGGAATTATTGGAGAGTAAATATTGCCATGCAGAGCGTCTCCTGTCCCCGCACTGGCTGTCTTCCCTGGGACCCCTCCAAAGTGGTGGGTTTCAGTTTCCCACCCCACCCCACCCCGAGCAGAGCTCCCATGGCTGAAGACCTCTGGAGCCTAGCCACAGCCATGCTCAAGGCCCCTCTCCACACGTTTGGACAAATCTCATGCATGAAGGAACCTGCAGGGGAACCCAGGTGTGTGGGACCCGGGGCTGAGACCTCCAAGCCTGCTTGGATAGGGACTGGGCCTCTTCTGCCCAGATTCCCCACTTTCCAGTAGCTAGGTAGTCACACCCAGGGACTGCCCCCAGCGCCGTGTAATCCCACCAACAGCCAACAACCAGAGACTATAAAACCAAGCTCCCAGAAGCCACCTCTTATAGCCTAGTTCTCCCTCTCGGAGAACCTGGCAAGCTACTGAGAGTTTCCTGCCCACATGGGAGAGCCTCGAAAACTCCCCATGGTGTATTCATATGCCAAAATCAGTAACAATATGGATCTCATTCCCCTGGCCCTGAAAGAGCCTCCAATGCCGCACCATTGGAAAGGATGTGCAAAGAGAGGCTTCTAAAATCTCAGGGCTAGGATGAATGTAGATGTTATTGAGATCGCTGGAGAAATTCGACCATTAACGGGATGATGATGATGGTGATGATGATGAAGTATTGCCATTTTATTGGGACTTTCAAAGGTGTTTTCTTATTTGTCATTGTTCCTTTCTTCACTTGTACTTTAACCATTCTTTGGTATATAATGTTTAAGTTCCTTCCAAAGTTTCTTGTGCGTGTGTGTTTCTTTTTACATTGATTTTTCCTGGAGCAAGCAAATATCATTGGGCTGCACTAGCATGCGACAGGGACAAATGGAGACTTTACTGGTGCCCGCTCCAGCAAATCGAAGATCAACGGGATGACAAGTGATACAAGTGAAGTGATTGATTTTTCCAGTTTGAAGTTCTCAATGGTACAAAGCAAAAAAGGGAAGGCACTGATTTCTGATCTTAAACTACTGGCGCGTGGTCAGGTACTCCACTGCACTGTCCACTTCTGTCCCTAGTAACTGCGGCAACAATGACTGTGCTGAGGATCCTGGGCGTCAACACCAAGCACTGCTGCTCCTGCTCCAGCAGGAAACCAGCGAGGCCAGAGGGGGCTGCGCATCTCGGGGGAGTGAGCCCTTCTCTAGCCGCCCACCCTCTCTCCTCCGTGGACATGGCCTCCCGCCCCCCCTCTCCCCGCGGCTACCTCCTCCCTCCAGCGCTGCCCCTGGGCGCCTGGCCCTGCTATGGCTTTTCCTGGGGAGGCTGTTTCCTCACCGAGGGGTCCGACCTGCTGAAGGCCGAATGTGCGGGTGTGAAGGAACTGGCCCCTGCGTCCAGCCCACCTCAGCCTGGGAGCTTCCCCGCAGGAGTTAGTGCGGGCTGGAGGCCTGACCCTGCTGGCCCAAGCCTTCCCCCACAGGGGTCTCAGCATGGGGCACTCTGCATTTGTTAGGGTCACAGACATCTCAGAGACACGAGGAACACGCGCTGACCCCTCTGATCAGGCTTGTGCCCCCTTTCAGCTCCATCCCCCACCCCCCTCTGGGGGGGGACAGGCCACCCTCCCCTCACTGGTTGGGACAGGCCAGTCTCCCTCTCCGGTGGGGACAGGCCAGTCTCCCCTCTCTGCGGGGACAGGTCAGTCTCCCTCTCCGGTGGGGACAGGCCAGTCTCCCTCTCCGCGGGGACAGGCCAGTCTCCCCTCTCCGCGGGGACAGGCCAGTCTCCCTCTCCGGTGGGGACAGGCCAGTCTCCCCTCTCCGCGGGGACAGGCCAGTCTCCCTCTCCGGTGGGGACAGGCCAGTCTCCCTCTCCGGTGGGGACAGGCCAGTCTCCCCTCTCCGCGGGGACAGGCCAGTCTCCCTCTCCGGTGGGGACAGGCCAGTCTCCCCTCTCCGCGGGGACAGGCCAGTCTCCCTCTCCGGTGGGGACAGGCCACCCTCCCCTCTCCGCGGGGACAGGCCAGTCTCCCTCTCCGGTGGGGACGCGATCCCCAGCCGCGCCGCCCTCGGTCTGGCCGCGGAGACGGTCGCGAGTGGCCAGCAGTCCCCGCGCTGATCCCGCCGGACGCGGCGCCTGTCGCTCCCCCCGCGCGGCCGCCCCTTCCCCGGAGTGCGCCCGGCCGCCGGGCCGCCGCGAGGGGCTTGGGCCGGGGTCCCGGTTCGGGTCCCGGTGCCGGTGCCGGCCCCTCCCCAGCCCCACGCCCAGGGCGGCGCCCGTGGGAGGACGGGGCGGGGCGCGGAGCATAAACAACGGGGCGGGGCGCGTCCTGCCCGCTGCCCGGCCCGGCCCGCGGCCTGCACCGTCCGACCCGCGGCCTGTCCGGCCCGGCCCGCGCCCTGGCCCTCGGGACCCGGCTCTGCTCGGCCCGACCCGCGCCCTCCCCCGCCGGACCCGCGCCCTGCCCCGCCGGACCCGCGCCCTCCCCCGCCGGGCCCGCGCTCTGCCCGCCGAACCTGTGTCCTATCCAGCGGGACCCTCGACCCTGCCCCTCGGGACCCGGCCCTGCTCTGCCCGATCCGCGCCCTCCCCCGCCGGACCCGCGCCCTGCCCCGCCGGACCCGCGCCCTCCCCCGCCGGACCTGCGTCCTTTCCCCGGGACCCGCGCCCTCCCCCGCCGGACCCGCGTCCTTTCCCCGGGACCCGCGCCCTCCCCCGCCGGACCCGCGCCCTGCCCCGCCGGACCCTCGACCCTGTCCCGCCGGACCCGCGCCCTGCCCCGCCGGACCCGCGCCCTCCCCCGCCGGACCTGTGCCCTGTCCAGCGGGACCCTCGACCTTGCCTGGCCGGACCCGCGCCCTGCCCGAGCCCCGCCCGACCCGGTCCCCTTCCGGCCCGAGCCTTGTCCCGGACCGGTTCCTGCCCGGGGGGCTCGCGCGCCATGGCCAGTGGTCGGCAGGTGGACGCCGAGGAGGACCAGGAGACCCTGCGGAAGTTGATCGTCCGGATGAGCAACGTGCAGGAGGGCAAGCAAGTGGGCACGCTGGTGCAGACGCTGGAGGACGTGCTGCTGCTCACCTTCGCCCCGCACGGTGAGCTCTGTCCGGCCCCCCACCGACCTCACCCCTCACCCCAACCCCACCGACCTCACCCCCCACTGACCTCAACCCCACTGACCTCATCCCCCACTGACCTCAACCCCACTCTCCTCATCCCCCACTCACCTCACCCCAGTCACCCCAACCCCACTCACCCCAACCCCTTTCACCTCATATCTCCGCTCACCCCCAGTCACCTCACTCCCAATCATCCCACACCCCCAGTTACCCCAACCCCATTCCACTTATACCCCCACTCACCTCACCCCATTCACCTCACACCACCACTCACCTCACCCCATTCACCTCATACCCCTAGTCACCTCACCCCAGTCACCCCATTTAACTATACCCCTACTCACCTCACCCCACTCACTCCAACCCCATTTACCTTGTACCCCTACTCACCTCAACTCACCCCCACTCACCTCACCCCCACTCACCCCAGCCCCAGTCACCCCTACCCACCTCACTTCCATTCACCCCAACCCCTTTCACCTCATATCCCCACTTACCCCCAGTCACCTCACCCCCAATCACCTCATACCCCCCACTCACCCCAATCCCATTCACCTCATATCTCTAATCACTCACCCCCACTCACCCAACCCCATTCACTTTATACCCCCTACTCACCTCACCTCCTCACCTCACCTCCTACTCACCTCACCCCCCTACTCACCTCATTCCCCATGAGCTTGGGCCTCACTTGGACCTCTGGGCTCTGACCCCCTTTGGCAGGAGCCAGTTTACCTGGGTCTGACTGAACCCCTTGCTCCACCCTGTTTTCTAGCTTCTACATTATTTCAAGGCAAAACTGTGCACGTGCCGCTGCTGGTGGTCCTGGACTCGTACCTGGGGGTGGCCTCTGTGCAGCAGGTGAGCAGTTGCTGCCACCCTGCCCTCCTTGGCAGAGGTGCTAGGTTCTGGGTGTTTCTGAGGGTTGACCTCGCCCCACCCCCAGAGGTGCAGTGAATTGGTCATCTTCAAAATTGGCTTCCATGGAGGGCAGTGCTCAACTTCGCTCATGTGGGTGACGCTTGATTAATTCTCATCCCCTCAAGACTCTGTCCGGTGCCCTGTCGACAAGCAAAGGCCCCTTGTACTTAGTGAACACAATAGGGAAGTAAAGTCCATATTACCATGACTGCATTCATAAAATAAGTGGCAAACTCCCAGAGGGTTGCCTTTATTAACTTAAAGCCAGGTTTCTGGACTTCTTGACCTAAAGAAAGCATTAACTAAAAAAGTGGTATTTCATGATTCTTTAACTTTAAGTTCTTATTTTTTACTACTTTTGAAAAATGGAAATGTAGACCCTTTAGAATCTGCATCATCTCCCACCCTGCTCAGTCTGTTTAGAGATAGAAAGGAGAACCCGGGGTGGTGAGTAAGGGCGGGGCACACCCAGAGCAGAGACACTGCCTGGTGTGTGTGTTTCCTTGTCAGGTTTTGAGGTGCAGAGAGCTAGAATCAGCATTTTAGGTTCTGAAGGAATGAGGCTTGAAGTTGTGCTCAGTGGAGTTGCATTTGAGAACCAGTGTCTCTCACCTTACGGTCTCTACCACCTTCACCTTTATGCTTTCTCCTGTGTCCAGCTGTGCCCACTCTGAGTGAATCTTATGTCTAAATCTTTTTTTCTTTCTTTTTTATTTTTGTGAGGAGATTTGCATTCAGGATAAATTATTGCTTTTGTTTTTCTTCAACTAAAATGTTTTCCATCTGAACATTGATTTTCAGTCTATTTCCTGAAATCTGAGTTCTGTGGACTGTGGGTCACTGCTTGCTGCTCCCTTCCTCCTGCCCCACCTGGGGTCTTCAGAGTGGTTAGCTGGGACCTGGCTCCCCAGGTGCTATGTTGGCAGTTGCCCCTTCAGTGTCACTCAGAACAGTGAAACAGTGGGTGGACAGAGCCTGCCGGGCCCCAGGGTGCCCTGGAATCTAGAATCATATTATTTAATAATTATCCAGTTCATCCTTTTAAAAGGAATAGTCGGGCTAGGGGCTCGTGTCTCTGGTTCGTTACAATGTCTGGACAATACCCTTGTCCAGTGGGTGCCAGGTACATCATGTGCAAGAACAGAAGGCAGTGTCCTCAGATTTGGCAATTGAATGTGACAGAACTAGGAGATTCAGCACTGTACGAGCGTTTGTCTACAGAGGGCATGTTATACGGTGTCGTCTCATCCTAGGGCTATTGACAAAACCAGGACCATTCTATCACCTTCAGAATCTCCTTTTATCAAACAGTCCACAAACTGAATTCACTGTTTTGTGCAGAAAGAAAGCACAGTGCCACGGTACCAATACACAGTGCCTTGGTGGCAGCACAGCGACTGATTTTTTTTTGTGTGTGTGTGTGGGTGAATACCCAAAGGGGCCTGGCTGTACCTACAGTGCTGGAGGAGTGGCGTAGTGCTGGGGCTTGGACACAGGGCCTTCCACTTGCAAGCATGTGCACTCCCAGTGGTGCATCCCCCTGGCTAGACATGCTCAGTCTTAATTATCAGTAGTCCTGTAAAAGCTGCGAAGATGTATTCTCCTACCCTTAATAATCTTAGAAGAGTAAACTTTTTTTTCAGATTTCTTTCTTAGAAATAATCTTAGAAGAGTAAACTTTTTTTTTAGATTTCTTTCTTTCACTAGTATAATTTATACAGATGTTTTTAAATGCTTTATATGTTGATTTAGCTGCACTGTAGCACTGTCGTCCCGTTGTTCATCGATTTGCTCGAGTGGGCACCAGTAACATCTCCATTGTGAGACTTGTTGTGACTGTTTTTGGCATGTTGAATATGCCATGGGTAGCTTGCCAGGCTCTGCCGTGCAGGTGGGATACTCTCAGTAGCTTGCCAGGCTCTCTGAGAAGGATGGAGGAATCGAACCTGGATCAGCCTGTGTGCAAGGCGAACACCCTGCGGCTGTGCTATAACTCCAGTTCGGTTTAGCTGAAAGTACTGAATTTGAACTTCTAATTGTGAGGTTTAGGAAAGAAGATAATTTACTATTCAAAAGTAAGTTTTAAGATTTGTTTTAAGAATTTAGACTGGAGCAGTAGTACAGCAGGTAAGGCAATAGTACAGCAGGTTGCACGTGGCCAACCTGGGTTCAATCCCCTGCATCCCATATAGTCCCCTGAGCACCACCAGGAGTAACCCCTGAGCATCACTGAGTGTAAGCCAAAAAATACTTGTTTTAAGAACTCATTCAACTTGATATTCCAGATTCTGAATCTTTATTTTCAAGGTGTTTTCATGTTTTATTAGCAGTCCTTAATAAGTGACTACCATTGGAGAACTGGTCAGTTCTACACTATTCCCATATTGTACCCTATGATCACTCCCTCTGTGTTCCCCAATTTTACTTCTGTTTATATAGTTTCAGCCTTTGAGGTGGGACCAAAGGAAATGAAAGTGTCTCGAATATCCCTAAGTTCTATATTCTTTCTCACTGTCACCGTATTTGCTTATAGATGTGCAGCTTCCTGGATCTCTCTGCAGAGCTTTACTGGGGCAGCACCAGTCAAACACCAGGAAACAGGTGTTCTCGTGGTCAGGAGGAGTTAGCCTCCCTTGGAATTGATTGATGGTCGAACACCTGGAGATTCAGAATATCATTTTCTTAAATACTTGGGAAAGTTTTTGTTTTATGAAAGCACAAAAATAACCAGTCTCTAGGACAGCTGGTTAGTCAGTGTCTGTTTAACTTATGTGGAGCTCCGAGGGTCCCACTTAAATGAAGGCAAAAATAGCTGATAAATTGTGCCTTTTCAAGCATTTTGAGATTACGTCAAAGGAAGTAATGACAGAGTAGAGCAAGGCACGATTAAAGCAGAAAAGGCGTAGAAATCATTGTAAAGGGATGTCAATCATCTTTTGTCATGAATTCCCCTGCTCGTTTTCTGTGCCCTCAAGTCTTCTGAAGGCCTTGAAATTCTTAGCTCACCTGCCTGCCCTGACCGCCACACCACACAGCCCACTCCCTCACGCAGGGCCAGGTTAGAAGGGCCACGCCACTGTTTGAAGACAAGCAGTCTTCTTTCTTACTGCCCTGAAGCCCTTCCCTCTGCCTGTCTGTTCCTCTTCTGTAGGATGTTCCAGCTGACATCGCCGCCACGCCCAGGCCTCGTGGGTGCCGTCGTGCACTCACAGTGGGCTTCCATGACTTTGCTAGAACTGCATTTTCTGTTTCCTTTGGTTTATCTTTTCTGATCATGTCGGTAAGAGCCACACAAAGGAGAGAGGGATAGCACAGCAGGTAGGGCATTTGCCTTGCGTGTGGGCTGACTTGGGCTTGATCTCTGAGTCCCACCAGCAGTGATCTCTGAGCACAGAGCCATGAGCAACACTGGGTGTGACCCAAAAACAAGGAAAGAAGGAATAAAAAGGGAGTTCTGTGATTATAAATAATCAAATATTTTAAAAATATAGACAACTATACAGCAGTAAGAGTAGGGTACACTTGGTCCCTGATTTGGAATTTAAACATTGTATTTAAAAAGTTTGTATTTCAACCTTTTTCCCAGAAGTAAAGATTTTTACAACTTATTCCAATTGCCATCTGTGTGAAAGAACTTAGTGAAAATCTACTTGAATGCACCACTAAGAACACGTTTCTTTTGGAAATGTGAGTGCGCTAGGACATTCGTGATGTCTCGTCCTTGTCAGCTCAGTGTGCTGAGATCAGCCCTGCGCACTCACCTGCTCTGCCCGGCCGGCCGAGCCTGGCCCTCCTGCAAGGACGCTGCCCCACCTGAGGAAACCGCGTCTCTCCACTGTTGCTTCAGCCCAGGACTCCTCAGGCCCTCAGCTCCTCCCGCCCACAGCTGCTCCCCCAGTCCTCAGCGGAAAGTGTGGTGAAGCCTTGGTACCGAGGCCTGGACAGAGGTGTTCTTCACCCCAGGATCTTGTGGTGTTCCCCAAAACTATTAACTATTTTGTTTTATTTCAGTTTAGACCACAGTCTATTTATTCCTTCATTATTCAGAAATGTTACACTATCACTGCATACCCTCTGCTCTGGTTTTTGGAAAAAGATAGATCTGGTTTGCTTTTGTTTCTCTTAAACATTTTGAAATAATTTAAAAAATCAATGTAATTATTTATTCTTCTAAGAATAAGAGATTCATGCTTGGCTTTAGGTGATCTACTCGAATCCTATAAGAAATTCAAATATTTGCCTTTCTTGACTGCAGGTGGGCTGGTCACTTCTGTGCAGATTAATAGAAATATGTCCCGATACAATGCAGAGCTTGATGGGACCCCGGAATGTTGGACGTGACTGGGAAGTCCTCGGGGTTCATCAGTAAGTATGCCACAGGAGCCAGGGAGCGCAGTGGGGTGCTTCCCCGGGAGGTGCTGTTTGCGTCCAGCTGGTTTGTAAATCTCTACTGAAGGAGATAGCTTCCTTAAACCAGTCATTATATGATTGGTTGAGCTGCAGGTGACTTATTTTAAACAAGTTTTTGTTTTGTTTTGTTTTTAATTATTTAACAGTCGAAGTGAGACAAGGCACTAGTTTTGAGACAATATGGGAACTGAGAAGTTCTATAAATAGTAATTTAGAAGTTTATGGCTTACTGCTTCAAAGAGCACATTTAAATTTTTAAAAAATACATGAACTTTTGTACTGTGTATCTAATTTGTTTAAAAACTAGCTTTCAAAATTAGGATGAGAAAAAAAATCATCCTCTAGTACTTTACTTAATCTTGTACAAATACAGCCTTTATTCTTGCTGTATTTTTGCAGTTTCTTCTTTTTTTTTTCTTTTTTGCTTTTTGGGTCACACCCAGCAATGCTCAGGGGTTACTCCTGGCTCTGCACTCAGGAATTACTTCTGGCGGTGCTTGGGGGACCCAATGGGATGCCAGGGATTGAACCTAGGTCGGTTGCATACAAGGCAAATGTCCTACCCGCTGTGCTATTGCCCCGGCCCCTATTTTTGCAGTTTGTATGTTGTGTAATCACTGAGCAACTAGGAAGCCCTGTGGCTCTCTCTCGCTGCCTATGTTCAGTGGTCCCACACCGATTCCGGGATGGCCGATGCCATGGACTGACAAAGGAGGGAGCGAGGGCCAGGCTGGTTGGTGATTGGTTGCCGCTTATTCCATTCTCCCCATGCGCCTGTTCCATCTCCCTGAGCCCTCCATTCCCATCTTCTCCGTGCTCCAGATCGCTGCCTTGGTCTCTCTCTAGTCTCACCAACTCCAGCATTGGGGATAGCACCACACCCTGGCCTGGTTGCACAGTCAGCGTAAGAAAGCCCTCCGCACAAGGCAAAATACCAACTAGGCTGTGTTCCTCCTCTCCTGAGGCCAACAATCACTTAGTTCACATCTTAATTAACATCTTAATTCTACTTAATATTAGTTATTTTATATGGACACAGTAAGAGATATGTTAAGCATGTAGGTGGCTCTCCTGGGGACATCTCATTATAGATCTCAGGCTACAGTGCTCAGGCCAGATTAATCTTTCCTAACCCTAGCAGGGACCTAACCTAGTTGTTACTTTTTGGATCATGACAGAATTCGTCCGTGATCATGCTCTTAACTTATAGTTAAGTATTATGGTGCTCTGGCCAGGCCCATTTTGATGCCAGGGTAGCTCACTGCTTGCCCTAGGTCCATTCAGTCCCTCGTTGGGACCCTGCTTTTGGGGTGCTGGGAAGTAAGGCCAACTGAGGCTTAAGTGGAGAGAACAGGTGCCCTGGCGTGAATATTCTTTGGAGTCAATTCACTCCCAAGTTACAAAAGCATAGCATTAACTGTCTTCCTGTGTCTATACAAAAAAGGACATTGCTCTGAATTAACTATGCAAAGGACTTAAGGAGAAGAGAAAAGCAATATTCCCAAGTTAACGGAGTCTGATTAGGAGATAAAGGTGATTGACTGGTTGAGGAAGAAGAGCACAAAGAAAGAGCTTACAAGTAAACACAGGGGAATGGGAGCACTGTGATGAGAGTAACCCAATAAACCTAAGCTCCCTGTGGCAAGGCAGAAAGGACAAACCAATGTTATCCTACATCTCCCCTTTTTCTTTTTACAAAAACACAAAATTTGAAATAGGAAGAGGAACAATTCCAATCACAAAAGTCTGATTTGTTGTACTAAAACTTCAGTCCGACCCTGAACCCAGAGCAGTTCTTGGTGTAAAGTTTCCAGTTGTCCTGCACAGTCCAGGAGTGATGAGAGTCATTTAGTCATGTTTTGAAGTAATGAAGCCTCAGATCAAATTTGAAGAGTTATTCCTACAACAGCAGCAGTAGTGGTCACAGCAATGAGTCCCAGTGGAGCAGCTATTAAGAGTCTGATAAACTTCAGGGAGCACTAGAGCAGGAGCATCAACTTCTGCCAGGAGTCCTTCAGCAGGGGAATGCAGCCATTCTCTGGTCAGGTTCACTGGAAGTCATAGATGTACAACCTAGCTTATGTTTTTGAGGAAACATACTTTTTAAAAGTTATCAGAGGCTTTAACCATTGGGGTTTGGTCTCCATGCTTGGGGGTAGAAAAAGAGACGGGGAATCTCCAGTGCAAATGGGCATCCTACAAGGAATTGAAAAAGCGTTCCTGTTAAAAGTCATTCCTTCCTCCTTCGGAACTGAGGCACCTGTGAATTCCAAGGAAAGGGTAACAGTAAAGAATTTTTAATTAAAACATATGGGGTCCTGGCTCTGTCCAATCCACAACCTGTAAAGAGGGGTATGAGGAATGTGACCTCATGATATGCTAAGGGAGCACGAGGCCTTTGCTGCAGGTCTATGTCTATATCTGCCTGTGAAACATGGAACTCATTAGTGTATGATAAAAGTTCCCTGGTCTCTCAACTTATAACTGGCTTCTTGGGTGCAATGTTGTGAAAACAGTTAATAACTAATTTTTTTCTTTCTTTTCTACCTGTTGAGACTATTAACATTTCTCTGTGTTCATAGCCTGGCTGAGGCTTCTAGGGAGGAGAAATAAATAAGTCTCAGTAGGGGAAAAAAACATAGGTGAGTGAAGTTCTAGAAAATGCCCACGTCTGATATTGTCCTGCTTTGATTTTCATTTTTATCTGCAGACTGATTCTTAAGATGCTGACCATTCACAAAGCCAGTGTGAGCCTGTCCACGGTGGGCCTGAAGGCCCTTGAGCTCCTCCTGACCTCAGGTGATGTGACTCAAAGTAAAACACGTCTTAATTTACTTAATAGGAAACATTTGTTTTAATGTTAAACATTGACATATTTGGTCAAATTTTGACATGTCCTAAGTGTGTTTTACTTTATTTTTTAAGCATAACGTGATGGTTTCCCAGGTCCCTTTACTTTATTTATTTATTTATTTTTTGGTTTTTGGGTCACACCCGGCGATGCACAGGGGCTACTCCTGGCTCTTCACTCAGGAATTACCCCTGGCGGTGCTCAGGGGACCATATGGGATGCTGGGATTAGAACCCGGGTTGGCCTCGTGCAAGGCAAACGCCCTACCCGCTGTGCTATCGCTCCAGCCCGGTCCCTTTACTTTATTTCCTGCTCTTTTTTCTTCACATTTCTCCTTCAGAGACCCCGCCAGTGTCTTGGCCATGATGCCCTCGTGCCCCCCACAGCGCTGTCTCTCCCTGGGCTCCCCAGAGCTGGCCCCACATTCCATTAGCGTAGTCGGACTGTCTCCGCGTGGGTCTCTCTGCCATGGTTCTGGGACTGTGGTTTGTGTAAACGGTGTATGCCCCACGCCTCCAGTGCATGTCTGTGGGGCCCCTGTGAGGCCTCTAGCTGGGGCCCTGCAGCTTTGCCTCAGGACACCTTGCTTGGGTGCCTGGGGGACAGGGTCGGGCTGCAGGCTGAGGGCACAGCCCCCTGGGGAGCAGCCTTCACTCTGCCGAGACCAGGCTGCCCCCGAGCTATCTGTGAGGTCAGCTGGTCAGGGCCCAGTGTGAAGGGCCCAGAGCCGGGGGCGGGGGGGGGCTGAGTGGGTGAGATGTCACATGTGGGCCCTGTCTAAGTGCAACGCTGGGCACACTGGGCTGGCGCAGGCGGGCAGAGGGGCAGCCGCTGGCACCCCCCACTATCTGATACTCACACGCGAAACTGGTTGATGGATGCACTTTATGTTTCCATGGGACCTTTTATGGGGAGGCTGGGGGTTCAGTGTCCATCTGGCAGGGAACTGGAGTGGAGTTTGTATCTGAACTGGTTTTTGTATCATTGACGTGTTTGGAAAAGACCAGTTGGTGTAACTTCTCTGAGGGTCTCTGATGTTTGCTGGAGGCTGCCTAGAGCTTGTTCTTACTGTGCTTGTGGTGGTGGGCTGCCTGTCGTGCTGCCTGGAGGGGTCTGCTCTGTGCAGGAGGTTCTCGCCGCACCGCACCTCTCAGATGTGAGAAAATTCAAGCTTTCTTGAATAAATTTTAGTGTGAGTTTGCAGTCACACGTGGCTGCTGGAGCGGGCAGAGACAAAACGTGTCAAGAAAGAAGTGGCGAGGGAAGTGGCACAGACAGGCAGAGGCACCCGCGGGGGCTGCGCTGAGAGCAGGATGCAGACCAGCCTGTCTCAGTTCTGCTCTAGCTGGGGGGCCCTTGGCCTCACAGGCACCTGCCAGCACGTGCCGCCTCTCCTGGTTGCTGAGCCACAGGTGAGAGTGTGTGAGGAGACTGCGAGGAGTCTAGCTGCAGGTCTCGGTTGGACCGAGGTCTTGGTTGTTGTAACGTGTCCTGAAAACATTCTCATGTAGGGAGACCCTAACAACCTGCCAGTCCTACCCTGGAGTCCAGTGGTTCAGCCGGGGAAAGACCACCAGCCTCTGTCCTCATCAGCACTAACATGCTGAGTGTCAGAGCAGCGCTCACTTGAGGAATGCTGCTCTTTTCCACACAGGAAAAATCACGCTGCTGATACTGGATGAAGAGAGCGACGTTTTCTTATTAATTTTTGATGCCATGCGCACATTTTCAGCCAATGATGAAGTTCAAAAACTTGGGTGCAAAGCTTTACATGTGCTGTTTGAGAGAGGTATGTAAACAGCCAAACTCTTAATTTTGACATTTGTATAAGAAAAAGAGCAGAGTGTATTATAGTGAAAGGGACGCTACCCGTAGTCCACACAGTATGGGCCTGGCCAGTCCCTGGACAAGCAGGCTGGGAGCAGAGTCTTCCTTTGGGGTGAGAAACGCTGAAGCGGTTTTGTTTCAGCTCTTGGTCTTTGAATGTCTCCTGTCTCTTCCCCTCCCTCCCCCTCCTTCCCTCCTTCCTTGTGGAACAGGCCCAGGAGGAAGATGCTTCTTCCTCTCACCAGCCCCGGGGCCCACCTGGTCCAGGGAATCAAGAAGCTGGTTCATCACAAAGGCTCTCAGGGCTGAGAGTGTGAGAGTCAAGTTCCCCAGGCTTTGTACATTTGTCAAGTGACGTTCCGACATGTTTTAGAGTCCCGAAAAACTGCTCCGTAAAATGAGAAGGATCTCTGGTACCTTCCTTTATTAGAAGAACACAATCAATTTCACATCTGTCACATAATACAAAATATTAAAACCTGAAAGTATGCCAACCATGAAATGAGCATGCTGGTTTTTCTGTTGTTTTTTGTCAGGGCCCTACTCAGGTGAGCTAAACCAAATTAAGCAACTTTGGTTAGGTTCTGGGTACCTAAACCAGGGCCTCATCCCAGGGAGGTCTGCATCCTGTGGCAGAACATGTCCAGCCAGAAATCGGTTTTCTATACTGTAGAGATCCCCGCCCACATGGAAGGGACTCCACGTAGAACTTGTTGCTGTATGAAGAGTCTTGATGATAATTTTTTACCTCTGATAAAATGAAGACCATTAGAATATTTATATTTAGTTGCTTTTTTTTTAAAGAAGAGGAACACTTTAATTATGGATTTTTAACAAAAATACACAATACAGGAAAGAAAAATTAATTATTTGCATAGTTTTCACACTGTTCTCTTTTGTTTCCTTCTCTTACTTCTCCCCCCTTTCTTTTTTATTAAAGAACTGTGATTTGTAAAGTTATTGATAATTGAGTTTTAGGCATATAATATTTCAATAGCAATTTTCCCACCAGTATCAA
Source organism: Sorex araneus (assembly GCF_027595985.1). Taxonomy (NCBI): domain Eukaryota; kingdom Metazoa; phylum Chordata; class Mammalia; order Eulipotyphla; family Soricidae; genus Sorex; species Sorex araneus. Next base: position 67,664,116 of record NC_073311.1, read on the forward strand.
CTTCCCTCCACCAGTTTCCATATTTCCTTTTCACCCACAACCCCGCCCTGCCCCCACCCTCAGTTTGACAGGCACATTCCAAAGTTCCAGTGGTCGTAGCTTAGATCTCATGCTGTTAAGTCTGTGCTTTGGATATGTGGCTGTACCACGCATCCAGGTCACCAGTATGCTTGCTCTTTTCTAACAATTTTTTCTCTCGAGCTGGTATGTTCAGCTGAGTTGTTTTCAGCAGTACCCCTCCCCTCTCTTCCCTTCTTTTTTTTTAAATTTATTTTATTGAATCACCATGTGGAAAGTTACAAAGTTCTCGGCTTATGTCTCAGTTATACAATGCTCAAACACCCGTCCTTTCACCAGTGCCCATATTCCACCACCAAAAAAAAAAAAAACAAAAAAAAACAAACAGTATACGTCCCATCCCCCACTCCCCAACCACCCCCCTTACATAACTGATACATTTCACTTCCTTTTCTCTTGACCTTGATTACATTCCATATTTCAACACAAAACTCACTATTGTTGTTGGCGTTTCAACACAGAACTCACTATTCTTGTTGGAATTTATCCCCCAAGAATACGGCCCTATTGACAGGGAAATATTTGATAATTAGTTTTCCACTGATGAGAATGAAGAGATATAAAGTTGCGCGGCCGCAGTAGCGGCCACGCTGTTCAGGATTTCTGTATTTTAGTAATTAAGTCCAGGGAGATTTAAGTTGGAAATCGGATCATTTCCCTTCCTGGAGCAGCATGGAGCAAAAGCTTAGTTCACAGTCTGGAGACATGGCTGCAAGCACTCACTGGAACCCCAAGCTGGCTCTGGATCCTGCTCGTTCAGCAGCAAAGCGGCTGTGCAAAGGCATGGCCACCCGGGTCGAATCTCGGCGGAGCTCGAGCCGGCCCGGCCCCAGCCCGAGACTCTCTCCTCCCTTCTTATTCATCATCTGTCAGTTTTCTCTAGGCCCTCCTGAAGAAATGTAAAGAAGTTTGTTCTCTGAGAGCTTTTGCTCCCCAAAGCATTGTCGTTTTAAAATGTCATGTAAGAAACATAGGTCAGACAGAATTATTTGAATCTGACACAATTTTTCTCATCAGAAATTATGGGGCTGTTGTTGAACTATCATTTAAACCTGTTATAGTTCTGTGTCATAAACTATTATGAGTTACATTTTGAAGTAATAAAGCTTTTATATAATCTCATAAGTTTTTAAGTATTTTATATCATCTCATAAGTTTTTAAGTATTCTTTCTTCTATTGCTTTTAGTTTCAGAGGAACAACTGATTGAATTTGTGGAGAATAAAGATTATGTGATATTGCTAAATGCATTAAACACATTCAAGGATGAAGAAGAAATTGTGTTTCATGTGCTACACTGTTTACACTCTCTAGCAGTGCCTGGTATGTGACCAACAAACGTGATTGCTTTTCTTTGAGAAATATAACATGTCTTCTTCTATGCGCTTAAAATGTTTTTATTATTTAGAATCTTGTGACTGCTAAGACCAGGCATTTCTTAATTCATTCATTAGTTGATGCACCCCTGCAGCTGGCTCTGGGCTTGGTACTGGAAATAGGAACCTGTCTTTTGCCTTCTGAGAGCTTGTCGTGCCCGGGGAGATGCAGGGCAGGGCTTAGGCTGTGGTCATGTTTCAGAGGAGACTTGGGCAAGCAGAACTGTGAGGACAAGTGGGGTGTTGAGTGATGTGGGAAACGAGTGTGGGGAGGGCACAGGGGCAGCAGAGAGAGTGTAGTGGGGCATGGCCATGTACAGACACAGGAGGGAGACCACGTGGAGTCACGGAGTTCAGCTGTGTGCACTGGTGCATGTGCCTGTGCACGGGCACACGTATGAGCACACATGTACACATGCCCTCATGTATGCATGCACACATGTACATACATGCACATGGGTATGAACCTGCAGCTGCTCTGCCTGGGCGTCAGTATGTACATATGTGAGTGGTGGCATGTATGTGGACAAACATGTATGTATGTGTTCATGCCAAACTCATGTCTGTCTATGTATTATCAAGTGTGTGAGTGGGAGGTATGGCTTGAGAAGGGCCAGTGAGGACGCTGAGTTGTCCCCAGATCGTAAGGCCCGAAACACAGAAGGGCCTGGACTTCGCCGTCATTCTTTTTTTTTTCCAAAGTTTTTTATTAGTGAATCACCATGAGGTACAGTTACAGATTTACAGACTTTTGTGCTTGCGTTTCAGTCATACAATGCTCAGTACCCATCCCTCCACCAGTGCCCATTCTTCACCACCAATGATCCCAGTGTGCCTCCCCCACCCCCACCTCTTCCCCCCCACCCTGCCCCGCTTCTGTAGCAGGGCATACCCTTTTGTTCTCTCTCTCTGCCCCCCCCCCTCTCTCTCCACTTCCCCGCCCTCATTTTGGGTGCTGTGGTTTGCAATAGAGGTATTGAGTGGCCATCATGTTCGGTCTGTACTCTGTTTTCAGCATGTCTCCCATCCCGGGTGGGCCCTCCAAGCACCCTTTTCTTTCTGGTCCCTTCTCTATCTGAGCTGCCTTTCCCCCAGTGTGTGAGGCCAGCTTCCAAGCCGTGGATTCTTAGTTAAAGTGTTTGTGATCAGTGAGATCCACTTTTATCACAAAATGGGATAGGGAGAAATGAATCTGTGCATGATTAAAGACTATTAACGGGCTTGTGAAGTGCATGTGGGTGTTGTGCCCGGCTTGTTGGAGGCGCACAGAGGACAGGATGTGGATTCCCTGTGAAAGCTTTCCTTTCACACACTGAAGTTGTGAGGATTAGGGTGAAGAGTGTAGAATAATGCCCAGTGTAGAATCATGCATAAGTACAGGCCGGTGCCCATCTGTGGTCTCTGTGCCGTGGGTGCAAGCTGTGTGGAGTGCACACTGTGTGGTGCACACATGGTTTCAGACATAGGGGGCTGCATGTAGGGCCCTGGGAAGGCCTGTACCACTGAGTTCTCTCACCTATGGAAGACTGAAGGGGGTGAACAGGACAGAGAATGGAATGCTCTTCCCGGACCCTGTCCTTTCTCAGGACGAAATGTTTTGGAAACTTGTCTACATATGACATAACTGCATTGAAAAAGCACGATGCTTGAAGATAGAAGATAATAGAAGTAAAAAATTTGGAAAACAACTCTTTTCACGGTGCTTGTAATAAAAAGGTGTTTGCTTTTTTGTCTGAGAACAGATTGTATTTGCTAGTTCAAGTAATAGCGGTCGTTATTTAAAGGGCCATTTCCTTTCATTGTTATATGTTTTTCTCTATAATGCTTTTGAATATGACTTATTTATTTAAAATCTAATTTTTTGGGAAAATACAGCTTGGCTATGCTAAACCAGGAAGGACAATGTTGCAAACCGTTCTTAAGACGTTACCATTTTGTTTGGACCATGATTAGTTTCCCTACATGTCGGTGGTTTCCCACCCACGCCCCTCCGGTGGCCCTGCCCCGCCATCCAGCATTCTCAGCTCCCGCCTCTGCCTCCCCTCCCTTCCTGAGGGGCAGGAAGCAGCCATGTGTGCAGACTCTGCTCTGTGTCTGGTGCAGCTGGTTTTCCTTCTGTTGAGGGGAAGGAACAATGGGGGTAGAGTCCGTTAGGAAACACACCCCAGACTGATGTATTTGGAAGCATCAGGCCAAGACATGGCAATGTCAGATGCACAGTAAAGCACTCTGAGTTCCCCCATTCGAGGTGGGGGTAGGGATTAGGAAACGGGATTAAAAGCAACTTTTCCTCAGTGCTAGAGATCTGGCCCAAGTCCCCCTCTGTCAGCTGTGAATCCGTTTTTTTTTTTGTTTGTTTTTTTGCTTTTTGGGTCACACCTGGCGATGCACAGGGGTTACTCCTGGCTCTGCACTCAGGAATCACCCCTGGCGGTGCTCAGGGGACCATATGGGATGCTGGGATTCAAACCCGGGTCGGCCGCGTGCAAGGCAAACGCCCTACCCGCTGTGCTATCACTCCAGCCCAGCTGTGAATCCGTTTTTCACAGCTCTGGCAGAACATAGTTTAAACGGGAGACGTAGCCGTCAGGGTGCATGTGTCCAGCCCTGAGAAGGCGGTCTTGGTGCTGGGTGGAAGGCGACAGCGGCCCGGGTGACAACACTCTGTTCAATCCAGGCAGCAACGTGGAAGTGCTCATGAGCGGAAACGTGCGGTGCTACAACATCGTGGTGGACGCCATGAAGGCCTTTCCCCGCGCCGAGAGCATCCAGGCCGTGAGCTGCTGCCTGCTGCACAGGCTGACCTTGGGTGAGTGACCAGGTTGTGGTACGTGTGGGGGGTGGACACGCCTCGTCCTCTGGGAACTGGGAGAGTGCAGGCTTCAGCTGAGCTCTGACAGCCTTACTTCGTGACGCCTGGCCATTCCCACTGGCCTGTGGGCTCTGACAGCCTTACTTCGTGACGCCCGGCCATTCCCACTGGCCTGTGGGCTCTGACAGCCTTACTTCGTGACGCCCGGCCATTCCCACTGGCCTGTGAGCTCTGACAGCCTTACTTCGTGACGCCCGGCCATTCCCACTGACTGGCCTGTGGGTCCCCATCACTCAGAGCAGTGCACGTGGCTCTAGGTGAGGGGCCTGCCTTGTTCTGTCACACAGGGGCCCTGCCCGTGGAAACGCAGTCCTGGGTGCTCCCAAGCTGTGGTTGCTCCCCACATTACTTGTCAATAATGACAGGCTGTGGTGGCTTCTCCTGCCTCTGCTTGCTATGAAGATTCCCCCAAACGTGATATTTACAAGCCCCTTTATTTCTAAATTTAATTGTACTACATTGGTCTATTGCCCCAAGTAAATTTTGTTTACTACATTGTCCTATTGTCCTAAGTAAATGTTTATGTTTGCTCGGTTTTGCTTAATCGTGATAGAATCATGCTGAATATTGTCCTCTGTACATTTGAAAGAGTTACCTCTTCCCTTTCCTTCCCTCCTTGGTGGTTTTGGATACTGGTGGGTGCACACACTTCAGCTCTGGCTTGCTGGGGGTCACACAACTTAGTTGTGGTGTCCACACACACTTGGTCATGGTGTGCTGGAGATGGAACACTTTGTGGTGCTGGAGCCCCAGCAGCAAGCCTTGGGGTCACACCTGGGCACGTTGGCTGGTGCTGAGGGTTGCATGGTGCCCTGGTGCTCCCAGGCAGGTGTCTGCTGGTGAGTCACCCCCGGCCTCTGATTCGGCTTCTCTCCAGCTCTGGGCTACTGCCACGAATGTTGCTGTGAAAATGTGGGTGACGGCAAATGTCTTCTCAAGTGTCCTCTGCTTTCAGCACGAGCTCCCTTGCCACGGGCCAGCTTGTGTTTTATCCACTTTTCTTTAGTCTGTCTTTAGCATTGATTCACAGTACTGAAAATAATGTTTGATGGCTACGTGGACTGAACATATCTGACCTTAACTTGTGATATGTCAGTTGATCATCTTCTGGTGGCTTTTTGTAATATAATTTCAATAGTCAGTTGCTTTTGATTTACTCTTTGTGTGATTATTAAAACATGCTGCTATTTCCTAATATACTTTATGCTTTATCTCATGTCTTTAATGTTTTAAGCATCTTAAGTATAGTAATCTGTAAATTTTGTTTGTTTGTTTTGGCCTTTGGGACACACCCAGCAGTGCTCAGGGCTTACTCTCCACTCTGCTCTCAGGGGTCCCTCCTGGGAGTGCTCAGGGAACCCAGGTGCAGTGCTGGGGATTGAGCCTGAGTCAACTGTGTGCAAGGCAAGCACCTTAGCCTCCGTACGACCTCTCTGGCACCTGGAATTCTTTGTCATTGAAGCAGTAGTTGAACTTCTTTTAAGGGGACACATTTTTATTCTACATTTCACCCATTTCTAGCAGTATGACACTGTGTGTGTAGGATTCTGTTAGAACATCATACACACAGAGAGAATTGAAAATGTTTGTTTTTGTTTCAACTGCCTTTCTAAATTTTTAAAATAATTCCAATAGTTTATAAATGCTATTCTGCTGTCTTTGGAGCAGTTACTTATTTGTAAACAATGACAACCTGGTTCTTTCTTCCGTTCCTTACGTGTGTTACTCATGTCCCCACCCTGCATGGCCCGGCGCATAAAACGCTGCTGGGAAGGCAGTGATGGGGCTGACTGGGCCGTGGGACCCGTGTACAGTCGCTCATGCAGAGTCATCCCTGGTAGGCTGTGAAGTGCTGAACCTGGTGGTTTGGGGGACTGCCAGGACCGCGTTTGACAGTGCTGACAGACCACCTGGTCAAGCCCTGGTAATGCTCGGGGGTGGACGTGGGGTGCAGGGATGGGACACATGACCTCACGCACGCCAGACACGCGCTCTAGCCCTTGCATGGTCTGCTTGGCCCCTGAAATCATGATTATTATAGAAATGTAGCTGTTGTATATTGCCGTGATTTTGGAAGTAAATTATCTTTCATTTGAGAACAATTTTGTGATTTTATTGTAGCAACTTCTCTTTCACTTCTAGAATCACTACGATATCCTTTGTGTAATCCAGAAATTGATTGTAGCATTGAGAAATTTTCAAAGTGTAATTTTCATAAATTCTAATTTGTACATACAATTTCAGTTTATTTTCTTCATAAGCATGTATTTTATGTCTATTACGTGACTGAAATTGTGGGGGAATAATACTGACAATCTTTGCATATTTCTTTTATAGTTTCAATATAATTTCACATATAAAATGTTTTTGATCCTTGAAATTATCCAGGAGTTGTAATATTGTTATTATCTTCACCTTCATCGGCTTGGATCCATTTTGTAATTCTCAGTGTCTCATCTAAGATCACAGAGTTGGGAGGTAATCTCAGGTTGGGCAGAATGTCTGCCTCCCCACACCAAGCAAAGGATCTCTCTTTTTTTTTTTTTTGCAAAGCATTTAAAAAAATACTATAGCTATTGTCTACTTTATTTATCTATCTTTCTATTTTTTAATTTATGTATGTATTTATTTATTTATGCTTTTTGGGTCACACCCGGCAATGCACAGGGGTTACTCCTGGCTCTGCACTCAGGAATTACCCCTAGCAGTGCTCAGGGGACCATATGAGATGCTGGGAATCGAACCCAGGTCAGCCGTGTACAAGGCAAACACCCTCCCTGCTGTGCTATTGCTCCAGCCCCGTCTAGTTTATTTTATGCCAAGTGAAATTACTACTTATATTTAATAAGAAAGGGCTTCATAGTTATACAGACAAGCAGATATCTGGGAACACTTTAACTCAAGGGTTGATGTCTTCCGTTTAGAAACTAGAGCAACACATGAATGTACAAGTCCCTGCTTTTGTTCTAGGACTTCATCAAGTTACAACTTGCAGGGCTACACTTAATGCATGAGTTCGCCTGCCTCCCTTGAAATGGACCAGGGTCAGGATGGTTTAGCAGTTGTGATGAGGGGGATGGTATGTAATTACCTATAGCTCTAAAATGGCACATGTGCTTGCATTCTCCTACTGAAGTTAGATAAATATCACAAGCATCAGGTCACTGGTAAGCTTTGTACTCTCTGAGTACTTCTCTTTCTTTCCTGGGTGGCCTTCCCAGTGCTGCTTGGAATCCAGAGAGCCGTGCTTAGTACTCTGGCTGGCTGTGGGAACTCTGACTCAGGACTCAGACCAGGTCACCCGGTTTGTGCTTAGTTTGTTCCAAGCTCTAGTGCTTGGTGGTGGAGCAGTCATGCAGTGCTGAGACCAGGGCTCGGGCTCCCCCCACACCAGACATGTGTTCTGGTCACTTTGGGCTCTCTCCCATAGTGGTTCTGGAAAAATAAAAGGAACCATCAGATTGATCTTCAGATAAGGATTCTTTTGTCTGCCTTATCTTGAGGCAGGTGGTTATTTGTTCCATCTTGCAACTATAGGATTTATTGTCCTTATTTTTTTAAAAAAATGTATAAATGTTGCACTTCATTTTAATACTTTAAATAAAATCCAAATTTAATAAATGAGTCAAAATAATAAGATAAATCACTATCACTGTCATCCCGTTGCTCATCCATTTGCTCGAGCGGGCACCAGTAACGTCTCCATTGTGAGACTTGTTGTTACTGTTTTTGGCATATCGAATACGCCACGGGGAGCTTGCTAGGCTCTGCCGTATGGCTGAGATACTCTCGGTAGCTTGCCGGGCTCTCCGAGAGGGGCAGAGGAATCGAATCCGGGTTGGCCGCATGTAAGGCGAACGCCCTACCCGCTGTGCTATCGCTCCAGCCCAATAAGATAAATAAAATTAAAACATAAAAGTTATACCATTTTGTCAAATATTAAAACCCGGTTATGGGTTAAGGAATCTAATTTTAAGCATTTGAACGTTTGTTTGTGTGAATTGTCCGAAAACTTTGAGGGGCAGGTGTGTGCATTCTCATGGTGTGTGTGTCAGTGGCACAGCCCTCGGCTCTTGCAGAGCTCAGGGAGGGAACAGGCAGCTTTGGCTGAGTTTGCCCCAGCACTGAGGGTGGTGCGTGGTGGGTAGGCAGAAAGGAAGTAGCTGCAACCAAGGGAAGCTGTGGACTTCCATCAGTACTCTTTGTGGCGTTTGGGTTCTCATGGCCACATTCTCTCTGGTCCTGGCTTTGTGTCGGGTTCACTCCATCTCACTGTTGTCTCCTTCGCAGCTTCTTGCTTCCTTCAATGCGTGATGCTCCCAGTGAGTCACACATGAATAACCAGCTGAACGAAGGCATGCATTTCTGATTTACCACTCACAAATTTTTCCTTATAGAAGTGGGCTAGACTAGTAAAAAGCTCTTAATTTTCTTCTCAGATCATAATAGAGAAGATCCAGTAATGACAGAATGCCAGCAGGCTTTCTGAGGGTGTCTGCGAGGAAAGCTCAGCTGCTCTGCGCAGCAGATGTAGTCATGGTGTGTGTGACAGACTGTTGTTTTCCTTGATGATGGTGTGAGAGGAAGTCAGGGCTCCGAGTTTGCCTCCAAAACCTGCCATTAGTCCTGTCCAGGAACTTATCACCTCCTGGTAAGAAATTGAATGGCTGTATGAAATAATGTTTCAAAGACATACATTCTACTTCTAGACTATTCTAATTAAATACATGTTTTGAAGTCACTGAAGATTAGTCGCTACTCAAAGGCATTGATTTAGATGGTGTTATTAATTGAAATGTAATTTAATTTTTGTGGAGGAACCATCATGCAATCATTCTGACGAAGCCATGCTCCCCTCTGCCCCCCTTCCCAGGGAACTTCTTCAACATCCTGGTGCTCAATGAGGTGCATGTGTTCGTGGTGGCAGCTGTGCGGCGGTTTCCCGGGAATGCCACGGTGCAGATGGCCGCTCTCAGCTGTCTGGCGCTCCTCAGTGAGTCACCGGGCCAGGGGACTCCAGCAGGCTTCCTGTCTTTCCCAGGGTCTCCCGTGGGGAGGAAGCCCCCACCCACCCCAGGCATGCTCAGGACGCAGCCCCCTGTCAGTTCCCTGTCTGGGGTTAGCTGGGATGCCAGTGTTAAGGCCTGTTAGGGCACGTAGTGACAGCCTCGAGGATGGAGCGAGGCCATGGCTGAAGAAGGCCTTGGTCTCTGTCAGTCGTGTTCTGTGCTAGGAGCTCTGCGCTGGCTGCTCACAAGTAAACTCCTTTTTTTCCCAAGCTGAGACCATTTTCTTAAACCAAGACTTGGAGGAAAAGAGTGAGTGCCTGGAGGATGAGGAGGCAGAGGAGGAGCAGCTGTTCTGGCTTCGAGCCTGCTATGAGGCCCTGACGTGGCACAGGAAGAACAGGCATGTGCAGGTTGGTGCGGCAGGGGCCACACAGGCAGGGGTGTGGCTCTGCTGACTGAGGTCTGACGGCTTCTATCTTCCTTCCCAAACTAGGAGGCGGCGTGCTGGGCCCTCAACAACCTCCTCATGTACCAGCGCAGTCTACACGAGAAGATCGGCGATGAAGATGGCCAGTTAGTCATTTAGGTTCTCTAGGGTAGAAACTGTCAGTTATGCCTCCGCTCAATTCTGATAAAGCGCAATAGCTAGAACTTCTGTTGTTAGTGTTACTTTGACATAGCCATGAGTCTTTGAAAGTAGGATCACCAGATTTACACAGTTACAGAGTTGTTCATGATTGTGTTTCAGTTGTACAGTGTTCCCACACTGTCCCTTCACCAGCGTGCATTCAGTCTCCCTTCCGCCCCACACCCCTGGTCTGCTGTATGGCAGATAGCCCTGATGTTTTAAGTGGGGCTTCGGGACAGTTGTGAGTACAGAATACTTTGAACCTGTTGCCTTAAGAGACCCTGGATGGTGTTGTGTTTGCCTAATCACTGAGAGAGATTTGGATTCAAGGGCAATTGGAAAGTCCAGTTAGAAAGAACATGCTGATTCTGGGTGCTTGTTTTAAATTTTTTTTATTTTTTGGTTTTTGGGTCACATCTGGCGATGCGCAGGGGTTACTCCTGGCTCTGCACTCAGGAATCACTCCTGGCGGTGCTCAGGGAACCATATGGGATGCTGGGATTTGAACCCAGGTCGGCCTCGTGCAAGGCAAACGCCCCACCCGCTATGCTATCACTCCAGCCCCAACTGGGTGCTTGTTTTATATGCTGTGTTCACTCGGGTCAGGTGATAGAACTCACCCAGTCTCCTTCGGTGCTGGCCAGCTGGCCAGTGGCCTCCCATCCTGCCCAACATTGAGGGCTTTAATGCAGAAACAGCACAGAAGCAGAGAGGTGCAGTGCTGTTCTGGCACACACCCACTGCCACCTCACTGTCTCCTTCACTCTTGCATCCCTGTCTCTGGCTCTCATTCATCACTTTGCTCTCTCTGTTCTGTTCCTATACCTGCTGGTTTCTTTCCCCTTTTGCTTATCAACTTTGAAGAGGCAGAGAATACTAATTAACTAGTCTTGAATCACACTCTAATTCTCATCTACCCTGTGAATATAATAATGAGTAAAGTTCAGTCTTATAAGTGGAGGTGGCATGACTTTTGTTGGGATCTTTGTCTCTGCGGAGATCGGACGCAGTCCAGGTGAGTCCTGTGCACATGACTCAGCGGCTGTGGTCTTGTGCTTGTCCCTGAAGGTTCCCAGCCCACAGGGAGGTGATGCTGTCCATGTTGATGCACTCCTCATCCAGGGAAGTCTTCCAGGCATCCGCCAACGCACTCTCGACTCTGCTGGAACAGAATGGTAAGGCACCGCTTTGTCGGAGAAGGGAACGGGAACCGCAGCGATGATGCTGTGGGGAGGGTGTTTGCCTTGCACACGACCGACCTGGGTTCGCTTCCTGACACCCCATGTAGTCCTCGAGTTGCCAGGAGTGATTCCTGAATACAAAGCCAGAATCAGGATGGAGTGAGTGCTGAATACCACTTACCACAACAAAACAAACAAAAAACACATTTCCCCCCACAAAAGTAGTGCACTATACAGAATTCAGTTATATAATGATATGTGACCTACATAGAGATATGTAAAGGGGAAAAAGACAATCAGTGTCTGCTATTTGAGGCCTCTGAGTAAGTCTCTCAGATATATATACTTTGTATATGGTATTTTTATTTGTTTTGGGATTTTGGGCCACACCTGGCAGTACTCAGGGGCTATTCCTGTTCTCTGCTCAGGGGTAGAGATATTCTAGGGATTCTTGGGCCCATTTGTGGTGCTGGGGATTTGAACCAGGTTAGGGGAGGGTACAAGGTAAGTGATCAACCCCTGTATGATTTCTCTTGCCTCTATGTTTTTGCATACATGGGACTATCTTGTACTCTTTTAGAACTGAAATCTTACATTTCCTGTTTATGTTAATGTAAATTCTCACTTCGGCATTTTTAATGACTTCAGTTTCCCAGCAAATGTCTAGAGTATATTCTGTAAGCAGTTTTTTGATAATGGGGTTGTGTCTTGTCTGTGTTCACAAAATGTGTGTGCGGTCTCCTGCATGAGATCCATGGTCAGGCCGCTCTCCCACCCTGGATGGCCCATGGCAGTGGATAAAAGAAGGAAGGAACAGGGCCTCCAAGCTGGGTAGTGGTAGTTGCCCTTTATTCCAACCCCAGTCCTGCTGTTTACTCCACTCCCCGAGTGCCTATTCCAGTCTCACCGTGTGCCCCATTCCAGTTCTCCTGCCGCTCACTTCCATCTCCTAGTCTCACTGTCTCCTACTCCCATCACTCCCTCTCCCAGTCTCACAGCCTTAGTTACCAGCCCAACCTCCAAGGTTGGGGGTAGCAGCCACACCCAGGTCAGACAGCACAATCAACACACGTAAAGCCTGCCCTTGGGGGTTGGGGGGAGCTCTTCTAAGACAGAGATCTCCTCCTGCTAGGGGATCCGCTTAAGGGCAGAATACCATCTAGGGCTGTATTTCCCCTTTCCTTACTTCATACCCATTTAAACAGTCATCTTAATTCTACTTCTTAGTAACCTTTCTGGTCATGTTGTATGACACAGTAAGAGATATGTTAAGTTTATAGGATGGCTCTCCGGGAACATCTGGCTATAGATCTCAGACTACAGTCCTCAGGCCAGATTAGCCTTCCTAGCCCCAGAAGGGTCCTTGTCCAGTCACTACTCTTTGGGTCATGACAGAATTTGTCCATGACAGTACTCTTATTGTAAGGTTTATGGCACCTGGCATGTCCCGTTTTGATGCCAGGGTAGCTCACAGCTTTCCCTGAGTCCATCTAAGTCCCTTTGTCGGGACCCTGCTTTGGGGGTGCTTGGAACTAAGGACAATTGAGGCTTAAGTCGAGTAACTATGAGAGATGCCCAGGCATAAGTATTAAATATTATCTGGAGCCAATTATCTCCCAAGTTACGAAAGTATAGCATTAACTGTCTTCCTGTGTCTATATAAGAAGGACTTTACTCAAAGGATATAAAGGAAAGAGAAAAGCAATGTTTCATTCACAAACACAAAATCCAGAGATCTATGAAGAACAATCTGACTTTAGAAGTTACAGGTTCTGATTAGGAGAAATGAGTGATTAACAGATAGGGGAAGCAGAGCACAAGGGAGAAGTTAAATATGAATACTGAGGAAATGGGAGTGCCTCGGGAGCACTGTGATCGGTGTAGCCCCATAAACCTAAGTTCCCTGTGGCCAGAGAGAAGTGATGAACCAATATTATCCTACAGTATCTTATACTCAATATATTTTTTTCCTCCTCTATGAAATACCAAATGGCTACCTCTTTTACTTTTCTTTCTTCTTTCTCTCTTTCTCTCTCTTTCTCTCTCTCTTTCTCTCTCTTTCTTTCTTTCTTTCTTTCTTTCTTTCTTTCTTTCTTTCTTTCTTTCTTTCTTTCTTTCTTTCTTTCTTTCTTTCTTATTTTGTTTTGGGACCACACCCCGCAGTGTTCAGGCCTTACTCTGAATTTTCTCTCAGGGATCACTCCTGATGGGATTGAAGGCCCATATGCCATAAGGGGTACTGGGGATAGAACCTAGGTTGGCCATGGGAAAGGCAAGTACTTTACCCACTGTTCTATTAATCTGGCCCCCAGTTTTCTTTATACATTGTTCTTGTTATTTTGTTAGGAAGACTTTCTAGAAATGTCATGGGTGTAGAGAGATTCACCACTTAAAATTTTGGTAAAATTATTCACTATCATCCAGTTTACGTGCAAGTCTCACCACTGTCTTGGTATCGTGTAAAAGAGAAACATTTCTTATATCTCTGGAGGCTTCAAGGTCTGAATGAGACTCAGGCCGCACAGATCCCTCCCCCACCACCAGGAAGCACTGCCAGGCATCTGGAGAGAAAACTCATCCCAGAGGCATTGGAACTTGGCAGTCCTTGCAGGGTATTTTTGGAAGAGGAAAATAGAAGCACAGACAGCCGTCAGCAGAGTGCTTCTTGGGGAGCTGGGCGGGGGAGAGGGTGAAGCCCCTCTCTGTGCAGTCAGCAGGATGTACCCAGGAACAGGGTCCCTCTCCTGGGGTACTTCTGCTCCCTAGGGCGCTGGTGCAGGCTTGGCTCTGGAGGACAGGGGCAGGGAGGCCTGGGAGCTGGCTGTGGGGATGGTCTGGGGTGAGTCAGAGAGAAGGAGGAGCCAGGGAGGCTCTGGGTGACACCCCTGTCCAGCCTCAGGCCACATCTCAAGGCTGCAGCTGGGCTTGCTGTTGTGGGGTCCCCTTGGAGAAGAAACGGGTCTTTGCCAGGGCCTTGGAGCTTTGCTGATGCTGCAGCCCTTAGTCATGTGGCTTGTATATAGTAGAAACCACATGCAAAGCAGGGTTATGAATTTTGTGAGACTTGAACAATGAGACCAAATTAAATGCTTGTGAGGGAGCTCAGAAAAGCTAAGGAGGCGGGTGTGTGAGAAATCAGAGGTGGGCAGTGATGTCATGTGGCAGGAGGAGGTGGTGTGTGGAGAGAAGGCAGGAAGGAGGTGTGGGCAGATAGCTTATTGCCAGAGTGAACAGTGGACATAGCTACTATCAATACTGTGTAGCTCGCTGGTAAATGAGATAAGAGGTGCTAAATATTCTGTAACTCTGGCTGGGGATAGTGGGTCGGAGCACCTGGTTTGTATGCAGGATCCACCACATGGGCCTCTGACCACCCCCAGGAAAAACCATGCACCCACATGGCTTGCCTCTACCCATTTGAGAAGTCCAGTGAACTTCAGAGTACTCCATGATGTAATTTCTCCACCTGTGTCTAGTATTGGATAAAATCTCTACTCCCAATTTTCAAGCCACAAGTAGGGTTAAGGTGTGGTCTTTGGACCACAGTCCTGCCCAAGAACTTGTTTAGAAAGTCAGCTCCAGGCGCTGTGGAGATGTGCTAAATTGGGACCCCACAATCTGAGTCTTACGGCCCACTGAGGCTCGGGCCTGCTGGGTGTGGGCGCCGCCAAGCTGCAGTGGCCTCTGTCTTGTGCAGTGTCTCCGGCATTGGAGACGCTCCTGTACCGGGGTCCATGGTTTCATCCCTGGCACTGCAAGTGCTCCCCCAGGCACACCAGGAGTGACCCCGGAGCAGGGCGCGGTGTGCCCCTCCCCCAGCACAAGCATGGAAACAGTCGCCTTAGGAGGTGCTGTGAAAACTCCCTGACAAGCAGAGAAACAGCCTCTGAGTGTGTTTTAGTGTCTGACTTTCTGCGTGGCTCTGGCAGTGTTTTGATCCGGACAGTGTTTTTGAATCTGTGTATCATTTCTCCTTACTCCTGGGTTTCATACTGCCTTTCTTTCTTTCTGTACTTGCTTTCCCAGTAGAGACTGAGAACTCTTTTTAAAAATGGTGCTTAAGTTAAAATCTTTGAAGGTTTCTTTTCTGTCATTTTGGAGAATTAAATTACAATGTCTGTTGTTGGAGGCACTGAAAAGATGCCTCAGGACGACAGACTTGTATTTAGTAGAGGTTTACTGTGAAGATTATTCTGATCTTCATATTGCTGGAGTAGTCACTTTCCCACGTGTGACAGGAATCAGTTGCAAAGTGTATCTATCCTTAAGCTCTAACATTACTTTGTAAAAAGAACAATTATCTTTACAGTCCTTTGTAGGAATTACTGCTTTTTAAAATAATCATCCCCGGTGCTTCCCACCATTTTCACCTGGTGGCACGCATGAAATGCCCGTGTCCCTGCAGTCTGCAGGCTGGTGCTCTACGGGCTTGTGAAGGCAGGCCACTCTGAGCCCGCCTCAGAGTGCTCGGTCCCTTCCCTGGGCCCTGCTTGCTCCCTGCCGTCACTGCTTCGCCAGACCCCCAGGAACTGAGCTGTCACATTTCCATGCGTCTGCAACTTATCCTTATCACTAGTGTCTATATGAAGAATTCTTATAGATATTTTAAATTTTCCAATAAAATGTAACTACAGGGCATTACCTTTGAAACATTTTCCTTAAAAAATTAATTTGTGTGAACCAGGGTGTGGTGAACATTTTGGATCCAGTCTGGTCTGCGATTAATCTTTAAAAGAAAAACCTAACAAAGATTATTGTGAAAATATTGGAAATGGTACATATTTTAAACAAACATCTATGATCTTTAAGTTGTCACTGAAATATAATTAAATGTGCTTTGTGTACTTTCCTATGAATTGAACACTCGATATTCTGTCTTACTAGAAAATTTGAAGTTGTGTATTTGCTTCAATAAATAACATCAAACACTCTTGTAGTTAATTTCAGAAAAGTCCTGTTGTCCAAAGGAATATTCCTGAATGTACTGGATTTGATGCAGAAACATGCACATTCTCCTGAAGTGGCTGAAAGTGGCTGTAAAATGCTAAATCATCTCTTTGAAGGAAGGTACTATAGATTTATAAACTTATACAGAATCTGTAAAACATATCTAGCTAGAATATCAATATATCAAGCATATTTCTGGAAGAAGGAAATCACAGGCATTGTATGGTAGGAACACATACAATGTAGTTTCCTGATGCAGAAATCATTGAACAATTTTATCTGAGTGTTGGTTGGTAGAGAAGATGGAAGTGTGTGGAAGGTCAGCTGTCCTCTGCACACAGAGGTGGCCCCACTTTAGACATGGCAGCTGCACGGAGATACCCTTAGAGAGCTTTCAAATTATTGGAGTGTAAAAGGTACAAAAGATAAAGTCAGGACTTGGTTTCTAATTGTGTTTTCAAAACTCGTGTTAATGCTTCCTCGTGGGAATGAACTTGAGCTTCTCTTCCTCAGCTGGGGCAGCGTCGGAGGACGCTGTGGAGGAGTGTGTGTGCTGCGGCACTGAGACCCAGCAGGCTTACAGAGGAGAGCGGTACAGCGGGGCTGCATCTGACCAGCACTGCCGTTCTAGGGTGGTGCGCATCTCAGTTACCTCGAGGCCCGCAGAGTGAGGGTGTCAGTGAGAGTCGCTGTGCAGAGCAAGGACTGCCTGTCCACCTGCCGACGGGGGTCTGAGCTGCCTTCATTTGTCTGAGAGAGAAAAAGACCTGAAGTACCCCGGAGAAGCGTGGCCTCAGTCCAGGCGAAACAAGGGAGCTGGCCGTATGAGTCCCACGGAGTCGAGAGTGGGAGCGGCAGCTGTGCTGTGTCTG
This sequence comes from Sorex araneus, assembly GCF_027595985.1. Lineage (NCBI taxonomy): Eukaryota > Metazoa > Chordata > Mammalia > Eulipotyphla > Soricidae > Sorex > Sorex araneus. The sequence goes on from NC_073311.1 coordinate 67,681,078, forward strand.
ACCACCAGCATGGCCGACTCATCCCTGCCCTCCGGGCTTGCCCCGAACCATGTGTGGTCATAAGGAAGTGTCAGCCTGTAAACTAAGCAGAAGAAACCCGGGGTACTGGGAGGTCAGCTTTGAGGTCAAGGAGAAATTAGTCATTCAAGTATGTATTGCTGAACCCAACCCCACACACTTTACATACCTGGTTTGTTACTGGCGCCAATCTCTGCGCCCTTGGACCCAGGGCCTCGAGGCGAAAGGCATGCACTCTGCCACCTTGCCCTGCGTACCCATTTTCTGATAAGTGCCCCTTGGTTCTTTTCCTGCATTGTTGCCTCTGTTTTCCTGCACTGGTTTCAGATTGGTGCTGTGCCAGTGGGTCCCTCCAGTTTCCTCTCCCATTCCTCTAGCGTCACTTCCCTGTTTCCTCTCCCATTCCTCTAGCGTCACTTCCCTGGACACAGCGGCAGTGGTGGTCCCCAGAATCATCGTTGTTATGAAGAATCACGAGACCTCACCGTCTGTGCAGCTGGAGGCTCTGAGGGCCATTTCACATTTTATAGTTTCCGGTAAGTTACTTAACTGACAGTGGAGGGAGAGCCAGTAAAATGGACCTTTGACTTTTCATTAAATATCAACTTTTTAGGAAAAATTAAAGGGCTGGTTTCTGCCAAATAAATACAAATTTCCCCACTAAAATAAAACAGATGTGGAAGAGTCAGGTTAATTAATAAGAAATTTCAGTTTTTATTTATAGGGGAAATAACTTGTATGAAAAACAGAGTCTACCTCTCAGCAGTGTCCAGTTCATCATTATTTTCTATTCCTTCTGCTACACTCCACCAAGCTTGTCCTTGTCTCAAATACAGCAATGTCTGACTCAGGTTATACTACCTCTCTTGCCTCTTTCCTACCTCCCTTTACCTTGTGGGTGAGTTAATCCTTCTCAGGTACCACCATGTGCCTTTTACTCATTAGTCTCAGTAGCTGCCATCACCGACTTTGCCTCCTGATTTGGCCTGCTGTGACCTTGTGTGTCCTTCAGAGTTAACCCACTCGTTAATGGCCGCACAGCTTTGAAGGAGGAATGAGAAGCCTGTTGGCTGTTCTGGGTGCTCTTGGGGTCTGTAATAGCTCACCAGGCCGTGGGCCAGGAGCCGCCACAGAGCACGCACTGTGGTGAGAATACTGTCCGTCTATTCAAAGAGCAGACCTGAAGTTTGAGATGGAGGCAGAGGTTTGGGCAGACAGTGTGGGGAAAGGCGAGTAGCGTGGGTACATGGCTGGGCGCGGGGAGAAGTTATGCTGAGGGGCAGGCCGGGGTTGGCACGGGAGGACTGAGGCATGGTGGGCATCCTGTGCTTTCTCAGGAACTTAGGAGATGGGGATGGCCTCCAAGCAGGAGGCCGCATATCCTGCACCCAGCTATGGAGCTTGGGGTGAGCACTGGCCAGCAGGGGTGATGCGGAGAAGCTGGGATGCAGGCAGGAGAGGGTGAGGATGGCCAGGAGATATATTTGACACAGTTTTCTGATTGCTTAATGGAGTAGGGCTGCAATGGAAGTTTGTTTGGGAAGGGAACATTTGGTGATGCTCAGGGGTTACACCTGGGTGGTGCTCGGGGTCAGTCCCAGAGGTTCTGTGCTGGGGTACCAGGTGGTTCTGGGGATTTGAATACTAGCATTCTACGTGTAAAACACACACTCTAGTCTATGTTGACTTTTGTTATTGTTCTGTAAAATTCCCAATTCTTTTGAAGCTCGGGTTTTTTTATCTGTATTTTTTTAGGGGGTGATATAGTCACACAGAGCCATGCTCAGGGGCACTCCTGGCAATGTTTGGGGGACCAGATGATGCTAGTGATCAAACATGGGCTTACTACATAGAAAAGCACGTGTTCCATTCCTATGAGCTATATCTCTAGACTGGCCTTTTATCTTGTCACTTGTCACTTGTCATCCTGTTGCTCATCGATTTGCTCGAGCGGGCACCGGTAACGTCTTCATTTATTCCTGTTACATGCTAGGCATGCTAGTGTAGTCCAATGGTGTCTTCTTGCTCTAGGAACATGAAGAGTCTCAAATTGTTCATTCAGGGTCTTGACGAAGAAGCCTGGCCATCTCGTAAGTGGGCAGCTAGGCATTCTTCTGACATCCCATGGAATCCAGTTGGTAACAGCTCTAGTCCAGCGGTTGTCTCCAAATTGTATTATGTGTTGAGAAGGCCTTTTATCTAATAAATAAAATCTTCCTCAATCTACTATTATCTTTATTGGTAGTACTATAATTTTATTTTTCTGATTATAAGTTTTTATTTAAAATTAATTTTATTAAAGAACCATGACTTACAAAGTGATTAATGGTTGTTTTAGGGATATAACGTTCTAGCACCAATCCTGGGCTGGAGCGATAGAACAGCGGATAAGGCATTTGCCTTGCATGCAGCCGACCTGGGTTTGGTTCCTCCACCCCTCTCAGAGAGCCCAGCAAGCTTCTGAGAGTATCTTGCCTGCACAGCAGAGCCTGGAAAGCTACCCATGGTGTATTTGATATGCAAAAAAAAAAAAAAAAAACCAGTAACAACAAAGTCTCACAATGGAGATGTTACTGGTGCCCACTTGAGCCAATTGATGAGCAACGGGATGACAGTGACAGTGACAGTGACAGCACCAATCTTACTGCCAGCATCAACTTCCTTCTACCAGTTTTCCATGTTTCCTTCTTTCCTCAGCCTGTCTCCTTGACAGGCATATTTTAAAATTGGTGGTTGAACTTTGGATCTCATGTTCCCAGTATTGTTGAGTCTGTGCTTCGGATATATAGCTGTACCGCTCTCCCACACCTGAGGCCACTGACCCCGTCCCCCTGTTAGTTCCCCTCCTCATCTTCCTTCCCCCCTCCATTTCTTCCTTCTCTGTCCTACTCCTCCGTATACTCCGAGATCAGGGGTGATCCATTTACTGCGTTGCAAGTCTTCATCCAGTTATTCTACATACCACAGGTAAATGAGATCATCCTGTGTTGTCTTTCTTTTTTCTGGTTTACTTCTCTTAACATGGTATCTTCCAGTTCCAGTCAGGTTGCAGAAAATTGCATGATTTCATCATTCATAGTATTTTATTGTGCATATATGCCACATGTTCATAATCTGTTCATCTGCCATTGGACACCTAGGTTGATTCTGTATCCTAGTTATTATCATAAGTGCTGCAACGAATAATGGTGTGCATATGTTCTTTTGAATAAAAATTTTAGTCATCTGGGGGTAGGTAACCAAAGTAACTGCTAGCCCATATGGCAGCTCATTTCAAAGAGAACTCTCCATATTGTTTTTTTTAATTAAAAAAATTATTTTATTTTATTAAATCACCATGAGATATAGTTACAAGCTTTTGTGTTGAATTACAATCACACAATAATCAAACACCCATCTCTCCATCAGTGCACCAGTATCCCTGGTATACCCCCCTTTCCCACCCTCCCACTGCCTCCATGGCTGACAATGTTTCCCATACTTTCTCTCTACTTTTGGGCATTATGGTTTGCAATGCAGATACTGAGAGGTTATCATGTTTGGTCCATTATCTCCTTTCAGCACACATCTCCCACCCCGAAGAGAAAGCTCCAGAGTGTTCCACAGGGGTTGAATCAGATAACATTCTTACTACTGGTAGTGGATGAGCTCCTTTTTCACCACATACCTGCCAACACAGATTGTTCATACTATTTTTGATATGTGCTATTTTAACTGGTGTGAGATGGATATCTCATTGTCTTATTGATTTGGATTTCTCTGTTCATAAGTGGTGGTCAGCACTTTTTTCATGTGCCTATTTGCCATCCATCTGCCTTTCTCTGAGAAATGTCTGTTCATTTCCTCTCCCCATTTTTTATGGGCTTTTTGAAATTTTTGTTTGACTTTTGTGAGAACTTTATATACCCTGGATATCAACTCTGTACTTGATGTGTGGAATGCAAATATCTTTCCCACTAATTTAGCTGTGTTTTAGTGCAATGTTAGTTCATGCTTCCTTTGCCATGCAAAACCTGTATAACTTAATAAATTCCATTTGCTTATTTTGATTCTTTTGCCTTTGCCAGTGGCATCATATTATTGAGGACATCTTTGAGGTTCAAACCTAGAAGTGTTCTACCTACATTTTCCTCAGCGTGTTTTATAGTTTCTGCTTGGAGCTCAGTCTCTTACCCACTTTGAATTGATGTTTGTATAAGGTGTGAAGTATAGATCCAGCTTTAATTTTTGACACATGATTATCTTGTCTACCCACACCATTTGTTGAAGAGGTTATCTTCACTCCACTCTAACTCTCAACTGTTGTTTAAAATTAACAGCCCATAAATATTTGGCTTTGTCCTAGCTTTGTGGTACAGTTCCAAAAGGTTTATTTATCTTGTTTATTCTTTTGAAGAACCAACCGCTGGTTTCATCAATTCTTTGAACCGCTTTCTTGGTTTCTATGTTGTTGGTTTCTGCTCTTGTTTTTACTATTTTTCTTCTTCTACTACATTTTGGGCTCATTTGCTATTCCTGACTTCTCCAGATTTTTGAGGTGTGTTTAGGTTGTTGATTTGGGCTTTTTCCTCTTTGTCAAAGAGGAAAAAGGTCTGCATTGCTATGAATTTCCCTTTCAATATAGATTATGCTGTATCCCGAGAGCTTGTATCTTTATTCTCAGTAATAAATAAATGTAAAGCTGGGGCCGGAGCGATAGCACAGCGGGTAGGGCGTTTGCCTTGCAAAGCGGCCGACCTGGGTTCGATCCCCGGCATCCCATATGGTCCCCCAAGCACTGCCAGGAGTGATTCCTGAGTGCAAAAGCCAGGAGTAACCCCTGAGCATCGCTGGGTGTGACCCAAAAAGCAAAAAATAAATAAATAAATAAATAAAAAATAAATGTAAAGCTGTATGCAACCAACTCATAGCTTATGTTAATTCAAACTATAAAAGTGAGATAGTTTTAAATAATTATTGATACTTAAGAGTAATACTTATTTTTATAGTCAGGCTTTGGAAACATTGCTCCAAATAATTTTGTGTCCTATTATATATCCTATATATCTAATTTTGTAGTCATTTCCTTTTTTTACTCTAAGTTATTTTAACACTCTTAACAGATAAATAACAATAAAATACCAATTTGAGGATTTTAAATAAAACTGCATGCTTTTTGCCATTTTAATACTTAAACCTAAGTTTAAATTTTCTTGATATACCAGTTGCTTTTGCTGCCTACACTTCATATCTGACCTTTTTGTCCAAATAACTCTGAGTTTTTCTCAAGTTTTCCATCACTGCATAAAAATCTGGCTTCTTGTGGCCAGTACTGCCTCCTCACACACAAAGAAGATTGTTTGCTACAGAAAATTCTTCTACCGTTGAAACTGCTTTTACATCCACAAAGACCTTATTTATTCTGTGTTCAGCACTGAACTATTTTTCACAAATTTGTTGAAGCTAGGAATGATTTTTTTTTTATAAAGAACTATCAGGAAAAAAGTACAGGTTATATATTGTTGTGTCAGTCATAGTAATGATAATAAGAAACTAAGAATTTAATCCGTCCAGCTTAAATATTCATGACCAAAGCATTTATTTACTCATCTATGAATATTGTATATATATTTATGCATTTTTTTTGCATCTAGGCATGCCAGAAGAATCCAGGGGAGATACGGAAGAGCAACATAAGCTATATTTGATTCGAAAACAGTGTTTAAAAAATGACATCCACAAGCTGGTCTTAGCATCTCTGAACAGGGTTTGTATAATTTTGATTTTATGCCTTTATGTAGTTACATAGAATGTTAGGTTTGGGGTGATGAGACTTTTTTGATAAATATAGTTTTCTATCTCCGTTTGCTCTGGTTGGATATTACGTGCACGGAGTCAGGATGCTATGGAGAGGGGAGGAGAGTGTCAGCCCACGGTAGTGAGATGATTTTCATCAGCTGCAGGCTTGCCCAGATCCTTCTGCTGCCAGAAGGTCACCATCTGTCTACTCAGCCAGAAGGGAATGGGTGATGCTACCGCTTCAGTTTGCCTCTTGAGTTGCCTGAGACCCTGGGGTGCCAGTCTTTTCATTGGAACTACATTCTGTCTCTCTGAATCCTGTGCACGTGTACCCAGGTCACACCGGGATAAACTGTAAATGATCATGTGTGTTTCTTCTTAGGCCTTTACATACCTAAGCACATTTGTGGGAACCTACTGTAGTCAATAGCACCATATTTAATATGATAAGGAGGAGGAGGACTTATGTTTACATCGTGCAATTCCAAAGGTCTTTGTTTTTATTTAAAAGCATTTTTTAAATTAAAACCCTGTGACTTATAAGGTTGTTCATAGTGCAGTTGCTTCAGGCATGTGGTGTTCCAGCACTGCCAGTGGGGCCTTCTCTCCGCCGTGATCCCAGTTTGCCCCCAGCCCGGCTTGCCCTGTAGGCACATGACAAGGTTACTTCACGATGCTTGCTCCAATGAAACTTAAAGAACGGCAGAAAAATGATCAGAAAATAAATCAGTAAAAGCCCATTTGTGACTGCTGTATGATAATAAGCTGTGTAAATGGAGAAATTAAACCATTTGATTTATTTTGCTTGGGCGGGCAACAGGAACGTCTCCATGGTGAGACTTGTAGTTACTGTTTTTGGCATATCGAATACGCCACGGGTAGCTTGCCAGGCTCTGCCGTGTGGGCGGGATGCTCTCGGTAGCTTGCCGGGCTCTCTGAGAGGGACAGAGGACTTGAACCCGGGTCGACCCCTTGCAAGGCAAACACCCTACCTGCTGTGCTACTGCTTGAGTCCTTAAAACCATTTAATACAATATAATCAATCAAATCAATCAATCAATCACAATATCCCGTTAATCACCGATTTCTTGGGCGGACTCAGTAACATCTCATTTTGTTCTTTCCCTGAGATCTTAGAAGTCTATCTCGACTTGGCCCTCCTAACGATGTTGCACTGAGGGCTCTTTAGGGTCACAGAGCCGTCCCGCCACCACTGTCTCCAGCTCTCCCAGACCTCCAGTCTGCCCCTGAAGCAGGCCCACAGCAATTTATGTTATATTGCTTGTTACAAAGAAATTGCCAACAGAATGACCAAAAATATTTTCTTAGAAGAGAATTAGTGGAAATTGTTGTATCTCCCCATGGAGACAGTAAGTCCTTATGTGAGGGGTTAATGAGATTACAAGTTAGGCCTTCTGTGTTAATGCTTCTGATACTCGGGGTTGGTTGGCAATCTTGGGTGCTACGACTGGATTGTCAGTTTGGAATTTGGAGATGTCATTCCAGTAAATCCAATTTTTATTAATAATAGAAAATAATTAATATTTGTCTTCATTAATGATCATAGCAAACATTTCTTATCTGAGATAGGGCCTTATTGCAGAAGGACCTAGAGAGAATCTTACACTTTGATGTCTTTGTATTTCCTGAATTAGTGAATCATGGGTTCTGTATCATGTAATAGATTTTTAACTGGGTGGTACAGCTGGAGTTAAATTTTTAACTGGGTGCCGGCTCTGGGTGTGGGCGTCACTGCCCAGGCTTCTGCAAGCATAGGGAGGTAGCCAGTCCTGACTCTGAGAGGGCCTGGAGATTTCAGTCACAGGGACTTGTGTTCCTGAGTGTTTGGCTGGCTAATTTCTCTGGGAGGCCCAGACATGGAGCGACTCTGACTTGTGGGAGCAAGTGGCTGCCAGGGTTTTGTCTGGACAGGCGCTGGCCTGCCCTGTCTGAGATGTCTCAGCTGGGAATTGATGTCTGGGAAATTTTTGTGGCTAGTTGATCGTTTTGAGATTTATTTGTGAGTCTCTGGAGCGAGGCCAGCAGAGGTGCTTACGTGGTGTCAGAGGCGGTGTGTTGGCATGGCTGCTGGGGCCTCCGGAGTAAAGGGAGGTGGGGGAGAGAGTCCATCCTGGTTCTGAGAAGGCCGAGAGATTTCAGTAATGTTTCAAAGGTAGTGATGGAATTAAAATGCCTCGGTCCTTTAGCATAAGGTGACGAGTCTTCACAAGAGATATGAGTAAAGATGTAAGAACTGGCTAGTATTAGTGTTCTCGTGTAAGGAAAATTAGTCAAGGTAATTAAATGAAATGAGTTCGTGTCTTTTAGTGTACGTTGGCAATATCAATTGATCAAAATAGCTAGCAGGGAACCCTAACTGAAAAATTCAGCTGAAACGAAATTTTGCAGTTGTCTGTGATAGAGTTGAGCCTTTAATAGTATAGTTGAATTTGATTCCAGAAACAGTGAAGGGTGCCTCTGTGGCCGGAGTGTGTTAGGCGAGCAGTCAGGTGAGGGAGCTTCCTATGCCTCGTGCGACGGCCCCTCCATTGCTGGGCGCCTGGCAGCGCTACAGCAGTTGTGCAGGAGGCACCAGAAAAGCCTTCCTGTCCTGGGCCCGGGAGCCGCTGTTTGTGCAATGGTCGCTCTCCAGTGAGGGATCAGGGCGGGGCACCCAGCTGTCCCTGCAAGGGCATGACTGATGTTTAAAACTAACTGTGGATTTTGCCTGCAGTGACAGGAAGAATTCTCAAGTATAAATCTTTATGAAAAACATGTAAAAATTTTGTTAAGAAAAATTTCATAGTTTCCACGAAAATTTAAATGGGCATTTTCTGATTTCAGTTTCACTGTCACTGTCATTGTCATCCATTTGCTCGATCGGGCGACAGTAATGTCTCCATTGTGAGACTTGTTGTTACTGTTTTTGGCATCTCAAATACGCCACGGGGAGCTTGCCAGGCTCTGCCTTGTGGGCGGGATACTCTTGGTAGCTTGCCGGGCTCTCCGAGAGGGACGGAGAAATCAAACTTGGGTCAGCCTCGTGCAAGGCGAACACCCTACCCGCTGTGCTATCGCTCCAGCCCCGTTCCACTGTAAGAATTTATTATATAGGTGCACATATGTACAAAGCTTAGATGAGACTATTTATTGTAATGTTATTTTAATAGTAAAATGTGGTAGCAGACTAAATGCTTACAGGGTAATTGTCTGTTTATCAAATACATCTAGTTTCCCACCTTCTATTAATTCTGGAATGTAATCTTGTATAATTTTGTTTCATTTTGTGATGAATCTCGACCTGGAGTTTGGGTGGAAGTTAAGTTGGTCCTTTCTGGAACCAGTCTGGTGGTGTCTCTGGAGTCTCTCTCTGGCTCTGTGTCCTTGGTGAGGGCAGTGGCCCCACCAGCCTTGTCCCTGGTGACATGAGCAGATCCCACTGGCCTCAGCACCTCCCGCATGGCATCGGACCTGTGGCTTTGTCTGATTGCTCAATGGGTTCTTTCTCTTGAGGTCTGGGCTTTCTTTCCAGGCATATGTCAGCTCTCCACTCATTTTTATTCTGGATAGTTTTTTCTGAATTGGATCAACTCAGCAGGCAGATAGTAAAGGGGCTGCTGTATTTTCTGCTTATTTGGTTAGTTTTCTTATTAGAGACACATTTAATATTATCTATGAATTCTCTGAAAAATCTTGGAGAATTGTGAGGCAGAGGTCATAGAATGGTTATGACCTCATTAATTAATGGTTGCGACCTCATTAACAATGACTAATTGTCTGTAGGTGTCTGTCTTTCTATTGCCAACTTCCACCTTTTGATTGAACAGCTCTTGCTGAGTACAAATGGATTGATTTTAGTTCCCATTTGACTGGAAATGCAATGTATCGCTATTTTTAAGGTAGACTCTTAGGTAAGTGAAAAAAGTCCTTAGGTTTATAAATATGACACACATTACTTTTTAATACATATTTTCAAATTTATGAAGTTGTCAGTAATTAAGTACCATTTTTCTAAGTTATCAAGTAACTTACCTGAGCTCCATCATCACTTGTATCACTGGTCTTCCCATTGATCTTCAATTTGCTCGAGCAGGAACCAGTAACGTCTCCATTTGTCCCTGTCACGTGCTAGTGTTGCCCAATGACATCTGCTCGCTCCAGGAACAGGAAGAGCCTCAAACCATTCATATGTGATGATATGTAGCTCTACATTCTATGATCCATTTTGCAGGGAGGGTTTGGGTCACCCCTGGTGGTGGCTGAGGGCTGTTTCCAGCTCCGTGCTCAGAAGTGACCCCTGGCAGTACTTGGGTGACTGTATGTGGCTCTGAGGTTGAACCAAGCCAGCAGGGTGCAAGGCAAGTGCCTTAACCTGCATACGATCTCTGGTCTTTCTGGGATTCCCTTTTATGCATAGGAAGACAGATCTCTTGTTACACATCAGTAGTCACAGTGAACTACACTTGATGTAGTTAGTCTCAGGAGAGTTCAAGGTAGCAAGAGCCAAGCTGGCACTTGTCAGAAGTGAGAGTCCTAAGGACTTGAAGAGCACATGATAAATTCAAATCTGATTTGATTTTTAGCATGAAATAAATCTGTGGTGCATTTTGAACTTGGAGCAGATTACCAAGATATTGTTAAAGGTTAAAGGTTGAGCCAGTCCCCCTAAGATTGGTTGCCTTCTACTCTAAACTCCATCAAATGTGTTGTGTTACATGGGATGCCACCCAGCCACAAATGTGTCTGCATGCTCCAGGAATTCTGCAATTTAAAATACGTTATACAGCAGATTCACTTGAGGGTGAGGCTAGACCAAGCCATGGAGAGAGATCATGAGCATAGCGGTGATTGGGTTCTAGAGATTTTGGGCTTCTGGGGCTCCTTTGGAACGGGGAGGGGAACTCACCAGCCCTCCTCTGGGTTGCCCTGGGTGAGACAGCCTATTGCAGGGCATGGAGGCATCTCTCTGGTGTCAAAATGCCTGATTTTTAGACAACTGTCACTGTCACTATCATCCTGTTGCTCATAGATTTGCTCGAGCGGGCACCAATAACATCTCCATTGTAAGACTTGTTGTTATTGTTTTTGGCATATCAAATACACCACAGGTAGCTTGCCAGGCTCTGCTGTGTAGGCGGGATCCTCTCGGTAGCTTGACGGGCTCTCCGAGAGGGATGGAGGAATCAAACCCGGGTCGGCCTCGTGCAAGGCAAACGCCCTACCCGATGTGCTATCGCTCCAGCTGTATGTTTGTTATTTTTGTTGTTTGTTCAGAAGATCCTTAGAGTTCAGAGTACTAAGAGCTCAGAGTAGGGATGGAGCGATAGCAGAGCATAGGGCATTTGCCTTGCATGCGGCCGACCCGGGTTCGATTCCCAGCATCCCATATGGTCCCCCACCACTGCCAGGAGTAATTCCTGAGTGTAGATCCAGGAGTAACCCCAGTGCATCACTGGGTGTGACCTGAAAAACAAACAAAAAAGTTCAGAGTACTCAGAGTACTAAGCCAGGAATTACTCTATGTGCTAGGAAAAGGGAAAAATCAAGATCAACTTGTCATCTGCAACCTGGGAACAGAGCAGGTGTGTCGGGGAAATGGATGACATTGGGCGTGTTTCTCTGCCGTCCTTGTCTGAGGAGTGGAAGGACGTGCAGGGAGAGAGCCGCCCAAAGAGTCTTTTCCACCCCAATTTTGTAAAAATAAAATTAAAAAATTAAAAAAAAATTAAAATCAGGCATTTTGCAATGGTGGAAGTGTGTATGGAAGCTGATGGTCTGGAGACCAGATAGGATGACAGCACACCCCCAAGGCTGGTCCACCCATCAGAATGTTGGGCGTGACAAATGTTTTTGTTTGAAATGGTGACACATCTTTGGCACTGAACATGCAGATGTAAGATGGCGGATGTTCAACAAAATGGCACTTGTGCTTTAGGAGAAGCTTTAAACTTGTGCTCTAAGTTGTTTTAAAGTTTCCATGTTCGGGGCTGGAGTGATAGCACAGCGGGTAGGGCATTTGCCTTGCACGCGGCCTACCCGAGTTCGATTCCCAGCATCCCATATGGTCCCCTGAGTATGGCCAGGGGTAATTCCTGAGTGCAGAGCTAGAAGTGACCCCTGAGCATCGCTGAGTGTGACCCCCCCACAAAATAAAAACAAAGTTTCCATTTTCTGGTGGTTTTTATCAATTAATAATTGTAAGACTATTTAAATTAAGTATTACTTCATTTTAACTGTAAATATTGTACGTCGCTCTTTTGATTTCAGTTCATTGGAAATCCTGGGATTCAGAAGTGTGGATTAAAAGTAATTTCTTCTATGGCCTGTTTTCCGGAGGCCCTGGAGGTGCTGGCTCTGGAGGGTGCTGTTGACACGGTGATGCACACAGTGCAGATGTTCCCCGACAGCCAAGGTGAGACCGTGACTCGGGGTGGGTTTATACTGACCTCAGCTGCGCGTGGAGGCCCTTCAAGTTTTTTTGTATTGAAATTTACATTTTTCATTTTGTTTGTTTTCTTTGATTCTTCTAGAAATTCAGTGTCTGGGTTTAAGTCTCATAGGCTGTTTGGTTACAAAGAAGAATCTATGCATAGCCACAGGGCATCTGCTGGCCAAGATCCTGGTGTCCAGCCTGCAGAGATTCGCCGATGCCCCTGATGTGCAGATGAAGGTCGGTGCCTCTGGGGGGCGCTGTCAGAGCTTCTGCAGACTCTAGGTAGCAGGTGTAAATCCACTTTGCATTAATGGGAACATTCTAGTGAATTGAGAATCACTGGCCATTTTGCAGTGTTTTATTTATAAATAGTGGAAATTTGGGCTGATCTTTCACAAGTGGCAGCAGTGACCGGGAATAAAAACATCTAGCACCAATCTTTGTGGAAACATTTTCATTGGTGAGATAATATAGAATTAAACGGCTCTGACGCAGAGCCTCCTTAGGTACGACTAGGGGCTGTGCAGGTAGAAGAGGGTATGGCGCTTGTCTTGCACGCCGCCAACCGGGTTCAATGCCTGGTACCCCGAGTGCAGAGCCAGGAGTAAACCCTGAGCACAGCTAGGTGTGGCCTCCAAAACAAGCAAACTAAAGAAGCCTATGGTGTATTTTTGAAAACCTGATTTCCATGAAGTGTTCAACCTCAGAACTGGTTGGAGAAGGGATTGTTTTTTAGAAGTTATTGCTCAATCTAGGCATGTGTTTTAGGGTCTACAAACGATTGGCAATTGACTGGATCTGGCCTGCCAATATTTGATATGGTCATGCAAGGATTTTAGCTTTATATTTGAATCTGTAGTTCTGCACACAGCAGTGTTCATTTATGTGTGCAGGGGGAGGTGGGGAACACAGCCTCCTTGGACCTGCAGACATTCAGAACGCTCTCACTGAAGTGAGTACCTGTAGGAACTTCTCATCCTTGAAGCTCAAAAAAATGCTTTCAGTATGTAGACAGTATCATCATTATATTGAATGATAATAAAAAATCAGAAGTTCGGTTGACCTTTGTTGAACACTAAGGTAACTAATACAGAGTCAAAGTCCATACATTTCCCAGACTCAGCTGGTGAGCATCCACCTGTCAGAAGCTCTACTGGTTCTGAGAGGTGAAGTGTTACTCCCTACTTCATTTTATAATTGTTTACGGAAAACTTACAAAGTGCCCTCAGGGTCCCTTCAGAGCTGCTCTCAGATGACTCACAAATAAAATCTAGGAGGCATGTTTGTCTCTTGAGGTTGAAAATTTCAGAACACAAAACTGTTGGGAAAAATTTTGGCTATCTGGAAAACCTCACTCACAAGTTGTAATAAAAAGGGCTTTTGTTCCACAGATAGGCTTCACCTAGGGATCTCAAGAGCCAAGAGCTAGCGGGGTAGGCCCCTTACTGCTTGGCCAGATGGTGACTTGACACTGTGATGGCTCTCAGAATAAGAGATTGGGGGGATTTATAGAGTCATGTATGAAATTACTGCTTCCAAGAACATAGACTATAGATTTAGTTAGTTAAGTGAACATCACAAGTTTTAGCTGTCAGAGGCAAACTTTCTGTTTTATGCGATCTGTTTATTTGCCCATTATTGATGTTTCTGTTCTCAAACTCCCAGGGATTCCAGACCATCCTGACAGTCCTGGAGTTGCTGCCGTCCTTCTCCAAGCTGCTGTTGCATCATTCATTTGATTCAGTCATTTTCCATCAGATGTCTTCTGGCATCCTGGAGCAAAAGGACCAGCAGGTTCCATGTTGTTATTCACCCGCATGCTAAATATTACATGTATTTATCTCGCCCTGCTCCTCATTTCTGCTCTTTTTAGTTTCTGAGACTTTGCTGTAAGTGCTTCGCAAAACTGAGTGTGGAGGATGAGCTGAAGGGCTTGATGCTGGAGAGAGCGTGCGAGCAGGACAACAGTGTCATGGCTGAGTGTTTGCTCTTGCTGGGGGCCGACACCAGTGGAGTGAAGGAGACCCCTCCTCTAATTTGCCAGGTGAGTGTTCAAGACTGCACGCCCTCTCTCTACTATTGCCCTGTGTTCATAGCTCTTACGGCATCTTCTCTCACTGCAGAACTTGCTAATTTACTTATCTTGACACTTGTGCTTGTGATTTGTCGTAGGAGCTTAGAGTCACAGAATTTCATAGGAAATGCCCCGTCTCTTCTGTCACAGGTGTGTGAGAAGACTGGCAGCCCCCGCCTGGTGGAGCTGCTGCTCGATGGTGGCTCCCGAGAGCAGGACGTCCGGGCTGCACTGGCCATCAGCGTGGGCAAGGGGGACAGCCCCGTGGTCAGCCTGCTCTTGCGGAGGCTTGCGCTGGACCTGGCCAACAGCAGCATCTGCCTGGGCGGCTTCTGCCTGGGGCGGCTGGAGCCTGCGTGGCTGGGCCCTCTGTTCCCAGACAGGACGCCCAGTGCCAGGCGCGAGACACGTAAGGAGCACAGCCTGCCCGTCTGTCGCGGTTTGTCAGCAAGGTGTTCTCCACTTGGCTACACTGAAGTAAAAAGTGTGGCCAAAACGTTAGATATTGGATATATTTCATAGTATTATATTTAAATTCTTTATATTTTAGAGAAATATATTTTATAGAGGCAGAGCAGAGAACTGGAATCTTTCTCAGGGACCACGCTTATACATAGCTCATTTCTTTCAGGGCCAGTGTGGGCTGGGTATTCAGTGCTCAGTGTAGGGTGCTGAGGGTCACCGGGGCCGCCGGCCGTGCTTGGGTGCCCTGTGGTGAGGGGATAAATCCAGCCCTGCACTTTCTTTTTTTTTCCTGTGGTGGTGGTGGTGGGGGGGGGGCGTGTGCTCTGAGGTGGTGCTTAGGGTCTTGGGGTTCCTGGAAGGGTTTGGCCCACTGGGCTGGATGCTCAGTGCTGGGGCCTGGTGCTGGGACCAGCAGGGCAACACCCAGTGGCATTCACTACGTGGTGCTGGGAACAAATCCAGGTGCTACACGAATCCCTGTATTCTCTCCCTGGCTTTGTGCTGTAAGGCTAGTAGACTTTGTAGTCTGCTGATGAGTGTATCTCAGGAGTAAGGGCACGGCTACCCTTGCTCTGGATGGACACCTCTGGCTGGCTGGCGTTCCTCGCTCTGAGTGAGCCGTGAAGTCTCGAGCACCCAGCAGCTTTCCAAACTGTCCATCTGCTAGCTGCCCATCCTTTCCCATCCCTTTCTGCCATCGAGCTTTCATTAAAACCGTGTCTGCTCAGCTGGGCGGGAGCTCAGGGGGAGCACAGGCCTGTAGGCACAAGGCCAGCTCTGAGCTGGGCCCCCAGCCCCATTGGAGGTGCAGCTGTGCATCTCTGATGCCTGTATCGCCACACCCACACCCCTCCGACTCTCCGCATAGGAGAAAGACAGGGAAAACCTACCCAAACACGTGCTTTGTGGGGCCTTTTCTTCTCCACCTTCACTGCAGACCCAGCCTGTGAGCCCTGCAGACAGCTGTCCCATGCCCGCCTCACACCCCCTGTGTGCTCACCTCCTCTCCTTCCTTCCTCTCCCTACCTCACAGTCCCTGTGTGCTCACTCACCCACCCAGAAGCTCACGCAGGGCGTTTAGATATTGTCGTGTATGCCTGCTTACAGCTCTTAGCCCAAACCTAGTTTTACAAAGACTTCTTTTATTTACCATGCCAAAAATGTGTCAGTTTTTATAATTTTCAAAAATGCAATTTTTGCCAGCTAATTATAATTAATATCTCAATAGGAAAGGGGTTTGAAAGTAAAGATGAAGAATTCTCAGGAAAGATGAGAATGTATAATGGACCTTGGTGTGATCTGTGCTTGTTTGAGTAAATTTTGACTTCTAAGCTGTGGTGTGTCTCTTGCTGTAGGTATGGGGTCCGCCCTGGCCCAGCTGGTGCTCAGGTGCCAGGCTCGTAGCACAGGGCCTGAGGGCACAGGCTCCGTCAGTGAAGGGCCTGGTTCTGAAGCCCTTGACCAGCTTGATGACTGGGCCTTCATTCCTGAACCCTTTGTGGACTGTGTGTTTGGTCAAAGTGATGACCTGGATAGTGAAGGTACTTGCTTTGAAAACTCTCCTGTTTTAACACATACACCAGCACCCACGGGTAGCTACTGAGGTGAAAACTTGATTGGACTCTGTTGAGAACTCAAGGGAA
Source organism: Sorex araneus (assembly GCF_027595985.1). Classification (NCBI taxonomy): domain Eukaryota; kingdom Metazoa; phylum Chordata; class Mammalia; order Eulipotyphla; family Soricidae; genus Sorex; species Sorex araneus. The sequence goes on from NC_073311.1 coordinate 67,697,489, forward strand.
ATGGGGGTTCAGGTTGGGAACAGCTGCTGAGCTTGCAGGCAGGAATCTCTCCGTGTGTCCCTGCACTGTGGGGCCTGTGCTTCTGGGAACCCCCACAGCTGGACACACCCTCTGCATTGCAGCTGGGCCTCCTGTGGGCAGCCCGGGGCACTGGAGCTCTGAGAGTCCCCAAAGCCTGGCCCTCTACCTACTTCTTTTTGTTTTTTTTTTTTCTTTTTGGGTCACATCCAGCTATGCACAGGGGTTACTCCTGGCTTTTTTGGACTCAGGAATTACTCCTGGCGATGCTCGAGGGACCATATGGGATGCCGGGGATGGAACCCAGGTCGGCTGTGTACAAATCAAATGCCCTACCCGCTGTGCTATTGCTCCAGCCCCTCCACCTACTTCTGACCGTCTTACTTTGCCAGCCCTAAGTTTTAATTTAATTTAATTTTTTTTAAATAGGGGCCATTTTAGCTTGGGCCTGCTCACTCTGTTTTCTCTAGTATTTATTCCATGAATGAAGCCCTAGGGTGCTGAGTTAAGTGGAGGCTTAGTCAAGGTGCTGTGTGACTCAGGGGCCCAGGACATGGCTCAGTGCAGGAGCTCTTGCCTCCTAGGTTTGAGGCCTTTGGTTTGATCCCTGGAACCTCTGCAAAATAATACATTGTGAGTCCACTGTAATTTGAGATTTGAAAATTTTGTAAGAAAACTTGACTGAAGCAAAAGAATCTCATTAAAGATTTGTACATAAACTTTTGCTGTTTCCAATCTGGTATGTTTTTATCATATGAGTTGGCTCTTTTCCACCTTGAAATAATGATGGATGTGTTATTTTCCTGCTTATCTTTGTCACAGACACTTGCTCAGTCCATGACAGCAATTTGATATAACTCATGGATAAGGAAAATACAGTTGAACTTTGAAAATAAAAAAGACAACATAATTTAAAGATGTCACAGAAAAGGAACTGGGCAATATTCATGAATGAAAATGTTTAATTTTGATTAAACTTATGATCCCTCATCTTGTGATTGAGTTAATATTTCTCATTTGCCTTTATGATTTAAAAATAGGAAGTGGAGGCTCATTTCTTATGAAAAAAAAGACAAATTCAATCAGTGTGGGAGAATTTTATCGAGACCCTGCCTTGCAGCGTTGCTCACCAAACCTACAAAGGCATTCCAGTTCATTGGTCAGTGAACTTCCACTGTGTGTGTGTGTGTGTGTGTGTGTGTGTGTGTGTGTGTGTGTGTTACCAACTTCTCTGGGGAACTGAAGTTGTGATTATAGCTGGAATCTTGGAAACCCTTGGTGTCACCCTGCCCCTTACAATACCATGAGAATTGACACTCTAGATCTTATAGTAATTTCTAGGGAAAATGATTAAAAAAATTTGGTTTTTTTTTTTTGGTTAATTCAGCTAGTGTTTAGAGCTTACTTCTGGCTCTGTGCTCAAAGATCACTCCTGGGGGGCTCAGGATGTCACATGGGGTGCTAGCTATCAAATCTGGGTCAGACACCTGCTGTACTCTTTATTCACCCCAAGAAAATAATGTATTTCTCCACCCCAAGAAAAAAATCTATTTCTCCACCCCAAGAAAATAATATTCTATTCATAAAATGGACATTGATTTTATTATAGATGTCTTTTTTTAAAATAGGAACCCATTTTGAATCATGAAAATTTACTTAAGCGAAAAAGAAAAATAGTATCTTCAGATGATTCACTCAGTAAGTATTTCAAAATAACCTAAGTAAATGGTGTTTTGAGTAGTGTATAGTGGCACTTTGTTCCATTTCCTCTCATTGTCTGATTTTCTTGTGTCTAATTTTCTATTTCCTCTTTTATTACCATCAAATGGTATGTTCCCAGTGTATTTCCACACTCTAGAATAATGAGATACAACTGGAGACTAGAACTTTGACCCTTTACAGTGTGGCAGAAGACACTTGTTTCCTTCCTCTTGCTTCCCTGATGCATGTGTGCACCCACTCCAGCCCCCTCAGCTGCTGTCCAGTCCCTCTGCTCTCTGATTGCGAGTTGCTTTTCTCGGTGGTTTTGCTCCTGGGATGTGCCTCTGCCGTTTGCTTTGCTGCTGAGTTTCCACCGGAAGGGAGCTTGGTGCGAGTGGGTGGTCGGCAGCCACTTGCTGGGTGAGAGGAGTTCTTACATTTTCATGTCTGTTTTTGACAAAAGGGTCATCGAAGCTTCAGCCCAACACAAGACCTTCCGACAGCACTTCTTCTCTGGTTTCGGAGAGAGAGTATATCACATCACTAGACCTTTCAGCAAACGAGTTGAGAGACATCGACGCCCTCAGCCAGAAGTGTGGGCTCCTCAGCCAGCTGGAGCACCTGCAGAGGCTGGAGCTGCACCAGAACGCGCTCACAGGCTTCCCTCCCCAGCTGTGCGAGGTGACAGCATGCCAGGCTCTGTGTGTGCCACCGACTCGCACATGGAGATGCTTGCAGAGAGGGCTCTCTTGTGTTGCTGGGTTATAACCCCATCCCTCTGGTGTGGTGGAGACAGTGAGGGTGGAGAGCTTGTCTGTGTTAGACAGATGTTAGACACTTTTCTCTGGCTGGCCCTAGGGTTAAGTGAATGAGGAGAACAAGATGTGCAGTCTGATTTGGTGGCGCTGCTCTGGCTTAACTGCCGGCTTTGTGACAAGGACATTTTACTCTCTCATCTGCAAAATGTGAAGACTCAATCATCACAAAAGCTTTCCTTTGAGTTTTGAATTAATGTAGTTTAAAATTTTTCTTTCTTTTTGCTTAAAATTCCCTTCGTAAGAGTTAAGATATAAGTCTGCTGATTGCTGATATACTAGTTCTTTGAATATTAACTTTATTCATCACTTTTATGAACTTTAGGTGAGAAGTCAAGGAAGATGTACCAACAACAAAATAATTTTACTTTATTTATTTATTTATTTGCTTTTTGGGTCACACCCAGCGATTCTCAGGGGTTACTCTTAACTTTGCACTCAGAAATTACTCCTGGCATGCTTGGGGGACCATATGGATGCCAGGTATTGAATTCAGGTCAGCTGCGTGCAAGGCAAATGCCCTGTCCACTGTACTATCGCTCCGGCCCCAGAAAAATGATTTTAATTCAAGTGTTTATTTATTTATTATTATTATTATTATTATTTTGGTTTTTGGGTCACACCTGACAATGCACAGGGGTTATTCCTGGCTCTTCACTTAGGAATTACCCCTGGCGGTGCTCAGGGGACCCTATGGGATGCTGGGATTAGAACCCGGGTCGGCCGCATGCAAGGCAAACGCCCTACCCGCTGTGCTATCGCTCCAGCCCCTCAAGTGTTTATTTAACTCCATTTCAGACTGAACTGAAAATGTAATAAAGGATTATATCCAGCTTTATTGCAGATATATTTTTCCTTTTATAACCTATAAAATTCATAGTAATTTTGAGACAGAAGCATGATTAAGTCGGCATCAGTGCTGTCCTCTCCTTGCACTTGCATATGTGGGGAGGGAACTCCACCGCCCACCACATCCCCAGTGCCTCTGTGTCACCCGAGCAGTGTGATGTCTCCGTGCAGCTCTGCTCTCCTCCTTGGCCTGGTCCCACCTGGTCCACACCACCACAGTTGCTTGCCCAGTTAGAGGTGGTCCTGGCTGTACAGTCCTCATGAAGTTGCCAACTCCTGAGGGCAGGAACTGTCTCCCTCTCCCTGTTAGCTGCTCAGACCGACACCTTGGGACACACCTGCTGCTCAGCTAAAGCAGGAGGAGCCAGAGAGGGCCTGACAGGGTCAGACACAGGAGGGCATTCAGGAAGACCGGTATGCACCTCCTCTGGGCTCTCTGAGCCACGCTGCGAAGACTGGCCACTCCATTGAGTGGCAGAGATTGACCAGTCAGTCAGTGTGCTGGATCTGTGCTCCTGTGTACACATGAGTGTACTCCTGTGGATTCTGTTTTTAGTTGTTTTTTTTTTTTTTCCAAAAACTTATTCATGTGTTTCGGTACCAGCACTAAGGAAGGCAGGAATACTAGATAATGTAATATTCTTAACTACCCACTTCATTCTGACATTTAAATTCCCATCTTTCCAGATGCTAAAGTGTCTGACACATTTGGACCTGCACAGTAACAGGTTTGCCTCGTTCCCCTCCTACTTGCTGAAGATGAAGTGTGTGGCCACTCTTGACATCTCGCGCAATGACATCGGCCCCTCGGTGGCTCTGGAGCCTGCATGGAAGTGTCCCAGCCTGAGACAGCTGAACCTGTCGTACAACCAGCTGACTTCTCTCCCTGAGCACCTGGACACTGCTGCTGAGAACCTGGAGCAGCTGGTTGTGGAAGGGTTAGTAGCCATCCCCTCTCCCAGCTCTGGGCGCTGTTACGGGGGCAGAATGCACCGAGGCTGCTTCTGAGGGAGGAGGGCCGGTGGTCAGTGAGGTGGCAGAGCAGACGCCATTCCCAGATCGTGGCAGTAACTTAAGAATATCTGCTCTGATATGCTCCTTTGAAGGCAAATTGTTTCCATTATTTCTTTAAAGCAGTTTCATGTCTACAACTTAGTCTTTGTTTTGTCTGCTCTGACTAGAAATAAAATATCAGGGCTGTGTTCCCACTTGAGTCTAAAGGAACTAAAGGTCTTGAACCTTAGTAAAAACTTCATCTCCGCACTGCCAGAAGACTTCCTGGAGGCCTGCCCTAAAGTGGAGAGCTTTAGTGCCCGGATGAATTTCCTTGGTAAGTGCCCGGGGACTCTGCTCCTGGACAGCATTTGCAAGTTTACAGAGATGAACATTTTAGGTGGAGACTTGAAGGTGATCACTGTATCACTGTCATCCCGTTGTTCATCGATTTACTCGAGTGGGCACCAGTAATGTCTCTATTATACTCAGCCCTGAGATTTTAGCAGTCTCTCCTTACTCGTCTTTCTCAATGATTGGAGGCTCTTTCAGGGTCAGGGGAATGAGACCTATCGTTACTGCTTTTGGCATATCGAACACACCACGGGTAGCTTGCCAGGCATTGCCGTGTGGGCGGGATACTCTCGATAGCTTGCCGGGCTCTCTGAGAGGTATGTATATATCTTTTACTGTATTTGGGATATGAATGCGCCACAGGGAGCTTTCCCAGGCTCTCCCGTGTGGGCAATAGACTCTCGGTAGCTTGTCAGGTTCTCCAAGAGGGAGAACTAGGCTTCTAGATGTCACGGAGCCGCATCGGGAGCTTGATTTTATAGTCTGGGTTTTGTAGTCTGGATCTGAGTGGAAAGGCCCAGTCCCAATGCTAGCAGCCTTGGAGATCTCGGCCCCGGGTCCCACACACCTGGGTTCCTCTGCCGGTTTCTTCATGCGTGAGGCTCGTCCGAAGGTGATATTTTCCTTAAAATAGATTGGAGTTCAGAGATAAAGCTGGCATCTTGGTGATAAAAATAAATGGACCGTTAATCCCTCAAACAGGGTGGAAACACATGCTCATGGGTCACGGAGCACATGGCATTCTAGAAGGAGTCAGTGAGATAGTGGCGGGGGCCTGGATGGGATTGAGGTGCAGAGGGGAGGTCTGTGGCAGCATGGCACCCCTGGTGGTGCGGGTGCGGGTCTGTGTCACTGCACATTGGCCAGGGCTCCAGGTGTCCCGCACACACTGCCTTCTGGGAGATTCCTCCCTCGAGTGGGGCTGAGACCAGAGATGAGTGTCCCTGCAGAACACGTCTAGCCATAGGGGTGACCAGATGCCCCAGAGGTCAGAGGGGGCACAGACACCGTACTCTGAGTGCCTGTTGGAAGGAGGAGGCTGGGCTGCCCTGAGGGTCCTTCAGAGTCCATAGTGATGGGTCTGCACCATGCGTGTGGCTCGTCCCCACGGACGCTGAGCCCAATTTGGGGTCTCATCTTAGGGAAAAACAGCAGCCCTTACTACCTTCAAGTGAGGCAGGAAACCTGAGGTTCCCAGGTGCTGGGCACCTGTTCAGGGGCAAATCAACCGACCCCTCCTGGAAGCCTGAGTGGAACCATGTTCAAGATCTCTTTGCTCCAAGTGCACAACTCAGCAGTCTTGAGGTGGGCTTTTCCGTGATGACATCAGGGGCGCACCATACTTCACAAATGCTCCCTACAAAAGGAAGCTCAGGTGTTGGATACTGTCAACACCTGTCTCACGTCGCATCTGACCCCCAAGACTCTTAGTGGCTCAGTGGCAAGTCATTTTGACTGGCTTATTTTGCTCCACCTATTTTGGAAACGGGTGAGGTAGAACACGTGCCTTTCTGTTTCTTAGGGAGCTAGTCTCTAGATGCCCTGGAGTACTTTGGCCCTTGAAACATTTCTAGACTGAATATGATCCATATGTGTGTATATTCCTGTAGTGCTCAGGGCTACACCCTGCTGGGTGCTCAGGGACTGCTCTGAGTGTGGTCAAGGACCATGCGGTCCATGGGGTTAAGGTGCTGGTCTTGCGTGTACCCAACCCTGGTCCTATCCCCAATACCACATGGTACTCGGAGAATTGCCAAGTGCAGCCCCGGAGCCCCCTTAGGGTCCCTGGAGGTCTTGGTGGTCCTTAGCTCCCCATCATTTTAATATTTGGTGGGAAGTGTTAAGGATACTTAGTTAGGCCCTGATTTTCAAAGTCGGTTGAAGAAACCACATGAGAATGAAAATGAAAATAAACAATAAGGCATTGTTAACTATAATATTAAGAATCTAATGGAAATATAGTAAAACTATTTATGGTTCTCTCATTTTAATTTTCTTTCAGCTGATATGCCCTTTTTACCTTCTTCCATGACAAGCCTGAAATTATCTCAAAACAGATTTACACATGTTCCAGAAGCAATTTTAAATCTTCCACAGTAAGTTTGTTATTTTTAGCTTTATAGCCATACCAGCTGATAGGCTGGAAGGATAGTAAGGTGGTAGGTGCTATCTTTGCATGCGGCTGACCCAGGTTCCATCCTCGGTACTACATATGTTCCCCTGAGCACTGCTAGGAGTCATTCCTGAGTGCAGAGTCGGGAGTAACATCTGAGCATTGCCAGGTGTGGCCCCCAAACAAAGCTCCCACTGCCCTCCTCCCCCACCAAAAGCAATACAAGTTGGAACAGAACATGCAGAAATGTGGTTGAATTAGGCACAAGATAAGTCTTGTGTAAGACCAGTCAGCCTGATAACTGGTCTGTGCCTGCTTGACTCCCAGTGGGGGGATAGGCCCATGTAGGTACTTGTACCTGCTACTGCTTTCATTTAGAAAATTTTTTTTCTCTCAGAAGCTCATACTGTTGCTCAGATACTGTTGAATTTACTCAAATATTACTCATGTTTGAATGATATTTTTGTAAAGATTAGAACTATTTGTTAGTAGCTATTTGAGTATGTTTGGTTAATTTCATTAAGATTTCAAAATTTTTGTCACCTTAAATACTATTCTATTTGTAATAAACCAAATCTATAAGTGTTTTGCACAGATGAAGACATTTTTAGGAAAGTGATAATCACAGACTGGTCAGCCAGACCAGATCAGCTCTTCTACATCTGATGGCAGTAAGTGTCAGGCATGGAAGACCCGCTCAGAAGTGGGGTCCCTTGATCTCTCCCTGATGCTCCCAGGGAAGCAGGGTGCTGTGTGGGCCTCTTATCATGAGATGTAGTCCTCAGGCAGATGAGGGATTTCCTCAAGTCACACTTATTAAATGCTGGTGATTCCAGGTCAGACCACTGCTGCCTACAGGTGGTCCTGTGTTTTAACCTAATTTATTCCTGAAAGTGAGTATGAAAGCCAGATGGATACTTATGAAAATTGGTTACAAGATGCATATCAGAACTAAAAATATCACCCAGCCCTTAACTGTACTATCGATACATCTTCAGACCTGCATTTCCAGCAGTGTTTTTTTCCCTTTCTTTTCAGGTCACACCTGGCGATGCTCAGGGGTTACTCCTGGCTCTGCACTCAGGAATTACTCCTGGTGGTGCTCAGGGGACCATATGGGATGCTGGGAATCGAACTCGGGTCTTCTGCGTGCAAGGCAAATGCCCTACCCACTGTGCTGTGGCTCCAGCCCCATTTCCAGCAGTTTTGCACATTCCTCTAAACTTAGGCTTTTGTTTCAGGAGTGAGGGTGCAGTTGAAACTAAGAGATATACTCAATTTTGTGTCACTTCCATGTGATCATAAAATTTTCCTTGGTCTTTAGGCCACACCCAGAGGCACTCAGGGCCCTGTCCCGCCAGTACTCAGGGCTCACTCTGGTGCCTGGCAGCCCCCTGCACGCCAAGCACAGGCTCCAGCCTTCGAGCTGTTTCCCTGGCTCCGTACAGTCACGTTTTATAAACATTGTTGTTTTCTACCTCAGTAAAACTTTGAATTGAAATCTCACAAGAACATACATTGCATGTGTGCATCACTGAACACCCCCACTACGCCCCAGTTGTGCCCCAGCCTCCGGCCCTGCCCTCACTCCTTCCCATGTTCTTCTTCCCCTTCTGTAACAACTAATTGGTTTCATGGTCCAAACATTTCTGATCATCTTATTTATTTCATCTCTTTGTTTGATTTCTCTCTCTGCTCCCTGGGAATGAGCCCATGTGGTGTTTGTCCCTAACCTGACTTACAGTTCCCAACATCCACTGTGTCCTGTCAAATGGCAGGTCCCTCTGCATAGTAGGCGGGTTCCCATTCTGTGGGCAGCACATCTCTGTCCACACCTTGGTCCACGGGCATGTGGGTGTTTCCAGTAGAGAAGCACAACTTTTGAGCAGCTTGGTGATTCACTGTGTTGTCTCATGTTGTTTGTCAAAAAAATGCCACCTTAGTATATAGTCAAATTAGCTTTCTTATCTCCATGAATTTCCCAAGTACAGTAAAACCATTTAAATGAGAACAGAAATGTCATTACAAAGGTCTGCATCTTTCCTGGCAGGCGGCGCAGCAGGTGAACTGAGACGCACGCCCCCTATTTTGAATGTGCTCCTGGTAGACAGTGTGCAGTCAGAGTAGACCTTGGCCTCTGGGGGCTTCATTTTCCAACTCTCACGCACACTTACAGGTGGCAGGTGGTTCTCTGCTTCCCAGGCCTGCAGTGAAGATGCAGGTCTTACGCTCAGTATGGGACAACTGAGTGACATGCCCACAGAGTACCAACCAACTCCAGAGCATAGTGGGGCCTGCACGTCTGTACCCTGAAGGGAAGCCGGATGCTGGGTGCACTGTTGCTTCTGTTAAGTCTTATTTATCTTGCACTGTGAACATTTGTAAAACTCTTGAGACAGACTTTTTGAAGCAGGGAAATTAGCCCTCACTTTTGTTTTTTAAGTATTGTTCTTAAAAAGATATATAGTATTTCTCACTGACGTGTCCCTAACATGTACACCAAAATCATGTCTCCAGACTTGACTGCCAACAAAAGCGTCAGAGTAACAATGAGCATTTGTCCTCCGGAGCATTATCCTCTGAGAGTACTGGCAGGAGGTGGCAACTCCTGGTTAGGTTGGCTGATGCCTGTGACGCCCTCTCTAGCCTCCTGAGGTCAGAGGTTCTGAGTATCAGTGTTCATGACACATAGCTCAGGCACCTTTCACTTCAACAAAAGTCACTTGTAACCTTTCCCTCTGTATTTGGAAAGACTCATTTGCTTTTTCTCTTGATCTGACACTACTTTAGCTTGCGGTGCTTGGACATGAGCAGCAATGCCATCCAGTGCCTCCCCAGTCCTGCTCACTGGAAGTCCTTAAATTTAAGGGAGCTCTTGTTTAATAACAATCAGATCAGCATTTTGGACTTGAGCGAAAAGGCATCCATGTGGTCAAGAATGGAGAAACTACATCTTTCTCACAATAAGCTGAAAGAGGTAAGACCACATCTGTTTATTGGTTAAAATTATTTTCCACAAAAATAGCATATTGTTTTGATAATTTTTATCACCTCACTTTTTAATTTGAGAGGGAGAGGGAGAGATGGATAGAGGGGGAGAGAGAAAGAGGGAGAGGGGGAGAGGGAAAGAGAGAGGGAGAAGGAGAGAGGAGAGAGGGGGAGGGAGGGAGAGAGAGAAGAGAGGAGAGAGAGAGAGAGAGAGAGAGAGCGCTCAGTGGACTGGAGCACATGCCTTGACACAGCAGGCTTGAGTCAGTCCCTGGTGCCACACCACCCTTGAGTGCCTCCAGGAGGGCGTCCAAGTTCTGAGCTGGGAGTATGCCCCTTAGCATGGCCACCAAATCCTTTATTTGATATGTGTCAATTTTGAAAAACTGTCTTATCCAGAGGTAAATGAGTATATTAACTTCACTTGATTTCCTTTAAAAGCATCTGTTCTCTAGAGGGACAGTATAGGAGGTAAAGCATTTGCCTTGCATCCCTCACTGAACTCCTGGCACCACAAACACTGCCAGGGCTCACTTCTGAGCACAGAGCCACAGAGATCCCCTGAGCAACCCAGGGAATGGCCCAAACCCCTCTCTCAAGTACCCTCAAGTGTTCAATTAGGACTATGTGTCATGTTTTAACTGTGTTGATCACAAAATTGCTGCTGTGTTCTATTCTTTGCATTTCTTTGCTTTTGTTTTGGGGCCACACCCAGCAGTGCTCAGGGATTACTCCTGGTGGTGCTTGAGGGATCGTATGGGGTTTCCAGGATAGAACCTAGGTCTGTGCCATGTGAATGAACCATGCTTCCTGCTGACTTGACTGCACTCTTAAATTACAGACCCCTCCCCCATTGTCTCTCCTGGTGGGTTTAATCCCTCGTACCTTGCTTAACTCTGTTGCTTCTTTTATAAACCCCAAATTATTCATTTATCTATCTCAGAGAACTTTTTAATTTTTTATTTCCCATATTGGCCAGCAAACCAGTGTTGTCTCTGCTGTATGGAGAGGAGAAGGTCTGTCAGGGCCTCCTCAGGTCAGGCTGTGCATCCCTCATTGGATCTGGTGCTGAGGGTACCAGTGAGCACCTCATTGAGGAGATGGAGCCCAGCTCCTGAGCTCTGCTGCACCTTCACTTGGCCTTGGCATGGGGACTATGCCGCGGGCATAGTGCTCAATCCTGGGCCCAACTTCCGAGACACACATGCTTCTTCCTTCTCACCAGCAGGATTTCTCTCTTTTATCTCATTAAGATTCCTCCTGAGATTGGCTGTCTGGAAAACCTGACATCTCTCGATGTTAGTCACAATGTGGAACTGAGATCATTTCCTAATGAAATGGGGAAACTAAGCAAGATATGGGACCTACCTTTGGATGAACTCCGTCTTAATTTTGATTTTAAACATATAGGGTATAAAGCCAAAGACATCATAAGGTTTGATCATTTTATTTACATTTGTATTTATTAAGTGAGTTTAAGATTTATTCTCTGTGACTTTGATGTATAGATTGATGCAATTTAGGAAAATCACTTAGCATTAATGTACGATGCACTATTGCCTTTTACTTTTCTCTGAGATTGTGAGAATGCCTTCTCAGTCTACTGTTCCTGGCAGTAGAAATAAATGCAAAGGAATAAGCTTATCTATTAAATCTTTCAATACCCGTTATATAATCTCAAACTATTTTTAAGGTATGTTTCTAGAGCAGAGAGCATGTCTGAATTATCTAAGAGCATTATTGTTATTTAAGTAATTGAAAATGACCAGCTTTGATTTTACCTGTTAGGATGACTAACCTTCCACCCAGATCATTTTTGAAACCACCACAACTTTCCAGGTATCATTGTGTCTGGTTGTCACACTTCACAAAATCCAGAAGTCTTTGATAAGTCTTTGATAAGACTACTCCACCCTTTGTTCTTGGTGAGTGCCCGTAAGAAGCCCAAGGCCATCTCACCATTGTTCAGAGTTGCTTTTGTCTGTAATGATCATACTGATTTTATCTTGATCATCACCTTTCCATGTTCCCTTGGTTTGACCATAGTACCTAGCAATGCAGGCCCTTGGGTGTTGGTCCTGGCATCTCACCCTGCCCTGCCCAGAGTGTCCCCTATGCTGACCCCACCCAGTCCAGTATGGCAATACAGTTAATAGGTGTGCCCCCCGAAAGGGACTAGGTATTGATTAGCAATAATAGACATCTACTTTCCTTTAAACCTCTGTTTGTGTAAATTTATATTTTACTTTTTTGTCTCTTTTTGTAAAAAATTTGGTTTTCTGTTTTCCATTTACTTAATTTAAACAGATGTTTTCCACCATTGATGATAGGCATGCTTACCTCTTATCCAACTTAATTTCCCTCCATGACTTATTCCTGAAACTACAGATAGTTATATGATAATTAAAAAAAATAATTTTTATGTATCGAACCACTATGTAACTAAATATTTAATATGGACTTAATATTTTTTAGAAAACATAGGTTAGAGTATAGACATCAATTATTTTAAGAATTTTTTTTCAGATAGTGGTAAATTCTTTATTTATTTATTTATTTTTTTGCTTTTTGGGTCACACCGGCGTTGCACAGGGGTTACTCCTGGCTCATGCACTCAGGAATTACCCCTGGCAGTGCTCAGGGGACCATATGGGAAGCTGGGAATCGAACTCGGGTAGGCCGAGTGCAAGGCAAATGCCCTACCCGTTGTGCTATTTGCTCCAGCCCAATAGTGGTAAATTCTTAACAAGTATAATTTGGACCATTGATTTTATTAGTGATGGAAACTTGTATGTGAGAAATGACTGACTTCAATAAAAATAGATATAAGGTCTGATTAGTCAGATCTTACTTTTCAAAGTTTTCAAAGTGATCAAGAGAAAGTGTACCTTTTGTTGTCTCATTAGGAGTGATGGTTCCAGTCCTATTAGTTAGGCAAATGGATCACTCAGTATGTCCTAAAACTCACTTAGGATTTAGTTTGTTTCTCTAAAATTTTAGAGAAAAATATTCTACTTTGAGAACATTTAAAATCTACGATTTTCAAGGTGGTTCTCAGTAATTATCTATGTCATTTTTAATGAGTTTCAGTTATGTTCACATTAAAGTTGCTTGGAATAGAAACACAGTAACATCTGGTAGCACAGTTATTTATTTGTTCTTATTTATAAGTTGTTTAGTGTGATATGAATGTAAACATCATACACGCCATATATAAATACACTCAAAATATGCACACGATGTAACATCTCCAATATGGCCTCACTTTTAAGAGTTAGATAATGGTATGCAACTTACTATGCATTATGGGCTTGTAGAATTTTATACTTTGTAATAATTAGTATTTGTATTTCATTTGTATTACTTGTAGCACTGTAGCACTGTCTTCTAGTTGTTCATCGATTTGCTCGAGTGGGTACCAGTAACGTCTCCATTGTGAGACTTGTTACTGTTTTTGGCATATTGAATATGCCACGGGTAGCTTGCCAGGCTCTGCTGTCGGGTGGAATACTCTTGGTAGCTTGCCAGGCTCTGCAGTATTACTTGAAGAAATATAATTATACATCATTATAATTAGTATCAAGCACAATTTGATTATCTCTGGTAGCAGCATGTCATTATAGTTGATGATGTTATCAGTCATTATCAACGCTACCGACATCACTAGCAAGATACCCGCATGCACAGTGTACTGAACAGGGACTTCATACCAGCTCGGTTTATGTGAGCTGTGTGTGCTATATGCTACAACAGTTTGGTATTTGATAGAATTCAGTGCATCAGAACTCACTTACATTCATTGTTAAGAGTTTTGTTCTGTTTCTGACTTTCAAATCTCAGGTTTCTTCAACAGCGATTAAAAAAGGCTGTGCCCTACAACAGAATGAAGCTTATGATTGTGGGGAATACTGGCAGTGGCAAAACCACTTTATTGCAGCAGTTAATGAAAATGAAGAAATCTGACCTTGGGGTGCAGGGTGCAACTGTTGGCATCGATGTGAAGGACTGGCCTGTCCAGATAAGGGGCAAGGGGAAGAAAGACCTGGTTCTAAATGTGTGGGATTTTGCAGGTACTTTCTCACTTGAGTCTATTTCACAGTTGCATGTTATTGAGAATGGAGTTTTTTAAAACTGAGTTTTCTGTTTCAGTACTGCAAGACAGCAGTGCATCCTGTGCAGTTATGTAAAGCCATTTCACCTTCCCATTTTGTCCTGGTCTGCAGGTTACTAATGGAGGGTGGTGAGGGGACCAGGGGTGTCAGCTGAAGCCAACCGCCTGACATTTGCAGAGGTTTTCAGTCCCGGCCCAGGGATGTGGCTCACATGCGTGAGGACCTGGTCTTGCACACTGTAAGCACACGTGTGCACACACCACTGTGATGATAAACTTGAAGTTTTCAGTTCCTGGTGGAAACCCTAGGAGTCTCCTGAACAACAGGAGTTCATTGCTTCTTATTTGCATGCTAAATAGTCAATCATACAGCTCCCCTGCCCCAACTGTTTTTGGAGAATGGATTGTTTTCTATGTAGGACAGTGAGAAAAATCTCTGTTTTTGTAGGTCGAGAGGAGTTCTACAGCACGCATCCTCACTTTATGACGCAGAGGGCCCTGTACCTGGCTGTGTATGACCTCAGCAAAGGGCAGGCCGAAGTGGATGCCATGAAGCCATGGCTCTTCAATATAAAGGTGACCGGTCCTAGCCCAGTGAACCTAGAAAACCATTCTTGTCGAGTAGTGCATGGACTGTGAATTTGGGGTACAGTTGCTTTAAGAAGTACCTGCAACTAGTTTTAGCGTCTTGTTTGATTGTTTTTTTGGCCATACCCTGTAGTCCTCAGAGGCTGCTCCCATCTCTGCTCTGAGGTCACTCCTGGTAGTGCTCAGGGGACCATATACTAGTTGGGACCAAACCCAGAGCTCCTGTATGCAAAGCATACACTTAGATCAGTGTACCATCTCCTCAGCCCTTCATGAAATATTAAAATCATTTTTTCATTTTTTAAACTTTATTTAAACATCATGGTTTATAAAGTTGTTGCATGATACACTTATGAGCATTAGCAAAATTTGATCATCATAACACAGTTGTTATGAGCATTGGTGTTCCAGCATCAATCCCACCACGTTCCTCCCACCATTGGTGACCTTCCTTCCATCATTGTCCCCAGTTTTCCATTCACTCTCCAAGCCGCCTCCATAGTAGACACACAATAATTTATGTTATATTGTTCATTACAACTAAGTGGCTAATGGAATTACCAAAGAAATACTTCTCAGATAAAAGAAAAGTTTGAAAAATGTTACATCTTACCATGGGGTTTTTGTCCGAGAGTTTACTCATTGCTAGACGAACCTTCTCTCTATTACCTTTGTTTATTGAGATTCGCTGCCTTCTGTGCTGCTTTTCCATCTAATTCGAGTTGTCAGTAGTGTGGGATGTGGAGGAACATGTGGCTGTGTGTCCCTGGGACGCCGGGATCTGTAGAATGGGCTGTTGAGCTTACCCGTTGCCAGCCAAGGGATGTGGGTGTGGCTGCTGGGGTTTGTAGGGAGCTGCCCGGCTCCATACCAAGAAGGCCCAGAGCTTTAATAGCATTGAAAAAAGATACAAGTTGTGAGACAGATGGAAGTTCAAACTTCAGGAACTTTGATGGTGGCAATATATTTGGGGTTATATTTTGGGGGTCCTCAGTGCTGTTAGGTACAACAGGGCTGTACCCTGTGTGTATGAAAGGCCCTGCAGTGCTTGGGATTGATGACTGGGTCCTGTGCATGCATGACAGCTGTGTGCTTGGCCGTAAAGGGGGACTATCAAGAAGACATGTGGTGTGATAGGAAATTGGCTCATGTTTCTCCTGGCTGTTTAAAGACAATTTATTTATTTATTTATTTATTTTTTCTCAAGGGGTGTTGTGTGCTGAGGATTTAATTCAGGGTTTCACATGGGTATAGCATGGCTAGACAAATGATCACATCTCTGACCCTTAATTGAAATCTCTTCTGAAAAATAATTCATACTAGAATTAGCCAGGGACTGGAGTGGTAGCACAGCGGGTAGGGCATTTGCCTTGCACGTAGCCAACCTGGGTTCGATTCTTCCATCCCTCTCGGAGAGCCTGGCAAGCTATCAAGAGTATCCCACCTGCATGGCAGAGCCCGGCAAGCCACCCGAGGTGTATTCGATATGCCAAAAACAGTAACAAGTCTCACAATGGAGGCGTTACTGGTGGCCACTCAAGCAAATAGATGAACAATGGGATGACAGTGCTACAGTGACAGTGATATTTAAACCATTTTTATTGAAGTACCAGTATTTACAGAACTGTTCATCATACTTTTCATGCATACATCATTCCAACACCACCCTGTCACCAGAGTGCCCACTTTCCTCCTCCATCCCAAACGCCTTCCCCCGCCTTCCTGCCCCCAGGTGATCTCAGTTCTGTAGACAAAATCCTTAGTTTTAATGACTTTGACCATTTTTTGTTCCCTTGCTATGCTTAAAAAAAAAAAAAACAACAACCTTACATATGGGATCTCTCTCTCTGTGTCTCATTGTGGAGGTGGTGACACATACACATACAGGCAAGTGGAGCTAATCTCCTGTAATTCCACAAAATTATTAATCAATGCACTATTGTAGCACTGTCGTCCCATTGTTCATCAGTTTGCTGAGCAGCACCAGTAATGTCTCCATTGTGAGACTTGTTGTTACTGGTTTTGGCATATTGAATATGCCATGGGTAGCTTGCCAGGCTCTGCCGTGTGGGCGGGATACTCTTAGTAGCTTGTCGGGCTCTCCGAGAGGGAAGGACGACCCCCAAATTTTAAAATAAAGAAAACAATTATTACCACCAGCCCCCCACCATCCGGTACCGTTGGTGTATTTTAAACCCCCAAATAAAATCCAATTATTTGTATTTTTTAACCCCCCCAAAATAATCCAATTATTTGGATCTTCCTATTAAAAAACAAACAAACAAAACTACTTACTCTATCTGAAATAAAATTTCAATAATGTTTTGGAATAAAAAATTCTAATTTTGGGGGCTGGAGCAATAGCACAGCAGGTAGGGCGTTTGCCTTGCACGAGGCTGACCCAGGTTCAATTCCCAGCATCCTATATGGTCCCCTGAGCACCGCCAGGAGTGATTCCTGAGTGCAGAGCCAGGAGTAAACCCTGTACATTGCCAGGTGTGACCCAAAAAGCAAATAAATAAATAAATAAATAAACATTCTAATTTTATTGTAAGACCTGTGCAGTTTTCTGATTTATCCTACCTCTGCCTTTCTACCATGCTAAAGTAGTTCTGTAGCAGAGTTAGGGCTGCATTGCATGTGTAAGGACCTGGGCTTAATCCCTTGCCCTTCAATAAAATAAAACTTAATCAATGATAAGTTGAAAAAGTAAAATTTTTTCAAAATGATATATTGTTACAGATTTAAAAGTTAATATTATGAATAAATCTATGCTATTACATCTTAAGAGTTACATGATATAGATTAATCCTACAAATGTAAAATTTAGTAAGGGTGAAGAGAGCTAAGGAAGATATAAGGGGAGCATGTAAATAAACATGTAAAAGTAAAAAATGTGTTTTACCCTAAGAATGGGAATATTGCCTTTAGGGTAAGAAATACTATAGATACTGTTCTACTGAGCTGCATCCTTGGTGCTAATTTTTTTTTTACTTGATTATAGCTTGCTACAACAAGTACTTATCACTATGGTAGTGAAGTGTGCCTGTGTGGTTTTTTCCCCTCTGTAGACTTTGGGTTAAGTTAATGAGTTTGAAATGAATTCAGGGAATAATTTTTAGATAAGGATCGCAAAATGTAATACATATTATGTCACCGATATAGTTCGGGAGCCTACTAAAGCTTATTATACTTAGTAATCTAAGGCACACTTTGACAAGAACCCTTTTCAGGGTTAGGAGAAGGGGAAAAATACACTGCTTGAGTTGATACTCTGCCAGAAAAGTGGTAATCAAGGGGTCATAAAGGGGCACGAAATGACTTTTAAAATCCCATAGGGTTCGACTTTTTCCATTTTAAGAAGGAAAGATGGTTTCTTTCTACTATCTGAAATTTCTAATTTCTTTACTTCTGCTGGGTGGGTCTCAGACTGGGTATGGGCTGAGTGAAACACTTGGTTTCAAAGCAAGCTGAGATGTTTTTTCCCACAGGCTCGAGCCTCGTCATCCCCTGTAATACTCGTGGGCACACATTTGGATGTTTCTGATGAGAAGCAGCGCAAAGCGTGCATAAGTAAAATCACCAAAGAGCTCCTGAACAAGCGAGGGTTCCCAACAATACGGGATTACCACTTTGTGAATGCCACTGAGGAATCTGACGCTTTGGTGAAACTTCGGAAAACCATCATAAATGAGAGCTTGAACTTCAAGGTACTGTGCTGTGTTGGTGGCGGGTGGAGAGGTGCAGTATGCTAACTAGACATGCAGTTCCTGGCTTGTCAGACTTCTGAGAAGCAGGTAATTCTTAAAAGTGAGAGCTTTTAATAAACAGAGCACAATTAAGCTATTTTCAACATAAAATATGTTGAAAATCATTTATGCAGGCTTTATGTCCAATTCTTAAGAAGGGAATACATTAGCTAGAGGGTCCTAGGAGCAATGAAGGAAATATTTCTGGTAGTTGATCCCCAACTCTCCAGGCCCTTTGGTGGTAAGAATGATGGTGACCTGCGGGTCTTCTGTTCTGATCACTTCTTTTTAATAAATTTAATTTTATTTTTATAAAGTTGTTCACAATAATTCATTACATTTAGTATTCAAACACCAATTCCACCACCATTGTACCTTCCCAGCACAATATTTAGAATGTTTCCACCCCAAATCCCAAACTGTGCCCCCCAAGCAGACCTGAAACAATTACTTTTGAATTGCTTGTCATGAATAATCCACTACAAATGGCCCAATAAAGTTTCCTTAGAGGAAAGTGTGGGAAGACGGTTGTATTTCATCCTGGAGCCACTAAGCGCTTGTATGAGAGATGACTAGCATGTTGTTAAGCCCAAACGAATGTTGCGTGCTACTCTTGGTACATCAGTGGTGTAGAGTAGGAGAGGCTGCTGGGCCTCAAATGTGGCCTTGTGCTTCAGGAACCCTAAAATTTAGAATACTGTTATACAGCAGGTTCGCTCACGGGAGAGGCCACTGATGAGATTATATGGCGCGGGAGTGGGTGGGCAGGTGCAATGCGGGTACAGTTGGTGGGAGTGGAGCTGCGGGGAGGAGGCCCATTCCTGCTCAGAGCAAGCTTGGAGGTTTCAGTCACAGGTCCCTCAGACCTGAGTTTTTCTGCAAATTCACTCAGGGGTGAGTCTTGTCTGAGCCTGTGGAGAGTGGCCATGTTTGCTCACTCTGTTCTTGTTGATGTCTGCTTCTTTCTTTGCAGTGCCTGTCTTATGCTTTTCTTGCCCAGATTGCTAATGTTGTTTACAGTGGTGGGTAAACAGGTTTTCAGTTTAGGCAAGTTCTTTCCTGGTACAGCAAATATAATTTACAGGGTTCATAAAGCACACATAAATTGGTTACCAGTAAGAACACTTATTTATGGTTCCTACAGGATAAATAAATCTTCTCTGAGTTTTACAGAGAACACGTTATAGACCTCATGGAACAACAACAACAGAATGCCCCTAATAGTTCAGTGTGGCCAGCAAAGTTATCCATGGCTTCCTCATTCCGTTTGCTTAGCTTATTAGCTAATGATCAAGGCTGTGCTTGTAGCTCCGGTCCTGTTTTGCCCAGACAGACAAAGCATTAATAGAGTCCCACTGCATTTTCAAAAGCATTCCACTTGGGATATTAAATTATATAGTCTCCTTGGCTATGATGTACTGTACCTGATCAGCCTGATTTCATTCCACTTCTAAGATACACTCCTATCCAGAATCTAAAGAGCATTTACAAATGAACCAGTCTTTGAGGTGCTCAAGGAGAAAATAATCTTATTTGTGTCTTTCCATGCATTCATCATAGTTTTAAAAATAAATAGTTTTTTACTGATGGCAGATCTATGGCGATTCTTTTCTATAAGACAACACTTATTTGCACATTTTCCTAGTTTGAAAATGATTACAGTGTGATGCAACTTTTAAGAAATAGATTTTGAAATTTACATCTCAGGAAATATTCTATGTAACTGAACCTTTTTCCTTCTATAACTGTTGTCAGTTTATGTCTTGTTTTCAAAGAGACTTTTTTGAGAATGAGTTTGTTACTTAAATTTGTGGAAGCAGTTTATGGATCAAGTGGCGGCTTCATCAAACTGGACTTTGGTACTTTAATTGCTGTTTCTCAGTCCTTTTCTGACCATTGCTTCACACTGACCCCTGTCCTGTCACTTGTCCCCAAGTCTCATGCTGCTCGTCCCATCTGCAGTTTTCTCCTGTGGCCCTTGGCTCCTTTGGCCTCCAGCTGAGAGACGCTGCTTTCCTCAACCCCAGGCTCACCTCTGCCCTGTGAGAACCCCATTCTACACTTCGACATGGGCACACAATGAAGAAGACAAGTGCTCTGAGAAACACCAGGATTCTTTCAATCAAAGTTCACATTGCTAATGACGGGACTTTTTTTTTTTTTTTTGGCACATCGGTTTGCAAACCCACTGAGTGGGTCCTCTGCAGAACCCACCTCCTGGGTGAGCTGAGAGCAGTGCTTAGACTGTATTCAGAGAGTTTATTAACATGTTTGGGACTCTTTCTACCTTTTCACTGCCATCTTTCACTCTTTCTTGGGCTCACCCTTAACTATGGGTGTCTGTGCATACCCTAATAACACAGAATACAGTGTGTGTGGTGTGTGTGTCTGTGTGTGTGTGTGTGTGTCTGTGTGTGTGTGCGATGCACGCACATATATACATGTGTGCATCTGGTAGCCTGGCAGGAGTCTACACAGAGGAGCAGAATAAGCCTGGGCTCAGTGCCAACCAGGAGTGTGCTAGCGGCTGTGCTGGCCCGTGCCCCTGCACTATAGGTCACATAGTTCTGTGGCTTGATGTCTTTAGATAAGCAAATAGTCCTTATTTACTTTTATATGTGGGGTTTCTCTTTGGGTTTAAAATAAAGTTCAGGGGCCGGAGCGATAGCACAGCGGGAAGGGCGTTTGCCTTGCACGCGGCCGACCCGGGTTCGATCCCCGGCATCCCCTGGCAGTCCCCCAAGCACTGCCAGGAGTAATTCCTGAGTGCAAAGCCAGGAGTAACCCCTGAGCATCACTGGGTGTGACCCAAAAAGCAAAATAAAATAAAATAAAATAAAAATAAAACAAAATAAAATAAAGTTCAACTGAAGTCCTATCTTGATGTATGAATAATAGAGAAGAAATCAAAAGTGGAGTTAGTGGGGTTTCAGCTTGATTTTCTGGGGCAAGGAATGCATGAAGTGTCATTCTAGTGATTATTTTGGAGGCAATGGTAATGATGATAAATCTGGTTCTAGTTGAAAATAGGGAGGGAACAAGTTGAATTATATGTGCACAAATTTTGTTAATTATTGTTAGGTAAAAAGAAAATTCAACATATTTATAGATTGAAAAATGAGACAAGTTTGCCACCTGGTGGTTTTCAAAGGCATTTCAGTTGCCGTTGTTGGAATCATATTTCTGTTTAAAATTAAATTTTCAAGGGAAAAAAGATTTGGATTCTAAAAGCTGTCATCTTAAGATCCTATTAAAAATTTTAAATTCTATATATCCATCAGATAGTGTTTTGGTTAGATTTTAAGTGTAACAGATCCAGAATCATCCTACAGGTTATGAACTTTGGTATTTAGACGATTACTTACTTTCGCATATTTATGTTTCCATGAAGTAGCAGAGCTTGGCTAAGATTTCATGTGTGTCTCCAGTATTTAATGCTGATAGGCACATGCAACTAATATAAGATTATAAAGATTGGGGATTTGTGTCTAATAAATCCCAAATCTCTAGCAATTCTTTGTGATTTTTCTACTAGCATGTTCACTACATTTCAGTGTAATATTTTAGGGCTCAAAAAATTATTGTTTATAGTTAGAGACAGACATGTCTGGGACTTTGCCATGGACTTCCTGAAAAGCAGAGTGAATGTCTTCCTTCTGCTTTACTTGTAGTTCTTGCTTAATTGACTTCTGTGTTTCTATATTTTAATTTTAACTTCACCTCTAATTATTCCTCAAAACTCAACTTTACATCATATTTTAATTTTATTAAAGTACACTTCTGAGTTGTATAATCCCTTTTTTATCCTGAATTCAGAAAAAAAATTAATAGAAGGGAGAGGAAGGGAAAAGATGGCAGGGAGACCCCCTGATTTTGGGAGGGGTCTCCTGAAGCAGGAATCCTCTGCCCTTTGTATTTGCTTCTAGACTGTACATGGCAGTGCTCGCGGAGGGCCTGCCCCTGCTTCTGTGCTTGGGGTCATTCCTGGCAGTGCTCTGGGGCCAAGTGGCGCAGGAGCAAACCTAGATCTCCTGAATGCAAGACATGTGCTCAGTTCCTTGGGCCATCTCTTTGGCCCAATATACTTCTTTTTGAAAACACAATTAGTACAGATTTACCATGCAGTTGACAAACACAAGTAAGTGTATTTAACAGCTTGTTATATGTCATCACATAGATCCGAGATCAGCCTGTGGTTGGGCAGCTGATTCCAGACTGCTATGTGGAACTTGAGAAAATCATATTATCAGAGCGTAAAAATGTGCCAGTTGAATTTCCTGTAATTGGCCGGAAGCGCTTGTTACAGCTGGTGAGAGAAAACCAGCTACAGCTGGATGAGCAGGAGCTCCCACATGCAGTTCACTTCCTCAACGAGTCAGGTATGTTCCCTGCTTCTGCAGAGCTCAGCTGTAGTCATCTGTATGACGGTACCTGCTCTTTGTGGAGAATTTCCATCCCGAAGTTAACAAAACATCGCCAAAGCTTCTCGTGGGTCCCTGCCTTCCTTTTGGAGCCTTTTGTGTGTGAATGTTGAATCAAATGTCCTGATGGTGGAGCATAAGTGGGCTGCAGAACTGGACAGTACTCAGTGCCTGGCAGTCTGGGGTGGGGGTGGTGGGGTTGGGCAGCCCTGACTTCCCCTTTGCATCAGAGGGCGACTGCTGGGGTCTGACTGGGCTGAAGGGATGGGGCTGGCAGCTCTCCTCTGCGGCCTCAGTCATGGCCAGTGTGATCCCAAGGTAAACCCCCCTAGCCACCCTCAGTGCTAATTCTGTTCTGATCAGGACCCCCCAGCAACCAGTGAGCGGAATAGCAGGACTTAATTAACTGTCAGTAAGTGAAAAATATTTGTCATGTGGATCATGATTTGCTCTTTCCCTCTCTAATTTTAAACCAGAAGTTTCCTGGGATTCTGTTTTTTTTTAAGCTGCATTTGAAATAATTGTGATTTTTGTAGTGTATATTTATCAAAAAGATGATGATGAATTTCTAAATATATGATCTGCAAAGCACTATCTCAAAATGCTTACAACCCTTTTACGGAGTCCAAAACCTCTTCTGTATGATATTGAGATTTTTAGGTCTTGGGAACTTGGTGCTGAGGTTTTTGACCTTCTTATGAAGAATGAGCTGGTGGTACAAGATCTCTCTAAGCTCTCACCGTATAGTCTTGATTCCATATTTCACTGTGTTTTCTTCCTACAGGGGTCCTGCTTCACTTCCAAGATCCTGCACTGCAGCTAAGTGACTTATACTTTGTGGAACCCAGGTGGCTTTGCAAAGTCATGTCCCAGGTTGGTGACTTACTTTCTGGAGGCTTGGGGTACCCTTGAGGAGGGGAGCTGGTTACACTCGGAGTTCTTGGGGATTCTATTTGGAGCACATTGACCAGACCTCTGAGCTAGGGCTTCTGTACCCTGGGAGCTAACAGAAGGCAGGTATACAGCCACTGCTCCCTCAGATGTTTTTTTTTTTTTTAATTATTTTTTAATGAATCACCATGAGATAGAATTACAGACTTACATACTTTGGGGATTGTGTTTCAGTCATACAGTGATCGAGTACCCATCCCTCCACCAGTGCCCATTCTCCACCACCAATGTTCCCAGTATCCCTCCTGCCCACCCTCATCCCCCCTCCTTCCTCTATGGCAGGCACGTTCTTTTTTATTCTCTCTCCTTTTGGGTGTTACGGTTTGCAATATAGGTACTAAGTGGCCATCATGTTTGGTCCATAGTCCACTTTAAGCACAAATCTCTGTGTAAAAACACAAAAGAGAAAGGGACCAGCGGGGCTCTATCTCTCTCGCTGCCCACATTCCGTAGTCTCACGCTGCTTCCCCACCCCGGGGGAGGTTGATGGTGATGATGAGGCAGGCGAAGGAAGGAAGAAGGCCAAACTGGTTGCTTGATCAGTTTATTTCGTTCTCTCTCTCTGCTTCTCTCCCGGTCTCTGTCTCTCTGTCTCTCTGTCTCCTTCTTCCTCTGTCTCCTTCTTCCTCTGTCTCCTTCTGTCTCCTTCTGTCTTCTTCTGTCTCTTCTGTCTTCTCTCAGTGCCCCACAGTCTCAGTTCATATAGCAAATTACATAGGGCGGTAGCACAAAGGTGGGTTTAACATCAACAAATCAACAAAGAAGGGTAAGACCATTTCTTGAGGAGATTAACAAAATCTCATCTAAGGAAATCTCATCTAAAGAGATCCACTCAAGGATGTGATTCCAAACAAGGGTGTGTCAGGGTGTGAGCTAGTAATCTACTTAAATAGTTATAGTAAATCTACTTCTAATATTTCTAGCAATGTCATTCTGTATGAGCACAGTAAGAGGTATAAAGTTTGGTTTTTCCTGAGGACATCTCCAGACCACAGTCCTCAAGCCAGGTTAATCTTCCTAACCCCAGCAGGATCCTAATCTCATCGTTACTTTTGGATCATGACAGCATTGTCCATGATCATGCCCTCAACTTATAGTTGAGTATTGTGGCGCTTTGGCCTGGCCCATTTCAATGCCAGGGTAGCACATAACTCACCGCTTGCCCTGGATCCGTCCTGTCCTGTCCCTCGTTGGGACCCTGTTTTTGGGATGTTAGGAACTAAAGGCAACTGAGTTGAGAAAGCAGATGCTCAGGAGTAAATATTATTGGAGTCAGTTAACTCCCAAGTTACAAGCACAATATTGTCTTCCTGTGTCCATACAGAAAGGACATTGCTTTAAGGTAAACTATGTTCCCTAAGGCAAGGCTAAAAGGACAAACCCCATGTTATCCTACACATCTCCTATCTCAAGTGAGTCCTCCAAGCATCATTTACTGAGTGGTCCCTTCTCTAATCCCAGCTGCCTTTTCCTCCAGCATGTGAGGCTGGCTTTCAAGCCATGGAGCGATCCTCCTGGCCTTTATCTCTACTATACTTGGGTGGTAGTCTCTCATTATGTTACTTTATATTCCACAGATGAGTACAGTCATTCGATGTTTGTCCTTCTCTCTCTGACTCATTTCACTTAGCACGATACTCTCCATGTCACTTCACTTATATGAAAATTTTATGATTTCATCTTTTCTAATAGCTGCAAAGTATTCCATTGTGTAGATGTGCCAAAGTTTCTTTAACCAGTCATCTATTCTTGGGCACTCTGATGTTTTCCAGATTCTGGCTATTGTTAATAGTGCTACAATAAACATACAAGTGCAGAAGTCATTTCTACTGCATTTTTTTGCTGGGTCAAATGGGAGCTCAATTTCTAGGTTTTTGAGAAACGTCCATATTGTTTTCCAAAAAGGCTGAGTCAGTTGGCATTCCCACCAGCAGTGAAGGAGAGTCCTCTTCTCCCGACATCTATGCCAACACTGGCTACTTTTGTTCTTTTGGATGTGGACCAGACTCTTGGGGTATGAGATAACATCTCATTGTTGTTTTTATCTGCATCTCCCTGATGATTAGTGGTGAAGAACATTTTTTCATTTGCCTTTTGGCCATTCTGATTTCTTCTTTGAGAAAGTTTCTGTTCATTTCATTGCCCCATTTTCTTTTTCTTTTTTTTAAATTTTTTTTTAATTTTTTTATTTTGTTATTAGTTTATTTTTAATTAGAGAGTCATCGTGAGGGTACAGTTACAGATCCATACATCTTTGTGCTCATGTTTCCCCCATACAAAGTTCGATAACCCATCCCTTCACCAGTGCCCATTCTCCACCACCAATAAACCCAACATCCCTCCCCCCCTCCCCAGCAGTCTTCCCCCTCCCCACCCTGCCACTATGACATTGCCCCATTTTCTGATGGGATTAGATGCTTTCTTCTTGTAGAGTTCAACCAGTGCCTTGCATATCCTTGATATTAACCCCTTATCAGAAGAGTAGGGTGAATATCCTTTCCCATTCTGTAGACTGTCTGTATTCTGGTCACTGTTCTTTGGGAGGTGCAGAAGCTTCTTAGTTTAAGATAGTTCCATTTGTTTATCTGTTTCCACTTGTTTGATCAGTGGCTTTTCATCTTTGAAGATACCTTTAGCTTCCATGTCATTGAGGGTTTTGCTGAGTTTTTCTTCAATGTACCTTATGGCTTCTAGTCTGATGTTGAGGTCTTTAATCCGTTTTGATCTGACTTTTGTGCATGGTGTTAGGTAGACATCTGACCCCATTTTATTGCATGTAGCTGTCAAGTTTTGCCAACACCACTTGTTAAAGAGGCTTTCCTTGCTCCACTTTATATTTCTTGCTCCCTTATCATAGATTAGGTGATCAAATATTTCATGTTGTGTGTAAGGATCACTGTCACTGTCATCCCAGTGTTCATCGATTTGCTCGAGCGGGCACCAGTAACCTCTCCATTCTTCCTAGCCCTGAAATTTTAGTAGCCTCTCCTTACTCGTCCTTCCCAATTGTGCTGTATTGGAGGCTCTTTCAGGGTCAGGGGAATGAGATCCATTATTGTTACTGTTTTTGGCATATTGAATATGCCACAGGGAACTTGCCAAGCTCTGCCGTGCACGTGTAAGGATATTCAACCCTATTCCATTGGTCTGCAGCTATGTCTTTGTTCCAGCACCATGCTGTTTTAATCATTACCACTTTGTAGTACAGTTTGAGGTTGGGGAAGGTAATGCCTCTCATCTTTTTTTTCCCCCAAGAATTGCTTTAGCTATTCATGGGGGCATGTTGTTCCATATGAATTTCAGAAGTATTTGATCAATTTCTTTGAAGAATGACATGGATACTCTTATAGAGATAACATTTAATCTGTATAATGCTTTGGGGAGTATTGCCATTTTGATAATGTTAATTCTCCCAGCCCATGAGCAGGGCATGTGTTTCCATTTCCACATGTCCTCTTTTTTTTTAATTTTTAAATTAAATTAATTTTTTTTATTGAATCACAATGAGAAAAGTTACAAAGCTTTCAGGTTTAAGTCTCAGTCATACACAAAGGAGCAAGAAATGCAAAGTGGAACAAGGAAAGCCTCTTCAACAAGTGATGCTGGGAAAACTGGATAGCTACCTGCAAAAAAGTGAACTCTGACCTCTGTCTAATGCCAGGCACAAAAGTCAGATCAAAGTAGGTTAAAGACCTCAATATCAGACATGAATCTATAAGGTTCGTAGGCAGAACTCTCTATGACATTGAAGCTAAAAGCATCTTTAAGGATGAAACAGCACTGACCATGCAAGTGGAAGCAAACATAAACAAATGGGACTACATCAAACTAAGAAGCTTCTGCACTTCAAAAGAAACAGTGACCAAAATACAGAAAGAACCCACAGAATGGGAAAGAATATTTACCCAATACCCATCTGATAAGGGATTAATATCAAGGATATACAAGACACTTATAGAATTGTATAAGAAAAAACCTCCAACCCCATCAAAAAATGGGGAGAAGAAATGAACAGAAGTTTCCTCAAAAAAGAAATACAAATGGCCCAAAGGCACATGAAAAAATGCTCCAAATCCCTAGTCATCAGGGAGATGCAAATCAAAACAACAATGAGATATCATCTCACTCCACAGAGACTGGCACACATTCAATAGAACAAAAGCAACCAGTGCTGGTGTGGATGTGGGGTAAAAGGAATGCTCCTTCACTGTTGGTGGGAATACCGACTGGTTCAGCCTTTCTGAACAATCTGGAAAACAATATAGACAGTCCTTCAAAAACTAGAAATTGAGCTTCCATATGACCCTGCAATACCACTTCTGGGAATATATCCCGAGGATGCAAAAGAGTACAGTAGAAATGACATCTGTACCTATATATTCATTGCAGCACTGTTCACAACAGCCAAAATATGGAAACAACCCGAGTGACATAAAACAGATGACTGGTTAAAGAAACTTTGGTACATCTATACAATGGAGTACTATGCAGCTCTTAGGAGAGGTGAAGTCATGAAATTTCTTTATAAATGGATAGACATAGAGAGTATCATGCTAAGTGAAATGAGTCAGAAGGAGAGGGGCAGACATAGAGGGACTGCACTCATTTGTGGAGTGTAGAGTAGCATCACATGAGGCTGACACCCAAGGACAGTAGATATAAGGGCCAGGGGGATTGCCCCATAGCTGGAATACTGCTTCATGAGCAGAGGGGAGAAGGCAGATGGAATAGAGAAGGGATCACTAAGAAAATGATGGCTGGAGGAACCAGCTGGGATGGGAGATGCATGCTGAAAGTAGATAATGGACCTAACGTGATGACCTCTCAGTGTCTGTGTTGCAAGCCATAATGTCCAAAAGTAGAGAGAATATGGGGCAGTATTGAAGGATTGTTTTCCATCCTTTGACTTTGAGTCTGTGTTTGCTCTGACTGTTTAGATGTGTTTCTTGTAGGCAGCAGAATGTTGGATTCAATATTTTAATCCATTTTCCACTCTGTGTCTCCTAATTGGTGCATTTAGACCATTGACATTGAGGGAGATTATTGTCATGGGGTTTTGTTCCATCTTTCTGTAGAGGTTTGTTATATGGGTTTTTCTTGTCTTACAGTCACCCCTTTAGTCCTTCTTTTAAGGTTTGTTTTGAATCGATGAAGTTCCTGAGCTGTTGTTTATCCATGAAATGGTGTATTATTCCTTCAAGTTTGAGTGAGAGTTTAACCAGATAAAGTATTCTTGGTGAGGTGTCCATTTCATTGAGTTTTTCATTACCATTGTCTTTGGGCTCAGATAGTTTCTTCTGATAAGTCTGCTGTAAATCTAACGGGTGTTCCTTTGTATGTGATTTTCCTCTTTGACCTTGCTGCTTGATGTATTTTGTCTCTATCTGTGGTATCTATCATTCTGATTATGATATGTCTTGGAGTTTATTATTAGGGTCTCTTTTAGCTGATACCTTTCAAGGCTCCTTGGATCTGGATGCCTGCATTTTTCAGCTCTGGGAACTTCTTAGCAATGATATCTTTAACTGTTGCTACTTCATTGGGGTTGCCTCCCTGTACTTCTTGTACTCCAGTGATTCTTATGTTGTTCCTCTTGAGTTCATCCTCTAGGTCTCTGGTTCTTGCTAGAGCTATTTTGAGGTCTTTCCCCATTGTTGTTCCCTGTATGCTTTCTGCAGCTTATCGTCAAGCTCACTGATTCTGTCTTCGGCTGTTGTCATTCTACTGTTGAGGGCACCCACTGAGTATTTTTTTATTTCATCTACTGAATTATTAGTGACACTTCTGTTTGTAGCTTTCTTGTTTCTACTGTCATTAATTACTGTATTTTATTGGCTGTATGTTCCATTGTTTCTTTCATGTCCTCCTTTAATTTACTAGATGCCTGTTCCACCGGTTCTTTGAGTTCATTGAACATCCTCAACATTTCATCTCTGAATTCTTTATCTGAAAGATTGTAAATACATACTCCCTGTTGAGACTTCAGGGATCTTTTCTTCATCCACTCCTCCTGATGGGGATCTGCACTGTTCCTTCATGTTGCTGTGGTAGTACAGAGGTGGAACCCTCTAGTTCACCATCAGTGTCCCCCTCTCACCAGAGGCTCTTGGAGTCTGTTGACTATGGACCAGTCTCACTCTGGACAGTTTCTCTCTGCAATTCAGGTGAGGTCCCTCATCTATTCTTTGTCCTGAAGATTTCTGTACTCTGCTAAATAAAATGAGTCAGAGCTGCATGACAATCTTGGGGAAAATACAGATCAAAGAAAAGAGGCTTGAAAAGTGTCTATACACTAGTGGGGCTTTGCTGTTGGTGGGAATGTTGGTGGGAGCCCATTGTTTGGTGGGCTCCAAACAGGTTCTGAGAGCTTTGCATGACATGCTCTTGCCCTCCTTTCCTCCATGTATGTTTATTATGGAACATGCATTATTCCCCCAATGATACTCCAGTGCTGCTGAGTTGAGTCTGGTTAGTTGTGACTACTGCCTTCCAGCGTTGTCTCAAGACAGCACTGAGTTGGTTTTCTCAGTGTGGTTGTTTGCTTTTGAGTGGTGCATTGTAAACTGCTGAGTAGCATCTTAGACCTCCACCTATACATATCAGTAGCATCTTGTCACCTATATCGTGAAAGTCTACCAGGAAATTGTCCTATGTTCCACGGGTACAAAATCACCACAACTTTGTTTTTTCATGCCCTTATGACCCCACATCTCTCTTCATCCATGCTCCTGAGAATCTTAGAATCAGACACTATGATGCACTCATGGAAGTGAATTTCACATGTGATAGTCTCTCAGTCAGGGAAGCCTGGGTTTGAACAGGCTCTCACTTCTAACTCCTTTGACAGTGACCAGAGCTCAGAGGAAATCTCTGAATCCTCGGAATGGCTCATGAAATAAGTCTCCATAGCCTCATCTCAGGCCTCTACTTTGACTCAAATATGTGCCTTGTAGAGCCGTGTCTGAGAATCGCAGGAGTGTGCTGTCTGAACTTTTGCTTAAGTGGGCACTCCTTGTGACCATGGCAAATGTGAGGTCTGGAAAGTGATTTCCCTACATGTATATTATTTTTGTTTTTTCATTTTATTTTATTTTGAGGTCACACCTGGCAGTGCTCAGGGTTTACTCCTTGCTCAGTATTCAGAGACCACTCCTGGTGGGGACCTTGGTGGGGTGCTAGGGATCAAACCCAGGTTGACCACGTGCAGTGAAAGCACCTTACACGATGTACTATCACTTTGACCCCTAGGCATGCATTATTGATGAGGCTGCAACAGGGACATGAGCTATTGGATCTGTTTGTTCTTTGGAGATAGGGAAAACGTGAGGTTCATTGATGACAGGTCTCATGAATTTCTGATCTGAATTAATTTCTTTAGTTCAATAAATGTTTTTTTTGGGGGGAGGATGTGGTTGCCCCACTGGGTTTTATGGCTGCATGGTTGCCAGAAAAATTACTCATGCATTGTATTTAACAGTATTGACATTTTTTGGGATCATTTCACTAAGTGACGATACTACTTAGAGTACTTTTAACTACAGACTTCTGGGAAACAGGTTCTGGTTTTTGGGACCAGAGAGAGAGAACAGTGGATAAGGTATTTTCTTTGCTCACCTCTAACTCAGGTTTGATCCCTGACACTGGATATGGTTTTCCAAACCCTGCTAGGAGTGTGATTCATGAGCACTACTGGGTGTGACCCCAAAACCAACAACAACAGAAAAAGAAATTTGGGTGATTATTTATAAGCTTAATAAATCTTACAGATTTTGACAGTGAAAGTGGTAGAAGGTTGCCCAAAGCACCCCAAAGGAATTATTTCACGTAGAGATGTGGAAAGGTTTCTTTCAAAGAAGAAGAGATTTCCGAAGAACTACATGTCGCAATACTTTAAACTCCTAGAGAAATTCCAGATTGCCTTGCCAATAGGAGAGGATAATTTGCTGGTTCCAAGCAGGTAAATAAAAATTTAAAGTTTACCCTAAGAAAATTCTGTAAAATAATTATATGTTGTTTTGGTTGTCAAAATAACTTTGTTCTGTAGCAGATGTACTACTTTTTAAAAGATTTTGGGTGTAAAATTTCAGTGAACATACACTGTTCACTTTTTTTTTCTTTTTGGGTCACATCAGCGATGCTCAAGGGTTACTCCTGGCTCTGTACTCAGGAATTACTCCTGGCGGTGCCTAGGGGAGCATATGGGATGCTGGGAATCAGACCCGGGTTAGCCATGTGCAAGGCAAATGCCCTACCCACTGTGTTATTGCTCCAGTCCCACACTGTTCACTTTTAAAATAAACATTGAATTTGATAGCTTAAAACCAGTAAATTACGTTTTATATGTATGATAACTATCTGGTTTGCCATTGACTATTAATATATAATGATTAATTTTATTTTAATAAAAATATGTAGCGTATATAATTTTTACATGGTGCTGATATTTACATAAGATTTGTATATGATTAATATTTATAATTTTAGGGTGTGTGTCTTCTCTACAGTGCTGAGAGTTATGCAGGGAAGGCTGCATGTAAACAATGGTGGTGCTGTCTCCATTAATTTGTGGGAGTGCTTGGTGATCTGAGGAGAGGTGGCATCACAGCAGAGACCAAAGTTCTAACCCTGTAGTATAGAACTTTGTTTTGCTTTGGAAAATGTGGAATTGTAATTGAACATTGAAAAAGACTTACTGTGTTGATTAATGATGGCAGCCAGTTCTAAAAAAAGATGTAGGTTTTTTCTATGATGTGTATTTTTTCCAGTCTTATTATTATCTTCATACTTACTTAGCATAACTGTATTTACTTACTCTTATTAATATTATTTTTGTATAATATTATTAAAAATATTCCGTGTCTGCTACACCTGAATATGCATTTGAATCATTGAGTTTTTGACAGAAGCAAAGAACATTACGAAAATTTGCATTTCAAGTACTTACCTAGAATTCACTGATTTCGTGTGTTGAAGTTCTTTGGTCAGCAGGTGTGAAATGTATGACTGTGCTATTTCTTCGTCTAGTCTCTCTGATCACAGACCAGTGATTGAGCTTCCCCATTGTGAGAACTCTGAAATTATCATTCGGCTCTATGAAATGCCTTATTTCCCAATGGGATTTTGGTCAAGATTAATCAATCGATTACTAGAAATTTCACCTTACATGCTTTCAGGAAGAGGTATGTATTTAATGATAGTATTCAGGGAAAGTTGTAGGGGTGGGGGATACATATTAAAATTAATTTGTCCATTCCAAGAATTTGCCTTACTGGTAAAATGATAACCAGAAAATATTATCAGTTGTAAGGCAACTGATAAGGAAACTGTTAAAATGTTTAGGTAACCCCCTAAAAACCTCACATTGGCCAAAAACTAATATATATATATACATATAAACTGTGTTGTCAAGAAGAAACTTCTCAGTTCTTCAAAGTCTATTCGTCCCTCTCTTAGACACATTTACAAGTGAAAGTATCTTGCTTTCCCAACCATTTTAGCCTAAAAGTAAGCTTTCTGAAAGGCGATATTACTAGAAGTTCTTGGTTTAAACACATGCATGCATGTGCATACCCTCAGACAGAAGAATAAATAAGCACAAATTGTAAATGGCGATGCAAATTGGAGTGTTTCACTCAGATTCAGACCATCTGACTTTTGGCACAGGCAGTAAGATATCTGAGAATTTACAGTAAAAAACCAAGTATTTATAATGTTAGTGTGTCCTTCTAAAGATTCCTTAATGCATTAAAGAGAAAGTATCATTTAAAAAAATTACTGTTACACAAGGGCTAGAGCGATAGCACAGCGGGTAGGGAGTTTGCCTTGCACATGGCCAACCCGGATTCGATTCCTCCATCCCTCTTGGAGAGCCCGGCAAGCTACTGAGAGTATCCCACCCGCACGGCAGAGCCTGGCAAGCTCCCTGTTGGCATATTCGATATGCAAGAAACAGTAACAACAAGTTTCACAATGGAGACATTACTGGTGCCCACTCGAGCAAATCAGTGAACAAATGGATACAGTGCTACAGTGCTACAAGTGTTACTGAGTACTGGAATAAAAGCCTTTGTCTTAGAGGCAATTCATCAACATATCAGTAAACATATTGCATTAAACAGCTCAGGAGGTACACATTTCACCAACTTCTTCTTAAAAGTTATGAAAATTTATTTATAATTTTTTCTTTCTTAAACATATTAAATTACCTAACACTATAAACCCCAAACCTATCTTAATTTATTGGTGGGGCATTTTATTTCTTTTATTGAAAATTATGGGTAAAATGGTTAATATTGCAAGTAGTACCTCAGGGTAAGGACCCTTTTCACCAACGACTCCAATACATTGTATCAAAGCAAGCATTTCTTTGTTTCTCTCAGAGCCTGTGCTCAGGGTGAGTGCAGTTGTTTCATCAGAAAGAAGTGGTATGATTGATAGTTAGTCAATGATTGTAGGATAACATTGGTTTGTCATTTCTCCCTGGTTGCCGGGAGCTTAGGTTTATTGTTTTACTCCATTCACAGTGCTCCTGAGGCACTCCCATTCCCCCCTGTTTATCTTTAACCTCTCCTCTGTGCTCTACTTCCCCTATCTGTGAATCACCCATATCCCCAAATCAGACCCTGTGACTTGCAAGGTCAGGTCAGATCCTTATAAGGACTCTGGAGTTCATATTTGTAAGTAAAATATTGCTTTTCTCTTTTATGCTATGTCCTTTGCAGTTTACTTTTGAGCAATGCCCATTCCGTATAGACACAGGAAGACAGTTAATGCTACGCTTTTGTAACTTGGGAGTTAATTGACTCTAAATAATATTTACTCCTGGGCATCTGTTATAGTTCTCAACTTAAGCCTCAGTTGCCCTTAGTTCCCAGCACCCCCAAAGCAGGGTCCCCATGAAGGGACTGGATGGACTCAGGGCAAGCTATAAGCTACCCTGGCATCAAAACGGACAGGCCGACTGCCATAAAACTCGTAATAAGTTAAGAACACGGTCGTGGACAAATTCTGTCATGACCCAAAGAGAAGTGACTGGACAAGGACCCTTCTGGGGTTAGGAAGGAACAATCTTGCCTGAGGACTATAGTCTGGGGTCTATAGCGAGGTGTCCCCAGGAGAGCCACCCTATAAGCTTAATGTATCTCTTACTGTGTACATACAAAATGACTAGGACGCTTATTAGGAAGCGAATCTAAGATGATTGTTTATGGACTAAGGAAAGGAGGAGTATGTCCTTAGATGAACTATTCCGCCCTTGGGCAGGTCTCCTGGCAGGAGAGATCTTTGTCTTAGAAGAGCTTTCCCAGAAGGAAGGGCTTTACACACACGTGGTTGTGCAGTCTGACCTAGGTGTCGTTGCGACCCCCAGCTCTGGAGGTTGGGCTCTTGCCGAAGGCAGCGAGACTGGGCGAGAGGAGAGTAGCAGGGGAAAGGAGGAGACGGGAATGAGGAGCAGTGGGAGACTGGAACTGGGTGCTCAGTGAGACTGGAACAGGCGCATGAGGAGAATGGAATAAACTGCGGGGCCAAGATCGGAATAAACGACGACCGATCACCAGCCAGCCTGGTGGCCCTGTTCTCTCCTTCATGCGTCTGTTGGCGGTGGCTGCAGGCTGGGGTGGGGACGCGGCTCCTGGCCACGGAATGCACGTGGTGAGAGAGCGCCTTATTCACTTTTTTGAACACATAAATGATATATTTTGATCCACTTAACCTTCTCCCAGAGCGAGCTCTTCGCCCAAACAGAATGTACTGGCGACAAGGCGTCTACTTGAATTGGTCTCCTGAAGCTTATTGCCTCGTGGGCTCCGAAGCCTTTGACAATCACCCCGAGAGCTTCTTAAAAATCACTGTTCCTTCGTGTAGAAAAGGTAAGGCCATGAGAAAAATCTTCAGCATGGCTTTGTGGTTTCCTTCCCTGCTTGCAGCAGCACCTGCTTAAACAAGGTACTGATGACTCTCCTTTGGGTTGTGCAGGCTGTGTGCTCTTGGGTCAAGTTGTGGACCACATTGACTCCCTTATGGAAGAATGGTTTCCTGGGTTGCTGGAGATTGATATTTGTGGTGAAGGAGAAACTTTGTTGAAGAAATGGGCATTATATAGTTTTAATGATGGTGAAGAGCATCAAAAAATACTGCTGGATGACTTGATGAAGAAGGCTGAACAAGGTGTGTGTAGGGACTACTTATAGGTGTTTTGTGGTGCCCTTTGGATTTGGTTTAAGTGACTCCTGCCACATAAAAGTATTCTCCCTTTCAAGGAACTAGTCTGAAGCTAACTGCTTTAATTATCATAACAGTTCAGAAAATAATTATATATATTACCAGTTAAATACTAAAAATTATACTTATTAGCAGTACTAATCTCTAGATTCAGAAAAGTCATGCTTTAAGAGTTTGGAAACTGACTTAGCTGCATTAACCTCACCTGTGAGAAAGGAGACCAGCCAGGCTGCCTCAGAGAAATGGTACAAGGACTTGACTAGCTGATGCCTGGGAACCACGTCCTTATTGCACACAGGACATGTGCCTGGATGTGCCTGGACAGCAGAATCATCCATCACACATCAGCTTGCAGAGGCTGTTCCGAATTCTAATTCTGATGGATGAACCTAAATGAATTTTCTTTAATTCCAGAGAAATACTAATTGAAACTTTTACATGTTTTCAGTGTTTGTAGAGGATGATACTATTGTTCAGGTACCTAGAAGGTGAATTAGAAATATAGAAAATTTGTCATTAATTTTATTAGTCAAAAACACAACTTTGTGTACATCATTGATCATTTATTTTTAAAAAGGTTTATTTATGTGCTTCTCAGGAGACCTTCTCATAAACCCAGACCACCCGAAGCTCACCATTCCAATATCTCAGATAGCCCCTGACTTGATTTTGGCTGACCTGCCAAGAAATATTATGTTGAATAATGATGAACTTGAATTTGAACAAGCTCCAGAATATCTCTTAGGTAACTATTTTTGTTGGGTTGAAGACAAATGTTAGGGTGAAGTATTTCTTTATGCTTTATAAGGATTCAAATGCAGTCATTATATTGTCATAGCTGTTAGTGTCTCCATATTCTTGTGCGAATGCTTCTCCTTCAGAGTGACATAGCTTGATGTCCTGCCCTGATACAGATAGCGATTTCCTTTCCACACCGTACTTGAGTCTGACGCATGTGAGGAGAGGGCTGCGATGGGCACACCCGTGTCCATGAGACATGTCTCCCATTTGCCCTAAATGCTGGGCAGTGGAATCAGAGAAGGAAGTTTGCAGCTAAGAATGCACGATTTTAGTCTCAACAGGACTACAGGTGAAAGAGGAGCCATCTCTCTGTGGTCACAGTAGCAGTGTTGTTGTTTCTGGCTTGGGGCCACTCCCAGGCTTTTTTCTGGCCCTGCATTCAGGGATCACTCCTGGCAGTGCTTAGTGGACTCATATGTGGTGCTGCATTGGGATGGCCGCATCAAGGCAGGCAAGTGCCCTACTAACTGCACTGCAGTTTTCAAGACAATTCTGAATTCTCATAAAATAGCTATTTTAAAAATGGACTTGGGGACAAAAACTCAGAGGCTTTTATTGGTGACATTCTTGGGTTCCGCAAAGTCCTGAGAGTCACTGGGCTCATTTAATGTAAAATATTTGCAGACAATCCACAAACTTAAGTTTGTGGAACATTTGTTATGAGTGTCTACATAAAATTTAAGTTTCTACAGCAAAAATGCCTAAAATAATTCTGTTAAATCATTATTAGCCAAAAAAATGTCCAAAATTGGGCCATGGCACCAAGAGGCAAATGAATTGCTTTGTGCCTTGATTCTTTTCCTGTTGGAAATTTACCTTGAACATGACTGACTGTTTTGGCACTCTAAGTAATTAGAGCTGTTAGTGATAGTGCCTTAGGCAAACAGCTGAACTTTCATCTCTGAGCCTAAATCTCACAACAGGCTTAATTAGCAAGTCTGTGCAGGCTAGGCTCAGAATCTGTTCTCTGTAGAGGAGTCTCACCAGACACAACTCCTAAAATACCCCTATTTCATTCAAGATGGATTTCAGATTTATAAAATCAAGCTGCGTAATGTCTATAGAAATAGTGTTTACAGAGTTAATTTTAAAGTGCTTGAGTTTCATCTTAATTGTGTATATAGGAAAACTAATTGTGTCTTTAGGAAAATGTTCATGTCACTTCTCCATTCCTCCAGTTTGGAGGAATTTTGTTTCATAAGCCCATAGATTCCACGCTTATTTTAAAATAAATAGATAATAAATAAATAAAATATAGACAATGAATTTCCAAACCTGGGATCTAGTGTCAATATGGGTGGATAATTCTTGGTGGTGGGGTGGGAGTCATGTTCTGTGCTATTTAGGGTGCTTAACAGCACTGGTCTCTGTCCACCAAACAGTCTAGCATCTCCCACCAACCCCAGCCCTCCAGGTGTGACCATTGAAAGTATTTGCAAAAGTTCAAAGGTTGGGTGGGCTGGGAACACAGCATATCCTGGTCTGTGTCTTGGCCCAGACCCTCTGGGATGTCTGGTCTTCCTTTGGGCAGGAATAAGTTTCAGGCCTCTGAACTGTCCCTCCCAGACAGCAGTAAGTATCACTAACAGAGCATGCTCTGATGTCGCAATAAATCCATGCTAAGCCTGCTGGAGAGGCACCTGCATGGGATTGTCTGTGTCTTAGGACTAGGTCACTCTTTTCCAGAGAGCTTCAGTAGAAAGTGCTCCTGGTCATGAATTGCTGGGCTGGGAGGCACCTTCGGGCCACTTTTAGTTTCCACCTTGTCACAGAAACAGTGGCAGTCTACACTTTCTTCTAATGGGCAGTGACTCTCCGATACAGAAGGACTTCAACAAAGTCTAGGTCTGCGGCTCCTGCTGGGAACTGTGTGTGTCTCCTAGTGGTGTGTTTCTCTTCCTGCACACCCCCCTTTTCCGTCATTATGGATAACTGCCCAGAGGCAAGTGGAGGTCCACTCCCCTGTTCCCTGCCCTAATCTCCCCGCAGCGTGCACATACCCTGCTCTGACCCTTGAGCTTCTTGGTTTCTGTAAATGGCATTTTTTTCCCCAGAACCAATAGTATTTGCCATGGACTGGTTTTAAAGGTTAATTATTTTTTTGAGTGTTGGATGGAAGGGATGAGAGAATACAAAACTGATAGTTTACAAATAAAATTTTAAATGTGTTTACACTCTGGTAAAAATATGACATAAAAATCTGTCATTTTTGTCTCTCTAATACACAACTCTGAACAAAATAATGTATATTTAAATGTACTTATTATAGTACTTTTGAAAATAATAGTACAGATGCAGAAATATCAAACACAAAATATCTAGGCTGAAGAGGCTTTTATTTTTGAAGCCTAGATCCCCAATATCCCTCCCTCCTTTCCTTCTTTCATTTCTCGTTTCTTCCTTTCCCTCCCCTCCCCACCCCCCCTCCTCTCCCTTTCCCTTCCCCTCTCCCCTCCCCTCCTCTCCTCCCGTCCCCTCCCCTCCTTTGTGTCAGGCACTACTCCTGGCGCATGCTAGGGGCCAAGTCGGTAGCACTTCTAGAGGCGGACCATTTGGTGCTAGAGATCAAATCAGGGTTGCTATAAGCAAAGACAAGTACCTTAAACTGTGTGCGCTCTCTCTCCAGCCCTTAGAGGCACCTTTTTTGCTTTTTAGAAATACCAGAATTTAACACTGTATTTCCTTTTTGATTTTTCTATAAGTTATATTCATAGATATCCACCAGGTAGCATCTTCAGGGAAATTCTATGAGAAACCCAAATATTGTACAGAGATTCACTATGTGTCAGAGGAGAACAATAGCTCATGGGTTGGCCGTGGCTGTCCTCGGGCTCTGTGTATCCTGTACCTGCAGTTCACTGTGCACAATGTGGGGATGGACATGAGGGGTGGGCTAGCACAACAGCGACAACGGAGGAACAAGGGCCTGGGGGCCTGAGATGGAAGGTGTAGGGAAATGCTGGATAATCTGGGTGTGTGAAACAGTCACTCTCACCCTCAGTTGTTTATTACCGACTGTTACCTGGAAAATAAAAGAAAAAAAATTTTCATGGCCAGCTTCTCTCAGGACTTAGCTTCGAGCCCTTGAAGGCAGACCCAGACATGTTTTAAGCAGTTTTTTAGTGGATGTCAGACTCCTATGGGGAGAGATCTGGAAGAGAACTGTAAAGGGATTTTTTTTTAATTTAATTTTTGTGTTTTACACAGTTACAAAGTTGTTCATGATTGTGTTTCAGTCACAAATTTTCCAACACCTGTGTAAAGGGATTTTTGAGGACAGTGGTCAATACAGAATAATCTGTTTTCAATATGAGAGGGCACTTCAGTTGTATAGCTGTCAGGAAATCCATGTCAGGCGTGGCAGGATGAGTGGGAGACTCCGTCTGGGCACCAGATGGGAGTGACGAGTGCCTGCTAGAGTACTGTGGGCTGAGCTGCCATAATACTCTCAGGTGTACTGCCCTTGGGCTTGGCTCTAGATGGACCCCCAAAAAGAATTGTGCTTTGTTTTTATCAGGTGAATAGGAGGTAGAATAATAATGTATGTGGAAGTAGTGACTTTTGATGAAGTGTAATTAAGATTTGAGGCAGTGTAGATTGGAAGCCCCAAGTCAGAGTTGCAAAATGGAACCTAGGAGGGAACAGACGCTGGAGTGAAGACCAGATATCACACATCCAGGGAAAGATGTGGCCTCAGTCGGAGGAGACGAACTGACAGAGCCATATCCATAACGCAGAGAGACCAAGGACAACTAGAGATGCGCCTCTGGGTGAGGGCTGGAGAAGGAGGAGCCTGACTGATTCAGGAATAAGCATCAGGTTTCTTCTGGGTCTACAGCACAGGGACAGTGGATGATTCTGTAGCATTTCTGCTTGTACAGATTAACTGTGTGGTGCTTTCTTTACAAAAGGTGATGGTAGTTTTGGATCAGTTTATCGAGCAACCTATGAAGGAGAAGAAGTGGCAGTGAAGATTTTTAATAAGCATACATCACTTAGACTGTTAAGACAAGTAAGAACTATATTATTTTATTACATTAAATTGTATATCTTAAGTCCCCTGAACTTTAGTTTTGAATGTATTTGTGATGCTGCAAATATTGGCCACATTTCATGCAGAGTGTCCTTGAGTTTAATAATGAAATCTACATTTTTTAATGTTTAATAGAATAAAATGTTTGTGTCTTTATCTCCTAGAAAAAATTTTCAGAAAAACTGTGTTCTGAAAATTCTTGTTTCAGGAGTCAGAGTTATGTATAGGAAGTATTGAAAGAGAGACATTACCATTTTTGTGGTCTTAGATTGTTAAAGAACCAGAGTTCACACATAATATCCCATGAGACAGTTCTTGATTCTTTTTTGGGTTAAGGAAAAGATTTATAGTGGTATGCAGTGGGGAACAAGGACTGGGGTGTGTGGGGGGGAGGGGTGACAGCTCTGAGGCTTCAGGAGTACAGTGCCTAGAGGCCCATGATTTGGACATGTTTGACCCTTACAGCCATTTGGGCCGAACCACTTTCTAGCCCCCGTGTCCTCAAACTCCTCTGTATTGTCTTAATAAAGCCCCATGTCTCAAAGGTGTGGATTCTGGCAGCCAGGGAACTTGGATTTGGCCCAGGGCAGAGCCTCAGGTTCCCTGTTCTGCACTTTGGTGTGGACGGACATGAAGACTTGGTCAGTGTGTACCCTGCTACTGCATCCTGGAGCTTCCCTGTGTGAAGCCTGTGATTGGGCCAGCACGAGACATAGAGGAATGTCTTTAAAGAACTGTCTCCATGCTCTTCAGAATAGCCTGTACACGCCAGGAACTGCTACACCACCT
Source organism: Sorex araneus (assembly GCF_027595985.1). Lineage (NCBI taxonomy): Eukaryota > Metazoa > Chordata > Mammalia > Eulipotyphla > Soricidae > Sorex > Sorex araneus. The sequence continues at coordinate 67,738,985 of NC_073311.1, forward strand.
GGAAGGACGCCTGCTCTCTGTAGCTCTTACATACCAGGCCCCATGGGAAAAGAGCATGGTACAATTTATTGGCTAAGCAAAGATTTTTCTTACACTGAGTTAGCTCACCAGTTATTTTCAACAAACAAAGCTTCTGGACAGTATGTGTGCTAATTTTCTTAGATCTATATCTGAGAAATCTTACAATTTTTTTTATTGAGTCACCATGTGGAAAGTTACAAAGTTCTCAGGCTTATGTCTCAGTTATACAATATTCAAACACCCATCCCTTCACCAGTGCACATATTCCACCACCAAAAACCCCAGTATACCTCCCGCCCCTGCCTGCCCCACCCCCAACTGCATAATTGATGAATTTCACTTCATTTTCTCTTTACCTTGATTGCATTCCATATTTCAACACAAAACTCACTATTGTTGTTGGAGTTTCCTCTCAAGAAAGAGAGCCCTACTACCAAGGAAGCATTTGATAATTAGTTTTCCATTGCTTAGAATGAAGAGATATGTAGCCCCACTGCTCCAAGTACATAACTCTTTTTTTCTTTTCCCTTTTCCTTTTTTTTTTCTCCTCCTCCCCTTCCCGCATCTCATAGTATGGTGGATGCCACGCCTCGTTTCTCCTCGAAAATGGGAAACAACCAGGAAAGAGGAATATTTTCTCTTTCTCGGCCGGCGTGGGGCTATTGCTTAGTTAAAAGTCTAAGGAAATAGCTGCTACTTTGATTACCTTCAATATTTCAACAAAAAAACTCAGTTATTGTTTGGAGTTTCCACCCAAAGTCAGACCTGCTAAAAAGGAATCATTTCACATTGCTGACAATTAAGCGATGTTAAGTTTTGGATTTCTCTATAAAGTCCAGGGAAAATTCTGCCAGAAATTGCATAGCCCAGTTCACAGTCCCAATGCATTGCTGTAAGAAGCTGCTCTGGATGCCAAAATGGGTTAGGCCTCTGGAATCAGAGTCTTTAGGTGCAGAGGGTTGAAATCTTATAATTTTTGCAGTAAGAATATGCTACTCTGCATATTCCTGCCCTGACCAAGGTTATGGGAAGTCAGTGGGCTCCTCGAGATTTCAGTGTCCACTATCTCAGGAAAAGTAAGTCCCTTAAGTACGTCCAAATTAGTCCCCCATTGCCCGCTCTGTTACAGTATTTGTATGGATTCATCTCTATTAGTCCTTCTTGACTACAGGAATGAGGAGAGGTCAAGGTGAGAGGAGAGATCTAAATAAAGTATGACTTCTGTCATCTTAATCCATAATTCAACCAGAAATTTCAATTCACTTATCTTAATTTTTTTTGGCTTAACTAAAAATATGTTCTGGAATGTTAATCTAAATAAATTAAATGTTAAAAGTCACATCGTTTCAATAATTTTTTTCCTTTTTTGGTCCAATACCTGGTTATGCTCAGAGCTTACTCCTGGGTCTGTGCTCAGGAATCACTCCTGGTGGGGCTTGGAGGACAATACGGGATCCTGGGATCAAACTCAGTTTGCCATATGCTAGGCAAGTGCTTAATTGCTATACTATATTTCCAGCCCCAGTAAATCACTTCTCTGAATAATGAATAAGTTTCATGGCTATGCTAATATGAAGAGAAGGGTTGGTCCTCAGCAGACTTCTGGCCTTCATCCAGTCAGTGAAGGTGGAGGCTCAGGGCCAGTGGTGGTGGATGAGCAGTGGATGTTCAGATGCTGGCCCTTATGGTCATGTGGCAAAGTTGATTTAACCCATTAGTGGAACCAGTGTGTGCTGACCTTTCACTATAAATTCTGCTAAAAGCAGTGCAAGAAAGCATAGTAGAATTTAAAACCGAAACAAAGTGGAGTTTCAGAACCTGATGCTTTTTCCTGAAAATATGGGAAATGCAAAAGTTCTGTAAGGAAAGGAGGTATTTTTCTGAACCCTGTCTCCTCAGAGCAGTGGTGGCTTTGTGGGTACCTTTAGGAAGGGAATTTGGGGATGGATCAACTTTCCCTGAAACGACTCTCAATTTTTGCAGGAGCTGGTGGTGCTGTGCCATCTCCACCACCCCAGCCTCATATCTCTGCTGGCAGCTGGGATCCGTCCACGCATGCTGGTGATGGAATTGGCCTCCAGGGGCTCCCTGGACCGCCTGCTGCAGCAGGATGCAACCGGCCTCACCAGGACCCTGCAGCACAGGGTTGCCCTGCATGTGGCTGATGGCTTGAGGTAACTCCTGAGTGTCTTGCCGCTGTATAAGGACCGCTGTGGTTCTGAACTTATCTCAGGCTCTGGGAACAGCACCACCCACTAACATTGTGTCCCAGGAACATACCCCAATCAGGGTGAAAAGCACCAGCTCCTGTTCAAGTGGCCTGCTCTGCTAAGACTCTGCGAGCTGTGAACTCATAGCTAGTAGGAGTAGGTCTGGATTGAACTCAGACCTCAGAGCTTATCCCCACTTTGGTCTGCCTGCCCTAAACATGTGGGGGCTGTCACAGTGGCAGGGAGGCTTGGTATGGGGATGGTTGCAATAAGGAAATCTTCCTGTGAGGCGAACGGGCAAATGGTTGTGTGGGTGCAGGCGTCCTTACGCTTCACCCCTGCGGTGGGAGCAGCTGCAGAACCTCAGTCCCTGGAGATGGGAGGGGAAGATTTCCCCTTTGTTCCTTGTTTCTGTTGCTTCTGTCTGGTCCTTTCTCCAGTCTATCAACGTGGCAGTCATGCATGCAGGTGGGGCTCTGGGGAGACTGTTGCCCCACTCGGGGGTGGTCCTCTTCCTCAGGGCACCCTCCCTGCTCTGGGACTTCAACAGAGCTCTCCACTCAGCCCTGCAGAGCCCCACAGTGTGGCCCACCCCTGTGCCCGCTCCTACCTGCTCGAGCTGAGCCCTCCCAGCAGGGCAGCAGCCCTTGGGCTGTGCTGCCCCTCACCCAAGACACCTCCCATGGAGTGAGGCCTGGCTTCTCTCCCCAGTCTGGACCCTGCATTGCTGAGCCTCTGTAAGGTTCCACGCATGTGACCGAGGTGGTGGAGAGGCTTAGCTCTGGCCCAAAGGTCCAGGCCAAGGGTCCTGTCCTGCTCTGCCTGCTCTCTCACCATTGCCTGGAGTTGTTTTCCTTTTGAAGAATGACATGTTGACCAGAGGTTCCAGGTGATGTGCTAGCAAGACCTTTCACCCTGCCCCATGAGCTGCCCTGTGAAATTAGGTTGCTGGAGGAGGGAAGGACAGTGGGCACTTAGCCTGTGTGCCCATTTTCTGGAGGGACTCTGTTGCCTTTCTCACACAGATCATGTTAGCAATGTTTGGAGCCTACCCAGCGAGTAGATTTCCTTCCTGAATGAATACAGAAGCAGTTGGAAATATACAGCTTATTAAATGAAACCTGAAAGGCAGAGATTTGAATTTGGGTTGGCATATCTGCTTTTGAACATTGGGGGGAATCGCATCAGTTTAGTTCACGTGAAGCATACAGGCTGGAGAGGCAATACAGCAGGCCGGACTCTTGTCTTGCCCATGGCTGACTTGGCAGCCCTGGCAGTACATATGCTTCCCCGAGCCCTGCCGGGCATAATCCCTGAGCACAGAGTCAGGAGTAAGCCCAGAGCACCTTTGGGTGTGGCTTCTAAAATAAAAACACAGTTTTGTTTATTTCAAATCTGTTTAGGACCAGAGTAATAGTTCAGTAGGTGGGGCGCTTGCCTTGAATACGGGTGACCCAGGTTTGACCCCTGTCACCACTTATGATCTCTTGAGCCCAGCCAGGAGGGATCCCTGAGTGCAGAGCCAGCAGTAAGCCCTAAGCACCACCAGCTGTGGCCCAGGAAACAAGGGGAGTGGGGAAGCTGTTCGGACCACTTCCCTTCATTTGATTAACTCCAGGCCCTGCTTCTTATTTATTCCAGTGTAGGCCCCAAGTTGCTCATCTGTGAAATGAAAATTGCTGTTTTTGTTGTTGTTGTTGTTCACCCCTGTTTGAAAGACATCATCTCTGAAATAACTTGTTTCAGTTCTCTGAAACCTTACTGTTCAGGACAAATATAGCATTTTCTGATGAAGCGTTAGTATTTCCCCCCTGTGATTTGCCTGATGTTTTTTTCTCAGCATCATATTAAGAAATATTGTGGATTTTATACCATAAGCACTGAGTAGATTTGAGCAGCATTTGATCTGCCCGCACATGGGAATTTCAAAGTTCACCCGAAGGGTTGTCTTCTCAAATGTGCCTCAGTGGGAGCCGTCGCAGCAGCGAGGAGAATGGGCATTCTCTCTACAGTGCCGTCTCTTCAGGCTGCCTGTGGACGGGCAGTCCCTTTCCGCCCTGACTTCCACTGTCACCCGCACTGCTCCTTGGATGGCCCGCTGCTGTCCAGCACCTGTTCCATCTCTGAGCACCCCCTCGAGGCTCTCCCGGGACGGGAGGCCGAGATCAGAGATGTCAGCCGGCTCTGCGCCCCTCCTCTCAGCTTCACTGGTGCTCCTCCATACCTGCTCAGTGAACAGATTCACTGTTGCAGGATCCCTCTTATGAGCTTAAAGAACAAGGTTTCTTATTAACCCTGAAGGTGACGATAATTAGAGAGACTTATTAAAATCAGTTCATTTTCAGAGTATTTGACAGTGTTCATTGTCACCTTATATATAAATTATAGCTGTCATTCTCAGTAAGACCAGATAGGTACTTGCTAATCTGTCAAATATTTTCTATTCTTTTGGAGGCTATTGAAATACATTTTTCAGATTAAATTGTATAATCAAATGCAGTAACTAACCCAGGCAGTTTTCCTTCTCACTGACATTATTTCAAATTAAGTTTAACTATTTTGCTTAACCTTTGAGGAGAAGTTTTCTACAAACATTATGAAAGAGGTATGCATTATGAAGGAATTGGATGTGATTCAATGCTGCCTTACCTGGCTTTGAGGTTCTTCTTCTTAATCTCCCAGCTTTTCTCTTCAGTAGGGCAAAAGTGGCTAATGGACTCACAGTAAGCCCTTAGCAAATTTCTTTTTCAAGCCCATTACTTTCTGTTAAGGTCAACTTCATTAGTACGTTTGTCTTATTTTTCAGCCAAAATTTTGTATAGTGGCATGAATGGGCCTAGTGTGGAGCACACAGCTGCCTGGCACGGGAGTCAGGGTCGATGCAGTTCACTGACTCCTGCCTTTGACACTCAGGCGACAGGAATCTAGTGCATGGCTGACCCTTTGCTCCTCACCCCTCTGGTAGTCCTTGCCTCTAGGGAATGGAACAGATATTGACATGGTACAAACCAAACCTCAAAGCTGAAAGTACACAATGGATTTAAATTCACCTTCAGTGACTCCTTTTTATTTTATTTTAATTTTTTATTTTATAAGTTAGTTCACAATATTTGATTACTTTTAATACTCAGACACCAATCCCACCACCATCATACCTTCCGACCACCAAATTCAGATGTTTCTATCGCAAGCCCCAAACCCCGCAGTGACTCTTTTCAAGGGAGGCCACCTGGAGAACACAGAGCCTGTGGGGTGGGTGGGCAGAACCTGGGCTCTGTGGGCACGTGAGGAGGCAGTGGGGGCATTTGTGAAGGCACCTATGCCGTAGGTTTCTACTACAGACAAGACTGGGTTGAAAGGAAAACTTTATCTTGTTTCTTATTTTACCTTGTTTTTTATTCTCTATCTACAAGGTCAACCATAAGTAAAGCTTTTAATATCACTCAAAAATACCTTTTGCAAAATGCTGGCTGCTTTGTTTATTCCAACTCTCCATACAAAATATTCTTTCTTAACCATACTTATAATAAAATTGAATTTAAAATAATCGCATCTTCAAACATGGAACACTATTAAGTTAGAAAAATAGCTATAGTTTTATTTATTATTTTTCAAAAAGTACAAAATATTTTCCAAAAATGTACCAAAGAGATAGTTTAGAGTTAAGGCATTTGCCTTCCTTATTGCTGACTCTGGTTTGCTTCTCCGCACAACACATGGTCTTCAGAGCACCATCAGAAGTAATTCCTGAGCACAGAGCCAAAAGTAAGCCCTGAGTACCATTGTGTGGCCCCCAAAAAAGAACAAAAACAAAAATCATTGCCATCAAAAGAAATGTACATATAAAAAGAATACAGAGAGGGGCTAGAGCAATAGTACAGTGGGTAGGGCATTTGCCTTGTACGTGACCAACCCGGGTTTGATTCCCAGCATCCCATATGGTCCTCCGAGCACTGCCGGGAGTAATTCCTGAGTGCATGAGCCAGGAGTAACCCCTGTCTGTGCATCGCTGGGTGTGACCCAAAAAGAAAAAAAAAAGAATACAGAGAATTTTAAAAATGGACATAAACTTCTGTATGGCTTTTAGAATATAAAAATTAACAAATGTAATTTTACAACAAAATCCTCTCCATTTTATTTTCAATGCACATTTGAAACTAAAAACTTGAATAAATAGAGCTCAGAAGAACTGGTCAGTGGTTGGAAGCTTGCCACAAGTGTGTGTGGGGGTGGAGGGCAGTAAGGATACAGTTGTGACAATGACAGTTGGGAATGATCACTGGATCACTGTGGACAAGACATGAGTGCTGAAAATAGGCAAAGGGATACACATGATAACCTTTCAGTACTTGTATTGCAAACCATAATGCCCCCCAAAAAAAGGCAGGGGAGAGGGAGGGGGGCAGAGGGAGAGAGAGAGAGAGATGGTGTCTGCCACAGAGGCGGGCTGTGGGAGCTGTTGATGGGAAATGCATTCTGGTAAAGGCACAGGGGTTGGAACATTGTATGACTGAAACTCAATCGTGAGTAACTTTGTAACTGTGCATCTCACAGTGATTGAATAAAAATATGTTAGTTAAAAAACTTGAGTAATTGTGGAGGGATCTGAGCCTTCCTCTGAAGCCTGTTTTCAGGAAGGTGGTCTGTAGTCTTAGCCTGTCAGAAGAGGCATGTTCTTACCCCACCACCAGCTGGCTGTTTCCATAACAGCCTGTTTGCCGGGTTGAACTTGCATGTTTGCCTCTTTCTATATCGTCCCTTAGCTTGGAGAGTCTGTTCAGCAGAAAGCTTCTTAGTGCTTTGCCTTTTTTTTTTTAAATTTTTTATTAGTAAGGTACAATTACAAACTTACAAACTTTCGCGCTTGTGTTTCAGTCATACAATGATCGAGTACCTTCTTGGTGCTTTTCATAATGCATGTACGCTGTTGGGGAGATTACTCTAAGAATTTCGTGATATGGGTTCAGTCTAACAAACAATCCTGTTGCTTTCGGACAGATACCTCCACTCAGCCATGATCATATACCGGGACCTGAAGCCCCACAATGTCCTGCTCTTCACCCTGTACCCTAATGCAGCTGTCATTGCAAAGATCGCAGACTACGGGGTTGCTCAGTATTGCTGCCGGATGGGCATAAAAACTTCGGAGGGCACCCCAGGTGGGTGATGGGATACTCAGCTCACCAACCTATCATGTGGGAACTGAGAGCCGTTGTGGAAACAGTTGCGGTTTTCAACCTTGTGTTCTCTAAGGTTAATGTTCATAAACGATTTTCATAACTGAATTCCCAAAGAGCTTTGAAAACCCAAAAATTATGACTTAATTTTATTTTTAGAGGGATCTCCCCAACAGTGCTCATGGGGCCCTGGGACTGCTCTTGGGGACACTTGGTCCAACTCTGTGATCCTGATAGGTCAGTGCCTGGGTGGTCAGTTCTGGGGCCCAGCAGAGTGACACCTGGTGCTGCCGTGGGGTCGAGGGCGTGGACTAGGCTGCTGTGAGCTCAGGGCTCCTTGCATGGACTCCGGCCTTTTGAGCTGTCTCCCCATCCCACTGTACCCCAAAGATTTTTAAAGTAATATGGTGGCAGAACCTCCTGTCCTCTGCAGTGCCCGGGAGCTGGGGCCCTGCTTCTGGGCACGTCCGGGAATGCATCTGCTCTCTCTCAGGTTTTCGCGCACCAGAGGTTGCCAGAGGAAATGTCATTTATAACCAGCAGGCTGATGTTTACTCATTCGGCTTATTATTGTATGACATTTTAACAACCGGAAGTCGAATAGCAGAGGGTCTAAAGTTCCCCAACGAGTTTGATGAATTGGCAATACAAGGAAAATTACCTGGTGAGTTTGACTTTATCTTTAAAGTTTAACAATAAAACCACTTTTGATGTTCTCAGCTTCACACACCCAAATAATCTGTTGCAATTGTACACTCAGTTCATTTCACAGCTGGTACATAGTATTGGGTTTTTTGGGGGAATATCAATAGTGGTTATTTTGATTGAACAATAATTCTGCTGTGTGAGGGCCTGACTGTATGATGCTGCTTGGGCCCAGTGCTACATACCTGGGCAAGTGCCACGGTGCTGGGGGGCCCTCGAGGAATCCACCTGCAAGTGCTCAGGAATACTTGCTGTCAGGCTGACCCAGGCCAGAAGCATGCACGGCAAGCACCTCAAGCCCGGTACTACCTTTGTGGCTGCTACACGAATATTCCTAAATCCTGGGACATGTTAATAAAAATCACAAAAGAAATATAACAACTTTGGGATTTTAAAAATGATTTCATTAAATTGTAAGAGCTTTAGGATTTTAAAAACTATCTCAAGTTAATATGGATATATTTGGCATTATATTATGAATTCCCAGGAAAGCAAATTTCTGTTAGAACTGTTCTGTGTGTTCATTAGCTTAAGTGTGTTCATTGTTTTTGAGACAATTTACATGTGAGAATAGTAGTTTGAAATCTTACAGTTTCTAATAGAAAATGTTAATAAGAATGAGTAATTAATATTTAGTAAAATCAGATATCATTTAAAAGTTGCCTTATACTTGTTTGTATTTAAAATAAGTGTTAATATTTTAGTGCTATTAAATACCTAGTGAGCATTTAAATCCTCCCAATTAGATTATGACTTTTGTTTATTCACTTGTACTTTATTTAAATCAGGATTCAAATAGCACTGCACTGTAGCCCTGTTGTCCCGTTATTCATCTATTTGCTCAAGCGGGCACCAGTAATGTGTCCATTGTGAGACTTGTTACTGTTTTTGGCATATCGAATATGCCACGGGGAGCTTGCCAGGCTCTGCTGAGCGGGCAGGATACTCTCGGTAGCTTTCCAGGGTCTCCGAGAGGGATGGAGGAATCGAACCCAGGTAGGCCGTGTGCAAGGCAAACACCCTACCCATTGTGCTATTGCTCCAGTCCAGGATTTAAATAACATTTATATTTTGTATTTGGTTGTTATGTTTCTCAAGCATTTTTAGATATGCCTCTTGGCCTTTTGATTTCCCCCCTTTGTATTTATTGAAGAAGTTGATCCACACCCTGTAGAGCAGTCCTGTTTAAAATGCACGTCCAGGGCCAGGAGGTAAGGCATCTGCCTTGTGTGTGCTTACACTGGTTCCAGTCCTACCTCACATGTGATCTCTGAGCACCACCCGGACCATTCTAAGCACAGAGCCAGGACTAAGCCCTGAGCATTGCCAGGCGTGGCCCCCAAACCTAAACCAAACCCACGGAATACTAGTCCGTAGGGTGCTTGCTGCCAGACCATGCTGAGATGGATGAGTAGCACGTGATTGAATGTAGATATGATGTGTGCCTACCCCCTTTGTGTTGCCAATATCTTCTTACCCTCATCCTCCCTTTCTCCTTCCTGTTGTTGTTGTGATAACTGGGAGTTGCATGCCAGACCACCAGCTTTGGTGCTCTCATGGTTCAGCTGTCCTGTGCACAAGGGGTCTCACTCCGGCTGTGGCTCTTGCTTCTTGGCCAAGGTGTTCCCTGAGGGTTGTCCTCTGTTTTAACTGTGGTGCTTGAACACGTGCCTGGCCCAGAGGTGGGGGCTGTCCACACTCTTTTGTGATGCTCATGAGCATTCTGGTTGTAGTGCTCACAGGAGCATGCCATAGAATAAAACTTTCTTGAAGAGAGAAGCATTGAGATGATTGATATTCTAGTATAAGCACCTTCTTTTATGATAGCCCACTAATAGCTAGGCACTGGTCTCTCCTAGGACTGCACATAGGGTGTATGGTGTAGTTTGAAACTTGTGATGACTGCATTCCTGTAAGGGGGTGGGTGTGTGACGTTATTAAGTTTCTTTGTTCCAAAGGAATGCTGTGACTTGCTATTTAGAATTAGAGGCTAAATCTAGTTCGAAGCCAACTTTGGGTGAGTATACTTGCCTCAGAAGGCACAACTTGTCTGTTGGTCTCTGTTTTCGTGACTTTACCAACCGTAGATGATTACTGTCTGGATCCATTACTTTATTGTGATAGCATAATGGGAGTATCTACATTGTTTCATTTCCTTTTTGTGTGTTAATGCTGCCAGTTTTACACTTTTACTTTCATACGTTTTTTATTTTTAAATTTTTGATTTACAAACTTATTCATAATTGTGTTTTAGACATACAGTATTACAACATCAGTCCCACCACTAGTATCAACTTCCCTCCACCACAACTGCCATATCCACTTCCACACTCCAGTTATTTCAAGCAACTTTCTAAGTTTAGTTGTTAGTGTTTGGGTCTCTTGATTTCAGTGTTGTTGACTCTGTGGTTTGGATATTTGGCTCTCTCTTTCCTTAACTCCACATTTGTACCTTAGTCCTCTGACCTGGCCTTCATTGCTTCTCATGTCTTTTTTCTCCATCCCCTCCACTCTTTCTTTCCTTCTCTGCCCCATACTCTGAAGCCAAGGTTGATCTGGGCATTCCCCCCAAAATACTGCATTCCCTCATCTAGTTATTCTAAATGCCACGTATCAATGATATCACTCTGTGTTTCTTCTTCTTCTGGCTTATTTCACTTAATATGATGTCTTCCAGTTGCATCCTTGTTGCTAAAAATTGTATGATCATCATTTCTTATTAGCTGTGTAGTATTCCATTGTGTATATATACCATATCTTCATGATCTGTTATTGGACATCTAGATTGCTTCCAAGTCTTAACTATTGTACTGACTGCTGCAATTAAAAATGGTGCACATACTTCCTTTTGAATGAATATTTTTATGTCCCAGAGACAGACACGTAAAAGTAGGAATCTGGATCAAATCGGAACTCAATTCTGAGTTTACTGAGTACCCACCGTACTGTTTTTCCACAGGGCTTTGATCAGACAGCAGTCCCACCAGCAGTGGAGAAGAGTTCCTTTTTCACCACATCCCTGCCAGCAGAGATTGTTCCCAGTATTTTTGATTTGTGCCACCCTCACTGGTGTCACATGCTGCCTCATTGTCATCTTGATTTGGATTTCCCTAACAATAAGTGGTGGTGAGCACTTTTTCATGTGCTGTTGTCCATCTGCTGTCTTCCTCAGAGAAGTTTCTCTTCATTTCCTCTCTCTATTTTTAGATGGGGTTTTTAGAGTTTTTTTGTTGTTGATCTTTGTGAGTGTACTCTATATATCCTGGACATCAACCCAGTATCTGGTGTTTTTTTTTTCTTTTTGGGTCACACCTGGCGATGCACAGGGGTTACTCCTGGCTCTGCACTCAGGAATTACCCCTGGCCATGCTCAGGGGACCATATGGGATGCTGGGATTTGAACCCGGGTCGGCCGCGTGCAAGGCAAACGCCCTACCCGCTGTGCTATCTCTCCAGCCCTATCTGGTGTGTTTAATGCAAATATTTTCTTGCACTCAGCTGTCTTTTAGATTTAGCTCATGATTCTTTTGCCATACAGAAACCTTTTAGTCCCATTTGTTTAGTTTTGATTCTGTAGCCTTTGCCTTTGGTATCATATTGCTGCAGACTCCTTTGAAGGCTAGGCCTTAGAGCATTCTGCCCATAGTTCCCTAAGTATCATATTGCTGCAGACTCCTTTGAAGGCTAGGCCTTAGAGCATTCTGCCCATAGTTCCCTAAGTATCATATTGCTGCAGACTCCTTTGAAGGCTAGGCCTTAGAGCATTCTGCCCATAGTTCCCTAAGTATCATATTGCTGCAGACTCCTTTGAAGGCTAGGCCTTAGAGCATTCTGCCCATAGTTCCCTAAGTATCATATTGCTGCAGACTCCTTTGAAGGCTAGGCCTTAGAGCGTTCTGCCCATAGTTCCCTACATATACTCTATAGATTCATGTCTGATTTCCAAGTCTTTTATACACTTAGAGTTGGTTTTTGTGTAAGGTGTGAGATATGGATCAAGGTTTAGCTAATTGCATGTGGTTATCCAATTCTCCCAACATAATTTTTGAAGATTCTATCTTTATTTCATGTCATGCTCTCAGCTCCTTTTTTAAAAATTAGCTGACCATATATAGAGGGGTTTATTATTTAATTTCCAGGTGTTTTATTTGGTTTTCTGCATCTGTCCATGATTAACTTCTATCTTCAGTGCATCATGGTCTGAAAAGATAGCTGGTACAATGTCTATCTTGTTGATTCTGTTGAGGTATGTTGTGTGGCCCAGCACATGATCTATTCTGGAAAATGTTCCATGTGCACTGGAAAAGAATATGTATTCCTTTTTTTTGGGATATAAAGCCCTGTGTAGATCTATTAGCCCCCTCTCTTCTATTTCTTCCTTCAAAGCCATTATTTCCTTAGTGAGTTTTAATCTTCTTGATCGGTCCAGAGGTGATAGGGCGGTGTTGAAATCTCCAACTACTATTGTGTTGCTCACAATGTCCTTCTTAAGGTCTGTTAGCAGCTGTTGTAGGCATTTAGCTGGTCTCTCATTGGATGCGTACACGTTTAGGAGTGTGATTTCTTCCTGCTGTACATATCCCTTGATTAATAAAAAAATGGCCTTCACTATCCCTTCTAATCTTTTTCAACCTGAAGTCTATGTTGTCCGATACTAGTAAAGCCACCCCAGCTTTTTTGAGGGAGTTGGTTGCTTGCAGGATTGTTTTACATCCTTTGACTTTGAGTCTGTATTTGTTCTGGCTATTCAGATGTGTTTCTTGCAGGCAGCAGAATGTTGGGTTCAGTCTCTGAATCCATTTTGCCAGTCTGTATCTCTTAATTGGTGAATTAAGACCATTGACATTGAGAGAGATTATTGTCATGGGGTTTTGTGCCATCTTTCTGTAAGGGTTTGTTGTGCTTGTAGGGGTTTTTCTTACAGTAGCCCCTTTAGTCCTCCTTTTAGGTTTGGTTTAGAGTCTATGAAGTTCCTGAGTTGTTGTTTATGTGCAAAATAGTATATCATTCCTTCGAGTTTGAATGAGAGTTTGGCCGGATAAAGTATTCTTGGTGAAGCGTTCATTTCATTGAGTTTTTTCACTATATCCCATCACTGCCTTTGGGCTTGGAGGGTTTCCTCCGATAGGTCTGCTGTGAATCTAAAGGGTGCTCCTTTGAATGTGATTTCCTTCTTCGACCTTGCTGCTTGCAGTATTGTGTCTTTATCCATTACGTCCATCACCCTAACTGTGATATGTCTTGGAGTTTTTCTGTTAGGGTCTCTTTTAGCTGGCACCCTTCTGGCTCCTTGAATCTGGATGTCTGTATTCTCCAACTCTGGGAACTTTTCAGCAATGATTTTTTTTTGATTGTGGCTTTTTCATTGGTGTTGGTTCCCTGGCCTTCTGGTACTCCGATGATTCTAATGTTGTTCCTCTTGAAATCATCCCCTAGGACTCTGATTCTCCCTAGAGCTATTTTAAGGTCTCTCCTCATTGATTGTTGTTGCCTGTAGGATGCCTGCAGCTCATCTTCAAGCTCACTGATTCTGTCTTCTGCTGTAGTCATTCTGTTGTTGAGGGCACCCACTGAGTTTTTTGATTCATCCACCGAATCCTTTATTTGTGACATTTCCTTTTGTAGGTTTTTTATTTCTACTCTCATTTCTTCCCATAATTTCTCAGCTGTCTGTTGTATCATTTCTGTCAGGTCCTCCTTTAACTTGTCAATCTTTCCTTTGAGTTCGTTGAACATCTTCAGGATTTCACCCCTGAATTCTTTATTGGAGAGCTCAAGTTTGTAGGAAACGTCAACTGAGGCATCTGGACTCCTTTCATCGTCCTCTCCTTGTGGCAGGGATTTGCGCTGTTTCTTCATATTGTTGTAGTGGTATGGAAGAGGGACCTTCAAGTTCACCTCGGCAAGAGGGAGCGAACCTGTGTGGCAGTGCTGGAGGGTGGCAAGGGGCTAGATGGGCGGTGCTCAGGCAGGGTGGCAGTCAGGGTCTGAAAGGAGACGGCGCGGGGGGGGGGGAGGGGGGAGGTGCAGGCGCAGAGGAGATGGCGCCCGTTTCGGTCCACTAACCTGAAAGAGAGAGCCTATAGGGGTTTATTCTAAGATATTCTATTCTGACCCATTGGTTAGAGAGTCTTTGTTCCAGTACAACACTGTTTCGATTATGGCTTCATAGTATAGATTTCAAGTTCGGTAGTGAGATACCTTCCAGTGTCTTGTTTTTCACTATGAGTTTGACTCTGTGGTGTCTTTTGTGATTCTATGCAAGCTTTATTTTTATTTTTATTTAGGAAAATATTTTATATTTATTATTTTTTATTTTAATTTGAAAAAAGCCACAATTGTTGATATAATTCTAGAATTAAAATGGATTACAAAACAAAGGTTCAATATTAAAATCAATAAGTATATAAATTAATGTATGTGAAAATTGTTATTTCTGATCGCAGGTTATTAGGTCCTTGTCTAAGAACTTATTAAGCTGTTTGTTGCTAGTTGAGCCATGTATTATTGTTTTTGTTTGTTAAGTTTAGTCAGCTCCTATGTTATTTTCCCATCTAATTTGATATGCTTCTGCTAGATTTTTAGTATTGAGGAATTAGGAGGTTTTATGTGGCCAAGTGTGCAGTCATTTGGTCCAGAGACTTCAGGATCTCTGGTCTGGGCCAATGAGTTGACAAGGTGGTGGCTGTGGGAGGTGGGTGTGGCTTCTAGGGCTTCTGGAAGTGTGGGGAGTTCTGGGGAGGCTGCCCACCCTAATTCCAAAACCCACCAGATTTCTCAGCCTGGGCACCAAGCACCTGCAATCAGTTACAATATTCTCTGAAGAGACTATTCAGGAAATGTTGGAGTTGATACCTCGTGGCTGCTGTGGTGAGGTGTGATTGCAGCTGCCAGAGCTTTGACTGGGGAAGTATTTGGCCCACTCTCCTCCTGAGGGTACCCCAGAGTTTTCAGCTTCAAGGAATGTCCATGAAACCTTTATAATTGACTGACTTAAGCCCTTGTAGAGTGTTGTCTGAATTTGGTTAGGGATTGCATTGAATCTGTACAGTAGTTTAGGTAAGATGGTCATTTTGATAATATTGATGTTTTTAACCCATGACCTTGGAATGTTTATCCATTTCCTAAGATTTTCACTTTCTTTCTTGAGTGTTTTGAGGTTTTTGTGGTTTAGGTCTCTCACCTCGTTTGTTAAGTAAATTCCTAGGTACTTCTTGCTTTTGGACTCTATTTTTAAAAGGATAGAATCTTTGATCTGTTTGCCGTATGATTCTTTACTTGCATATAGGAATGTAACCAATTTTTGTGTATCGACTGTGTAGCTGGTGACTTTGCTGTATTGGTTTATTGTTTCTAGGAGGGTTTTTAAATTTTTTTATTTTTTAAGAGCTTCAATGTATATCATCATGTCATCTGCAAATGGAGATAATTTGACTAACTCTTTTCCAGTTTGGACCCCTTTGGTTTCTTTTCCTTGCCTGGTTGCTGTTGCTAGGATTTCTAATACAGTATTGAATACGAGTGGGGATAACGTATGTCTTCATGTTTTGTGTTAACTCAGTGGGAATGCTTTAAGCTTTTCATCATTAAGATGATATTGAAGCTAAAAGCAGCCTTAAGGATGAAACACCATGGACCAAGCAAGTGGGAACAAACAAATAGGACTGTTGGATATCATTGGTTTGTCCTTTCCCCCTTGCCACTAGGAGCTTAGGTTTATCAGTCACACCCATCAAAGTGCTCCCGAGTCACTCCAATTCCTTTGTTTATCTGTAACCATTTCTATCAGTTTATCTGCTCTTCCCTTAATCAAACTCTGTTAATTGGTAAGGTCAGAACTTTCTAGGACACTGAATATTATAACATTGCCTTTCTCTCCTCTTTATGCCTTTTGAATAATTTACTTTAAAGCTATGTCTTTTTTGTATAGACACAAGAAGACAATATTATGTTTTTATAACTTAAGACTTAATTGGCCTCGAATATTATTCCCTTCTGGGCATCTGCTTTCTCCACTTAAGCCTCAGTTGCCCTCAGTTCCTAGCACCCCAAAGTAGGGTCCCCGACGTGGGACGGGAAGGATCCAGGGCAAGCGGTGAGTTATGTGCTACCCTGGCATCGAGATGGGCCTGGCCAAAGTGCCTAATTCTTAACTATAAGTTAAGAGCTTGATCATAGACAAATGCTGTCATGATCCAATAGTAATTATGAGACTGGGACCCTGCCAGGGATAGGAAAGACTGATCTGGCCTGAGCACTGTAGTCTGAGATTGAGATGGCCCCAGGAGAGCAATTCTATAAGCTTTAATGCATCTCTTATTGTGTCCATACAAAATGATTAATATTATGAATTCTTATATGTTTGCTGGCTGAGGAGAAGAGAAACACATTCATGGGACTCTGCCCTTGGGTGGGTCTTCCTGCTGAAAGAGAGATTCTGTCCTAGTGAAGGCATTCCCCTAAGAGATAGAACTATACCCCCTATGGATTGTAACCACACCTTTAGATAAGCCCCAGGCTGCTGGGGGACGGGGAGATTTAAGGTAGCTGTATGAGGGGGCAGAGGGAGAGTTCCAGAGGAGAGTGTATAGAGGAAAGATTGGAATAAACTGCAAGTGAGACCAACCATCTTGGCTCCCCGGGGTGGGGGAAGCGGCTGGAGGTTACCGAACTCGGGTGGCGGGAGAGACAGGACTACATCAAACTAAGAAGATTCTGCATTTCAAAAGAAACAGTGACCAAAATACAGAGAGAGCCCACAGAATGGGAAAGAATATTTACCCAATACCCATCTGATAAGGGATTAATCACTTGTATCACTTGTCATCCCGTTGATCTTCAATTTGCTCGAGTGGGCACCAGTAACGTCTCCATTCGTCCCTGTTGCATGCTAGTGTAGCCCAGTGATATCTGCTCGCTCCAGGAACAGGAAGAGCCTCAAGCTGTTCATTCAGGGTTTTGACGAAGAAGTCTGACCATCTCCTTCGTGTGCGGCCACATGGTCATTTGACGTCCCATGGAATCCAGTTGGTAACAGCTCTAGTCTAGCGGTCATCTCAGAATCACATTACATGTCCAGCCCATCTGATTTTTGACGCCTTGGCAAACAAGACAGCATCCCTGATTTGGAGACGTTACTGGCACCCGCTCAAGCAAATTGAAGATCAACGAGAGGACAAGTGAAGTGAAGTGACCCTGTCAGTTTTTGTATCAGTGTAACTTTAGTTTCATAGAAAGTGTTAAGGATTATTAAACTCTTATGTTTTTGATATGTTGAAAAAGCTTAAGGATTAATGACAGTATATCTTCTCTGAAAGTTTGATTAAACTCTTCTGTAATCTCATCTGGGCCAGGACTTTTATTCTTTTTTTTAATTTAAATTTTATTGAATCACCATGTGGAGGGTTACATAGTTCTCAGGATTATATTAGTTATACAATACTCAAACACCCTTCCCTTCACTCGTGCCCATATTCCATCACCAACCACCCCATTATACCTCCCGCCCCCTCCCGCCTTTCATGCGGCCAACCCGAGTTCGATTCCTCCGCCCCTCTCGGAGAGCCCGGCAAGCTACCAAGAGTATCGAGCCCATGCGGCAGAGCCTGGCAAGCTACCCGCGTGTATTGGGTATGCCAAATACAGTAACAATAAGTCTCTCAATGAGAGATGTTGCTGGTGCCCGCTCGAACAGTAACATTTCTGATACAGTGTATTTCCTCATAGGTCTAGCCAATGGTTTGTCTATCTTGTTTATTCTTTCAAAAAATGAATTCCTGGTTTCGTTGATTCTTGTATTGCTTTCTTGGTTTCTATGTTGTTGATTTCTTCTCTAATTTTTATTATATCTTTTCTTCGTCTAGTTTTTGGATTTATTTGTTGTTGGGTCTCCAGACATTTAAGGTGTGCATTTAGGTTGTTGATTTTATCTTTTTCTTCTTTCCTACATAGACCTGTATTGTCATGAGTTTCCCTGTGTATTGTCATGAATTACTCCTGGTGGTGCTTGGGTAACCATATGAGATGCTGGGACTCCAACCTGGGTGGGCTGCGTGGAAGACAAATGCCCTAAAAACTGTGATATTGCTTCAGCTCCTCTCCAGTTCTCTTACACTTGAAAAAAAGATTTAATTTTTAATCACTGTGAACTACAGACTTACAAAGTTATTTATTAACAAGCTTCAGGCATACAGTGTTCCAACACTAATTTCTTCACCAGTGTCCACTTCCCTCCACCAGTGTCCCAGTTTTCTCCCACCCTTCCAGCCTGCCTCTAGAGCAGGCACTTTTCTCTTCCACCACAGTATTCCCTTCCCTGACTTATCCTCTCCACCCCCTTACCTGGGGCAAGCTTCCTACTAAAGAACACATTCCATATTTATTGTCTTAATCAACAAAGAGAATTATTTACAGACATTTGCGAGTCTTTGTCTAATTTAGGGGCCTCTCACATCCCTGGGTTTATATTTTTGTTAGGGGATCAAATTCCCACAATCTTCCTTGTCCAGTCAGTTAGTTTCCTATGAATGTTTCCAGTTCTCTACACCAATCAGAAGAATGACATGAATCTTACAACAGAACAACTGGGCTAAGATACATAAGCCCTGCCTATTTTGAATATTGTAATGAAAACTATTTCCATGGAAGTCTAATTATTATGTGGACAAACTTCCTCTTTTTTCTTTATTATTATTGTTTTTTAAAATTTTTTTAAACTGAATCACAGTGAGATACACAGTTATCTCACTGTGTATCTCACTGTGTACAAAGTTGTTCGTGATTGGGTTTCAGTCATACAATGTTCTAACACCTATCCCTTCACCAGTGTACATTTCCCACACCAATGTCCCAAATTTCCCTCACGCCCCCCCATCTCTATGGGAGGCACTCTTCTCTTTCCCCTCCCCTCCCCTCCCCTCCCCTCCCCTCCTCTCCCCTCTCCTCCCCTCCTCTCCCCTCCCCTCCTTTCCTCTCTTCTCTCTCTCCTTCTGGGCATTATGGCGTGCAATACAGATACTGAAAGGTCATCATGTATATCCCTTTACCTACTTTCAACACTTAGTTCTTGTCTAGAGTGGTTATTTCCAGCTATTATTGTCATACTTGTCCCTTATCTTAACTGCCCTTCCCCCCCAACAAACTTGTGGTGAGCTTCCACCATTGACCAGTCTTCCTGGCCCTTGGTTCCCTGGCCTTGTACATTAATTAGTCTCATACTCTTTTTTTATATCCCACAATGACTGCAGTGATTCTATATCTGTCCTTCTTCTTCTGACTCATTTTACTCAGCATGTTACCCTCCATGTCCATCCATTTATAAACAAATTTCATGACTTCATTTTTCCTAACAGCTACATAGTATTCCATTGTGTAGATGTATCATAGTTATTTTTATCCAGTCATCTGTAAACAAACTTTTTCAGAGGGTATTGAAATGCAGATGTGGAATGAAAGTCTCCTATATTAACAATTACTCTATCCTTTTTGTTTGGGATCCACACCTCGTGGTTCTCAGGGCTTACTCCCTGCTCTGTGCTCAGGGATAACTCCTAGTGATGCTCAAGGGACCATATCCAGTTCTAGGAAAAGAACCAGGATGGCTACAGGCAAGGCAGTGCCCTACTTCTGTACTATCTCTCTGGCCCTTTGTGCCTACCTTTATACTATAAAAAAAGGTTTTTTAGTGGAGATGAAACTAATAACATTTGCTTTGAGTTTGTGGTAAGTAGATTCATAACACATGTAAAATGTAGTGATAAATGTGGGGTTTTTTGCAGTATTTGCACCTCATATGTATGGAAAGGAAGTAAAGCCTTTGTTTCGGTATGTTTGATGTTCTAGCATGCTTCTTTTTTATGTTTTAGATCCAGTTAAAGAATATGGTTGTGCCCCATGGCCTATGGTTGAGAA
Organism: Sorex araneus; assembly: GCF_027595985.1. Classification (NCBI taxonomy): domain Eukaryota; kingdom Metazoa; phylum Chordata; class Mammalia; order Eulipotyphla; family Soricidae; genus Sorex; species Sorex araneus. The sequence continues at coordinate 67,759,008 of NC_073311.1, forward strand.
GTTAATTAAAAAGTGTTTGAAGGAAAATCCCCAAGAAAGGCCTACTTCTGCTCAGGTATTCTTTTTCATCCTATTTTTCTTATTTATTTATTTATCTATTTATTTTGCTTTTTTTGGTCACACTCAGCGATGCACAGGGGTTACTTCTGGTTCATGCACTCAGGAATCACTCCTGGCAGTGCTTGGGGACCATATGGAATGCTGGGAATTGAACCCAGTTTGGCCGCGTGCAAGGCAAATGCCCTTGCTATTGCTCCAGCCCCTGTCTTTCTTATTTTTTTAATTTATTTGATTATACTTGGGCTGGAGCGATAGCACAGCAGGTAGGATAGTTGCCTTGCAAATGGCCGGCCCAGGTTTGATTCCTCTGTCTCTCTCTTGGAGAGCCTGGCAAGCTACGGAGAGTATCCCACTCGCACGGCAGAGCCTGGCAAGCTACCCATGGCATATTCGATGTGCCAAAAACAGTAATAACAAGTCTCACAATGGAGACATTATTGGTGCTCGAGCAAAATCAATGAGCAATGGGATGGCAGTGCTACAGACAGTGATTGTACTTGTGATGTTAGGGTATCTCTGGTCTGTGGTGCCCACAGACTTGCATTGTGTGGGTCACACTCCACTGTGGTGCTGGGTTCTTGGCAGTGGAGCAGTTTGTGTGGGCAGCACTGTCCTCAGATTCTTGCATAGCAGATACTGGGGGACCACTGAGTTCTCATCTCCATCACTCCATTCTTGTTGCAGACACTTGAGGCACTGCTGAGACACCCTCAGATTCACAGGAGTCCTTATAGTCAAAATTTATCATCGTCTTATACAGAACAACATCCTAATGCACTCATATATAATTTTCAAGTATTTGAGCTTAAACAGATGAATACATGCACACACTGGTTAAAAAATCAATGTCCTAATTCCTCCCTATCGCTCTTGCATAAGAAAGAGCTTGCAGCTTCCAGCCCACACCTCACACCTCCTTTCTCTAAAGACAGCCACTTTCCTGACACCTGCAGTGATCACTGTTTGTTCTTCATTATGGTTTTGGTTTTCCTGTATTCATAATCCACATAAGTATTATATATAAGTGTCTTAATACCCATTATTCCCGCACCATATTTGATAGGTTTAAATTTGGTGTGAACCATGGGAACAACTCTAAGGGCGATTGAAGGCTGCCCTAAAAGCTTTCATCCCTCTCGGAGAGCCTGGCAAGCTACCGAGAGTATCCCGCCCACACGGCAGAGCCTAGCAAGCTACCCATGGTGTATTCAATATGCCAACAACAGTAACAACAATTGGCCTCATTCACCTGTCACCGAAAGAGCCCCCAATACAGCAGCATTAAGAAAGATGAGCAAGGAGAGGCTGAAAAAATCTCGGGGACGAACTAGACTGCCAAAACGAAGAAAGACCAAAATGATTGTCTGTACTTTGAACGCACATATGCTGGCATCAGAAGCATCCATCGAGGACCTGATGGTGCAAGCGCAGAAGATTAAGTACGACATCATTGGTCTGACTGAAACAGGAAGACATCAATCACATCATGCCATTTTTGACATTGGAGAAGAATTGTTCCTTGGAACATATGACAACAGAGGCATCAGTGGCGTTGATGTCCTTGTCAACACGAACTTGGTTATGAGCATCGATTCGTTCGAATGCCTAACAACCCGAATTGGACGATTACACTTGAATAGATGTGGCTCACTGCCTGCAGTTTCTATCTTCGTCATCTACGCACCAACTTCCAACTACGATGAAGAAGAAATTGAGATGTTCTACATGGAACTGGAGACGTTCCATAAAGAAGACCACACCTTCTACAAGATCACTATTGGTGATTTTAATGCCAAGATAGTTCCAGGAAGGTCGCCCGAAGAACTCCACATTGGGACAAATGGCCTAGAATGGAACAATCAGGGTGAGAGACTGTCTGAATTCATGTTGACCAAGACCATCCATGGTAACTTACAGTTCCAGAAGGCTGAATCTAAACGCTGGACATTGGAGTCTCCCGGTGGACAGTTCCACAATGAAATTGACCACATCATATTCAATTGACGGTTTTGCCTGATCAATATCGCTGTTGTCCCAAAGTTCCAAACGGGATTGAACCACTGTCTCTGTCGTGCAAAATTCTTCTTCACAGAGCGGGGAGAAAAGACTTCAAAATTTAAATCTAAGAAGGCAACTCCCAGAATGACCACCAACTGGAAGCTTTTTGGCACTATTGTAGCAACGTGGGAAGATGTCGTCCTTTTTTTTTTTATTGAATCACCATGACAAAAGTTACAAAGCTTTCAGGTTTAAGTCTCAGTCATATAATAATCAAACCCCCATCCCTTCACCAGTGCACCTGTTCCCCACCAAGAACCCCAATATACCCCCTCCCACCACCCCCGCACCTGAGTGTCCAATGATCTTCACTTTATTCTCTCTATACTTTGGATACATTCAATATTTCAACAGAGAACTGATTATTATTATTTGGAATTTTCCTCCAACAATCAAACCTGCTGAAAAGGCTTCATTTGATAGTTTGTTTTCCATTGCTGAGAATGAAGATTATAGGAGCTTGTGTGGCCGCAATAGCGGCCGCGCAGTTTTGGATTTCTTTTGTTTTAGCTCAGTTTACAGTCTAGATGCATTTCTATAAGTCTCTGGGTGCCAAAATGGGTTAGTAGACCTCCTGGATCGTAGTCTTTAAGGAACAGAGGGCCCAGCCATGTCGTGTGTGGCTGCTCTAGATCTCATCTGGGCCGAGGGCATGCCTGTAACACGCCCATCCCATGATCTCTTGCGTGCCACGTCACGACAAGCAAGTACCTCTGGGTTGTGAGTCTTAGAATATGGCATATGCCACGTGGGCACTGCTGCTCCAGTCGCCGCTATCATCCCCGCCCGTAGAAAGAAAGCATTGGGAGAGAGAATCCTTCCTCCTCCCCGAGCAGCTTGTAGTCGTAGCTCAGCTCATAGTCTAGATGCATTTCTATAAGTCTCTGGGTGCCAAAATGAGTTAATAGACCTCCTGGATCATAGTCTTTAAGGAGCAGAGAGGCCGGCCGTGTCATGCGTGGCTGCTCTGGATCGCATCTGCGATGCTGTCCTTGACAACATTGATGAGGAATACGATCAACTGGTTCAGCACCTCCATGACTGTGCAAAGAATGCCGAGAGTGAGAAAGCCACAGACACCAGTCTTAGGAAACTCTCGAGCTCATTCATCAACATGATTTGGCGCGAGCCTCAGGCAACCACAAGCTGACGTCCGAGCTCACAAAGCTGTGCAGAGATGCGATAAAGGAAGACCTCAAAGAGAGAAGAGCAGCAGTGTTGGCCAGTGCAGCAGAAGCCGGGAAAAGTATTCGCAATGCTCGCCTGTCCTTCGCCAACTACAAGACCAAGCTGACTGCCCTCCGACGTCCCGATGGATCTATCACATCTTCCAGAAAGGCAATGGAGAGGATTATTCACAACTTCTACTCAGATCTCTTTGACAGCCATGTCCACCTGCCCACGTACCAAATTCTGCAGGATGGATATGTCGTTCCCAACATCCTCCCTTCTGAAATCCGACACGCCATTTCGTTGGTAAAGACACGTACAGTACCTGGTCCGGACAAGGTCACACCCGAACACCTGAAGAATCTGCCACCAGTACTCATCAATACACTGGCTCGACTCATCACATGCTACCTGTCTGAATGCAAGGTTCCGTCTCAGTGGAAAAACCAGTAGGACTGTTCTGTTGTACAAGAAGGGAGACATCCATGACATTGGCAACTATCGCCCAATCTGCCTGCTGTCAGTCGTCTACAAGTTGTTCACTCATGTCATCCTGAATAGAATAGGCAGAACACTAGATGAAGGACAACCATGCGAGCAAGCTGGGTTCCGAAGGGGATTCAGCATGATAGACCATATCCACACAGTGACCAAACTCATTGAAGTTTCGCGAGAGTTCAAGATGCCGCTCTGTCTAACGTTCATCGACTTAAAGAAGGCCTTCGATTCTGTTGAGACTGAGGTGGTCATCAAAGCCCTAGCCAAACAGGGCATTCAAACTCAGTATATCAACATCCTCTGCGAGCTCTATTGTGGATTCACCACCAGGATCTCACCATTCTACAAGGAAGAATGGAAGATCATTGATATAGAGGGGTGAGGCAGGACAGTACCATTTCACTGAAACTCTTCAGTGCCATCCTCTAGAACATCATGTGACGACTGGCATGGGAAGGAATGGGAGTGGAGATAGACGGTCGACAACTACACCACCTCCGCTTTGCTGATGACATCGTTCTCATAACACCAAACATTAGCCAAGTGGCACGAATGCTGGCTGACTTCAACCATGAGTATGGAAAGGTCGGATTGCAGCTGAATTTTAACAAGACGATGTTCATGAAAAACGAACTGGTCCCTGAAGCTCCATTTGCTCTCAATGGAACGAACATCTCTAAATGCAGCAGCTATGTATACCTGGGTTGAGAAATTAACATGAGGAACGACTTGGTGCCAGAAGTGCGCAGGAGGAAGAGAGCAGCGTGGAATGCCTTCATGAGTGTCAAAGAAGTGGTTAAGAGAACAAAGAACCTCTGACTCTGGGCACATCTTTTTGATTCCACCATTTTTCCTGCACTAACATATGCCTCAGAGACCTGGGCCCTATGCAAACAGGATGAGAACGCCACTAGGGTATCCCATAGAGGAATTGAAAGAGCTATGCTAGGAGTATTATGTCTCACCCAAGTGAGAGAAGCAATCCGGAGTCACTTTCTCATTTGCCAAGGCATCAAAAATCAGAGGGGCGGTCATGTAATGTGATTCACAGACAACTGCTGGACTAGAGCTGTTACCAACTGGATTCCACGGGACGTCAGAAGACCTCATGGCCGCTCATCAACTAGATGGTCAGATTTCTTCATCAAATCCCTGGATGAACGATTTGAGGCTCTTCATGTGTCTGGAGCAAGCAAATATCATTGGGCTGCACTAGCACGCGACAGGGACAAATGGAGACGATACTGGCACCCGATCGAGCAAATCGAAGATCAACGGGATGACAAGTGATACAAGTGATTATATATAAATTTATATATGGGATGGGTATCTGTATGTTTCCAGTTCTTCATTGTTATAAACTGTGTCTGTGATTCTGGTTGTACAAGTAATTGTGGTACAGATTATATGAGAATTGCTTTGTGAATATATACAAGATGAATTGTGGAGTTTTAAAATAAGAAAGAAATTTCATATGGCTTTCTGAAATTTTTCTCTAAATATTGCTTTTTTATTGTTTTATATGAGTTTAGTTTTGTGCATTGATTTGCACTTCCCTAATTACTGAAAAGGATGACGCATGTCATTCTGCGTGTTGGTCCTACAGTGTTTTCTAGGAAATAAATATTGTTTGCCCATTTTTTACTGTTGAGTTATTTGTATACAATTGAAATCAGAAAAAAAGATGATTTATATATTATATAGTCATTTTTGTTGGCTGTATTTACCATAACTTTTATTTTGCAATTTGTGATATGCTTTTTAATTTCCTGTAGGGTACCTTATGGTAAATAAAGTTATTAATTTTAATGCAAATCAATGTAGCAGTCCTTTTTTTACTTTTATTACTTTGAAAAAGGCTTCTTAAAGTCTTTTTAAGAGCCACACACACAAAAATATACCTATAGTTTCTTTAAAAAGTTTAAGCTTAAAACAATTCTTGGGAAAAAGATGATGGGAGGCATCACCCTCCCCAACCTCAAACTCTACTACAAAGCAGTAACAATTAAAACAGCATGGTACTGGAACAAAGGCAGAGCTGTAGACCAATGGAACAGGGTGGAATATCCCTACACACAACCCCAAATGTATGATCATCTAATCTTTGATAAGGGAGCGAGAGATGTGAAGTGGAACAAGGAAAGTCTCTTCAACAAATGGTGCTGGAACAACTGGACAACCACATGCAAAAAAATGGGCTTAGACCTTGACCTGACACCATGCACAAAAGTCAGATCAAAATGAATTAAAGACCTCAACATTAGACCACAAACCATAAGGTACATTGAAGACAAGGTCGGCAAAACCCTCCACGATATTGAAGATAAAGGTATCTTCAAAGGTGACACGGAACTAAGCAATCTAGTAAAAACAGAGATCAACAAATGGGACTACATTAAACTAAAAAGCTTCTGCACCGCAAAAGATACAGTGACCATAATACAAAGACTATCCACAGAATGGGAAAGGATATTTATACAATACCCATCAGATAAGGGGTTGATATCAATGGTATATAAAGCATTGGTTGAACTCTACAAGAAGAAAACATCCAACCCCATCAAAAAATGGGGCAAAGAAATGAACAGAAACTTTACCAAGGAAGAAATACGAATGGCCAAAAGGCACATGAAAAAGTGCTCTACATCACTAATCATCAGAGAGATGCAGATCAAAACAACCACGAGATACCACCTCACACCACAGAGACTAGCACACATCCAAAAAGAACAAAAGCAACCGCTGTTGGAGAGGATGTGGGGAGAAAGGGACCCTTCTACACTGCTGGTGGGAATGCTGACTGGTTCAGCCCTTCTGGAAAACAATATGGACGACTCTCAAAAAATTAGAGGTTGAGCTCCCATTTGACCCAGCAATACCACTGCTGGGAATATATCCCAGAGAGGCAAAAAAGTATAATCGAAACAACATCTGCACATGTATGTTCATCGCAGCACTATTTACAATAGCCAGAATCTGGAAAAAACCCTAATGCCCTAGAACGGATGACTGGCTGAGGAAACTTTGGTACATCTATACAATGGAATACTATGCAGCTGTCAGAAAAAAGGAGGTCAAGAATTTTGTATTTAAGTGGATGGGCATGAAAAGTTTCATGCTGAGTGAAATGAGTCAGAAAGAGAGAGACAGACATAGAAAGATTGCACTCATCTATGGTATATAGAATAACAGAGTGGGAGACTAACACCCAAGAATTGTAGAAATAAGTACTAGGAGGTTGACTCCATGGCTTGGAGGCTGGCCTCACATTCTGGGGAAAGGGCAACTCAGAGAAGGGATCACCAACTATAATGTAGTCGAAGGCCATATGGGGGAAGGGAGTTGCGGGCTGAATGAGGGCTAGAGACTGAGCACAGTGGCCACTCAACACCTTTATTGCAAACCACAACAGCTAATTAGAGAGAGAGAACAGAAGGGAATGCCCTGCCACAGTGGCAGGGTGGGGTCGGGGGAGATGGGATCGGGGAGGGTGGGAGGGATGCTGGGTTTACTGGTGGTGGAGAATGGGCACTGGTGAAGGGATGGGTTCCCGAACTTTGTATGAGGGAAGCATAAGCACAAAAGTGTATAAATCTGTAAATGTGCCCTCCTGGTGATTCACGAATTAAAAATAAATAAATTAAAAAAAAAAGTTTAAGCTTGGTTTTGGTGCTTAAATTCTTTTTCAGGAAATAGCACTTCATTTTGTTTTATTTGGTTTTTGGGCCACACCCAGCAATGCACAGGGGTTACTCCTAGTTCTGCACTCAGAAATTACTCCTGGTGGTGCTTGAGGGACACTAATGGAATTCTGAGGGTTGAACCCGGGTCATCTGCATACAAGGCAAGCACTCTCCCTGCTGTATTATCTCTAGCCCCAGGAAATAACATTTTAATCTGGATCCAGTTTTGCTTTTCCAATCAGATAGCATATTTAATCTCATCTATGGAATATTTTCTTCCTTTCTCTCACCTTTCTTCCATTCCCATCACCGGTTTAAGTCATACTCACAAAGCCAGAATCAATTCTCTTCCACTGGCTATAGTCTCTCTTCTTTCTCTGACTCCACTCTGTAAATTTGTAAAACTTGATAATAGTCTCTGCTCATGTATTTTCTTCTCTAGGAATGATTTAGCTATTCTTGAGCCTAATTTTTTACATAACTTTTAGGATCACTTTGTCAGCTTTTCTGTTTTTGTTGTTGTGCTTTGGACTGGTGCTACTGCTAAGTTTTCTAGTTTTGAATGTGCATTTACTTCAGTCTTTCTAAATGAAGTTCTATAGCTCTGCCTATAGGTCTTGCATATCTTTTTCTGTTACTTGCTGAAAATTGCTTTAAATTCTATTCCGAGCTTAGGGAATCACCTATGGGATGGGCTTGTGGCCTACTAAGCTTCTGGAGGGTTGGCTTATAAAGCAACGTTGTTTAGGGTCTTTTGTTTCCTGTGTCTTTTGTCTGCAAAGTCAAAGGCACTGTTTGGTGTGGACAGTAGTATTGTCTCAGTGCCTGGTTTTCTCTGTGTTGGCAGCTCTCTGGGTTCCCTAGCCTGACGGTTCCCATCAGGCCCTTTACTGAACAGAAAGCTTCATTTAGCCAGACTCCTGATTCTAGTTTCTTTCTCATGGGCCAATTTTTTTCAACACCCATTTTCTTCAAGGGGACAGATGCCTTCAGAGTAAACATGGTATTAGGGCACAGCAGACACCTTTGGGTTCTGTCATTCAGTAAGCATTTGACCCAGTAATTCCTTACAATGTTATGGAATCTTTGATATTTGCAAAGACTTTAAGATAAACAGTTTCCGTAGATTTTATATTGGTTTTAAACCAGAAGGTTTGTCTGAAAATTTCTTCTACCATATCAAAAAACAACAATTCTTATTGTTTTAAATGGGATCAAGATTTTGAAATAGATTTTAAAATATATAGAGATCAGCTTCATCCCCTTCAGCTAAGACAGGTCTACTTCCTGCTGTCCCCATGCCTGTCACACGTGATCTTGCCTTGGGAAGTGCTTGGACATAGCTTCCAGCTGCTGCAGTTCTGTTAAGAGATGACCTTTGAGGCTTTGTTTTCAAGTTACAAAATCTACTAAACGTGCATCTTTGCTCATGCAAAGTTTATGTTATTTATTTTTTATTAATTCACCGTGGGGTACAGTAACAAAAGTCTCATGTTTGAACTTTGATCATATGGTCATCAAACACCCATCTCTTCACCAGTGCATACTTTCCACCACCAAAATCCGCAGATTCCCCCACCCCATTCCACACCTCAATATTCCATAGATGAGATTAAATATGCTATCTGATTGGAAAAGCAAAACTGGATCCAGATTAAAATGTTATTTCCTGGGGCTAGAGATAATACAGCAGGGAGAGTGCTTGCCTTGTATGCAGATGACCCGGGTTCAACCCTCAGAATTCCATTAGTGTCCCTCAAGCACCACCAGGAGTAATTTCTGAGTGCAGAACTAGGAGTAACCCCTGTGCATTGCTGGGTGTGGCCCAAAAACCAAATAAAACAAAATGAAGTGCTATTTCCTGAAAAAGAATTTAAGCACCAAAACCAAGCTTAAACTTTTTTTTAAATTTATTTATTTTTAATTCGTGAATCACCAGGAGGGCACATTTACAGATTTATACACTTTTGTGCTTATGCTTCCCTCATACAAAGTTCGGGAACCCATCCCTTCACCAGTGCCCATTCTCCACCACCAGTAAACCCAGCATCCCTCCCACCCTCCCCTGTGTGGCAGATAATTTACAAAATATTTTTTCTTTACTTTAGTTACCTTCGATATTTCTTTCTTTCTTCTTTTTACCTTCCATATTTCAAGACTAGTCCTACCATCCCTCATACCTGCCGAAAATGCAATGCTAGACAATGTGTTTTGTATTGCTTGTTATGGATACTATATAATGTCGTGCAGCTGCAAGAGCAGCCGCGCACTGTAGGAATTCTATCACTGTATCACTGTCATCCATTGCTCATTGATGTGCTTGAGTGGGCACCAGTAACATCTCCATTGTGAGACTTGTTGTTACTGTTTTTGGCATATTGAATAGCTTGCCAGGCTCTGCCGTGTGGGCAGGATACTCTCGGTAGCTTGCCAGGCTCTCCAAGAGGGACAGAGGAATCGAATCTGGGTTGGCGGTGTACAAAGCAAACGTCCTACCCGCTGTGCTATCGCTCCAGCTCCCATTTAGTATGTTCATAAAATCATGCAACCACATGACTATCTAATTTCATTACAATTCTGTCCCTGCAGCTAGGAATTCTAAGATTTTAATAATTAGGGTCTGAAGAAATCACTGAAGCAAGTTGCTGGGGTCTGGCATTCGTCTGTGTGTCTCTGGATCGTGGCCACATGGGAGCTTAAGTGTACAGTGGGCAGATGTCACATTGACATCATCTCAGCATCCCATGAGAGTGGGGGGAAGAAAGGCCCACTCCTCCCCTGTCCCGAAAGACTTGGGATTTGCCGTCACCATGACTCGTACCTGGTGCTTCTTCCTGGCTTCTAGAAAATGGCCACCACTGGAGCTCTTGGGGGCAGGCGGAGGGACAGCACCCACCCCTGTCTGAAGCAGCCCAGCGGAGGAGGCCTTTTGCAAAGTCCAGGGCCATCTCTGCTGCAAGTTGCTGGGGTCCAGCATTCGTCTGTGTGTCTCTGTGTTATTATTTTTAATTTATTTATTTTTAATTAGAGAATCACCGTGAGGGTACAGTTACAGATTTATACACTTTTGTGCTTATACTTCCCTCATACAAAGTTCGGGAACCCATCCCTTCACCAGTGCCCATTCTCCACCACCAGTAAACCCAGCATCCCTCCCACCCTCCCCAATCCCATCTCCCCCCCACCCCACCCTGCCACTGTGGCAGGGCATTCCCTTCTGTTCTCTCTCTCTAATTAGCTGTTGTGGTTTGCAATAAAGGTGTTGAGTGGCCACTGTGCTCAGTCTCTAGCCCTCATTCAGCCCGCAACTCCCTTCCCCCACATGGCCTTCGACTACAATATAGTTGGTGATCGCTTCTCTGAGTTGCCCTTTCCCCAGAACGTGAGGCCTCGAAGCCATGGAGTCAACGTCCTGGTACTTATTTCTACAGTTCTTGGGTGTTGGTCTCCCACTCTGTTATTCTATATACCATAGATGAGTGCAATCTTTCTATGTCTGTCTCTCTCTTTCTGACTCATTTCACTCAGCATGAAACTTTTCATGCCGATCCACTTAACTACAAAATTCTTGACCTCCTTTTTTCTAACAGCTGCATAGTATTCCATTGTATAGATGTACCAAAGTTTCCTCAACCAGTCATCCGTTCTGGGGCATTCGGGTTTTTTCCAGATTCTGGCTATTGTAAACAGTGCTGCGATGAACATACATGTGCAGATGTCGTTTCGATTGTACTTTTTTGCCTCTCTGGGATATATTCCCAGCAGTGGTATTGCTGGGTCAAATGGGAATTCAATATCTAATTTTTTGAGAATCGTTCAAATTGTTTTCCAGAAGGGCTGAACCAGTCGGCATTCCCACCAGCAGTGAAGAAGGGTCCCTTTCTCCCCACATCCTCTCCAACAGCGGTTGCTTTTGTTCTTTTGGATGTGTGCTAGTCTCTGTGGTGTGAGGTGGTATCTCGTGGTTGTTTTGATCTGCATCTCTCTGATGATTAGTGATGTAGAGCACTTTTTCATGTGCCTTTTGGCCATTTGTATTTCTTCCTTGGTAAAGTTTCTGTTCATTTCTTTGCCCCATTTTTTGATGGGGTTGGATGTTTTCTTCTTGTAGAGTTCAACCAGTGCTTTATATACCATTGATATCAACCCCTTATCTGATGGGTATTGTATAAATATCCTTTCCCATTCTGTGGATAGTCTTTGTATTATGGTCACTGTATCTTTTGCGGTGCAGAAGCTTTTTAGTTTAATGTAGTCCCATTTGTTGATCTCTGTTTTTACTAGATTGCTTAGTTCCGTGTCACCTTTGAAGATGCCTTTATCTTCAATATCGTGGAGGGTTTTGCCGACCTTGTCTTCAATGTACCTTATGGTTTGTGGTCTAATGTTGAGGTCTTTAATCCATTTTGATCTGACTTTTGTGCATGGTGTCAGGTCTAGGTCTAAACCCATTTTTTTGCATGTGGTTGTCCAGTTGTGCCAGCACCATTTGTTAAAGAGGCTTTCCTTGCTCCACTTCACATCTCTTGCTCCCTTATCAAAGATTAGATGATCATACATTTGGGGTTGTGTGTAGGGATATTCCACCCTGTTCCATTGGTCTACAGCTCTGCCTTTGTTCCAGTACCATGCTGTTTTAATTGTTACTGCTTTGTAGTAAAGTTTGAGGTTGGGGAGGGTGATGCCTCCCATTGTCTTTTTCCCAAGAATTGTTTTAGCTATCCTTGGACGTTTGTTATTCCATATGAATTTTAGGATTGCTTGATCCATTTCTTTGAAGAATGTCATGGATATACTTATAGGGACCGCGTTGAATCTGTATAATGCTTTAGGGAGTATTGCCATTTTGACAACATTGATTCTCCCTATCCACGAGCAGGGTATATGTTTCCATTTCCTCACGTCCTCTTTGATTTCATGGAGTAGCGTTTTGTAGTTTTCTTTGTAAAGGTCTTTTACTTCCTTGGTTAAGCTGATTCCGAGGTACTTGATTTTCTGGGGCACGATTGTGAATGGGATTGCTTTTTTCATGTCCCTTTCCTCTGCCTCATTGTTTGCATATATGAAGGCCATGGATTTTTGGGTATTGATTTTGTAGCCTGCAACTTTACTGTATAAGTCTATTGTTTCTAAGAGTTTCTTAGTAGAGGCTTTAGGCTTCTCTAGATATAGTATCATGTCGTCTGCAAATAGTGAGAGTTTGATTTCTTCCTTTCCTATCTGGATGCCCTTAATCTCTTTTTCTTGTCTAATAGCTATCGCAAGTACTTCCAGTACTATATTGAAGAGGAGTGGTGAGAGTGGGCATCCTTGTCTTGTGCCTGATCTCAGAGGAAAGGCCCTTAGTTTTTCCCCATTGAGGATAATGCTTGCCGTAGGCTTGTGATAGATGGCTTCGACTATCTTGAGGAAAGTTCCTCCAAACCCCATTTTGGCGAGGGTTTTCATCATGAAAGGATGTTGGATCTTGTCAAATGCTTTCTCTGCATCTATTGATATGATCATATGGTTTTTATCTTTACTTTTGTTGATATGCTGGATTATGTTGATTGATTTCCGAATGTTAAACCATCCTTGCATCCCTGGGATGAATCCCACTTGGTCGTGATGTATGACCTTTTTGATGAGTTGTTGAATCCTATTTGCTAGTATTTTGTTGAGGATTTTCGCATCGGTGTTCATCAGGGAAATTGGTCTGTAATTTTCTTTCTTAGTGGTGTCTTTGTTTGCTTTTGGTATTAGGGAGATATGTGCTTCATAGAAACTGTTTGGGAGAGTTCCTGTTTTTTCAATTTCCTGGAAAAGTTTGAGGAAAACAGGCAATAGGTCTTCTTTAAATGTTTGGAAGAATTCGCCAGTGAAACCATCTGGGCCTGGGCTTTTGTTTTTGGGGAGGTTTTTGATTACAGTTTCAATTTTCTTAACATTGATGGGTCTATTCAGGTATTCCAGGTCTTCTTTCTTCAGTGTTGGGAGATTGTAGGAATCAAGGAATCCATCCATTTCTTTTAGGTTCTCCTTTTTTGTGGCGTAAAGACCTTCAAAGTAGTCTCTAATGATCTTTTGAATCTCACTGGTTTCTGTTATGATGTCCCCCTTTTCATTTCTGATTCGATTTATTAGAGTTTTCTCTCTTTCTTTCTTTGTGAGTCTTGCTAGCGGTTTATCAATCTTATTTATTTTCTCAAAGAACCAACTCTTTGTTTCATTGATCTTTCGGATTGTTTTTTTTGGTTTCGATGTCATTAATTTCTGCTCTAATTTTTATTATTTCTTTCCTTCGGTCTGGTTTGGAGTCCCTTTTCTGGTCCTTTTCTAAGGTCTTGAGTCGTGAAGTCAAGCTATCTATGTGGGTCCTTTCTTCCTTCCTGAGAAATGCTTGGAGAGCTATAAATTTTCCCCTTAACACGGCTTTAGCTGCGTCCCATAGGTTTTGGTAGCTCGTGTCTTCATTCTCATTTGTTTCTAAGTATCTTTTGATTTCTTCCTTGATTTCCTTCCTGACTCACTCATTGTTCAACATTGAATTGTTTAATTTCCAGGTGTTTGATTTGATTTTCCGTATTTGTGAGTGGTTAGCTTCTATCTTCAGCGCATCGTGGTCTGAAAAGATGGTTGGTACAATTTCTATTTTTCCGATTCTATTGAGGTATGTTCTGGGGCCCAGTACATGGTCTATTTTAGAAAATGTTCCGTGTGCACTGGAAAAGAATGTGTATTCTTTCTTTTTGGGGTGTAAGGCCCTGTATAGGTCCATTAGGCCTCTCTCTTCAATTTCTTCTTTCAGAGTCAGTGTTTCCTTGTTGAGTTTTGTTCTTGTGGATCTATCTAGAGGCGATAAGGCCGAATTGAAGTCTCCGACTACAATTGTGCTGTTAGTGATGTCCTCTTTGAAGTCTGTTAGGAGTTGTTTTAAATATTTAACCGGTCGTTCGTTAGGAGCGTATACGTTTAAGAGTGTGATTTCTTCCTGTTGTACATATCCCTTGATAAACAGAAAATGACCTTCGCTGTCCCTTTTGATCTTTTTCATCCTGAAATCTATGTTGTCGGATACCAGGATGGCCACTCCAGCTTTTTTAAGGGGGTTGTTTGCTTGCAGGATTGTTTTCCATCCTTTGACTTTGAGTCTGTGTTTACTCTGTTTGTTCAGGTGTGTTTCTTGCAGGCAACAGAATGTTGGGTTTAATTTCCGGATCCATTTTGCCACTCTGTGTCTCTTGATAGGTGCATTTAGGCCATTGACATTGAGAGAGATTATTGTGATGTGGTTTTGTGTCATCTTTCTGTGGGATTTGTTGTTCTTATGGGGCTCCTCCTTGTCTTACAGTAGCCCCTTTAGACCTTCTTTCAAGATTGGTTTTGAGTCTATGAAGTTCCTGAGCTGTTGTTTATCCGAGAAATAGTGTATGGTTCCTTTGAGTTTGAGTGAGAGTTTAGCCGGATAAAGTATTCTTGGTGAGGCATTCATTTCGTTGAGTTTTTTCACTATGTCCCACCATTGTCTTTGGGCTCGGAGGGTTTCTTCTGACAGATCGGCTGTAAATCTGAGGGGTGCTCCTTTGTATGTGATTTCCTTCCTTGACCTTGCTGCTTGCAGAATTGTGTCTCTATCCATGGTATCCGTCATTCTGACTATGATATGACTTGGGGTCTTTTTATTTGGGTCTCTTTTTGCTGGTACTCTTCGGACTCCTTGTATCTGGATGCCTGCCTTCTCCAGCTCTGGGAATTTCTTAGCAATGATATCTTTGACTGTGTTTTTTTCATTGGGGTTGCTTCCCTGCGGTTCTGGTACTCCAATGATTCTTATGTTGTTCCTCTTGAAGTCATCCCCCAGGGCTCTGATTCGCTCTATAGCCATTTTGAGGTCTTTGGCCATGATTTGTTGTTGTCTATAAGCTTTCTGCAGCTCATATTCCAGATCACTGATTCTGTCTTCGGCTCTAGTCATTCTACTGTTGAGGGCATCTAGTGAGATTTTTATTTCATCTACCGATTCCTTTATTTGTGAGACTTCCGTTCGAAGGTTTGAAATTTCTGCTCTCATTTCTGCTCTCATTTCTTCCTGGATTTTCTTGGTAGACCGTTCCAGCGCTTCATTCATCTCCTCCCTTAATTTATTGGATGTCTGTTCCATATTTGCTTGGAGTAGGTCGACTCTCCTCCAGATTTCCTCTCTGAATTGTTTATCTGAGAGGTCGTAGATGTGAGAAGCCCCTGTTGAGGTTTCTGGTATCTTTTCTTCCCCCTCTCTTCGCAGAGGGGATTTTCGCTGCTTCTTCATATTGTCACGGAAGTATAGAGTTGGAACCTTGTAGTTATTTATTCCTCTTCCTTTTTGTGGGAAGAAGGGGCTCCGATTGTGCGAAACTTCCCTTATTCACTGATAGCTTTTATAGCGTCAGCCTAAGCTAATGGCTATTTTGCGTAAGTGTTTGAGATCGCAAAAGTGAATTTTCAAAGAAATACACAGTACCGATTGAGCTGAGGTAGCAAAGAATAACTGCGGCCGCTCCGACAGTAGGCCACGCCCACTTTGAGACCACGCCCACTAAGACACAGGCCACACGCCCAGTGTCTTCCTGTTGAGGGGGGGGGACGGGAGGGCGTGGCCGAGGGATGGTTCTCGTACCTGAAGGACGTGCGCAGTTACAAAGCCGGTTCGGGAGACGGGGTGCACAGGGCGGGCGGGGAGTGGCTTCAGAAACTCGGGGGACGCAGACGGCAGCGGGAAGTGGGGGGCGGGAGGGCATGGCCGAGGGATGGTTCTCGTACCTGAAGGACGTGCGCAGTTACAAACCCGGTTCGGGAGACGGGGTGCACAGGGCGGGCGGGGAGTGGCTTCAGAAACCCTCTGTGTTATTTTTAAATGTAATTTTATCTTCTCTTTATACTCTTGATCTCCTGCTCAATTGGGCTGCAGCTTAGCCAGTTTGTATTTTTCTTGGTGAAATTCTATATTAGCTATTTTGATGTGACCAACTTATAGACTCATGCTTACTTCATGTATGCTTTTTATTTGCATATTTTCAGGTCTTTGACACCTTGAATTCAGCTGAGTTAATCTGTCTGATGAAACATGTAGTGATCCCTAACAACCTTCTTGTTGAGTGCATGGTTGCTACAAACCACAGCAGCAAGCACCCCAGTGTTTGGCTGGGCTGTGGACATGGTGACAAAGGTCAGCTCTTGTTTCTGGACTTAAACAGAGAAGGACACGCTTCTGAGGTAAGTCCTGACACTCTAAATCAGAGATTCTGCAGAAAAATCACTGGTGGGACATATTCCACAGTTTCCAAGGAAGAGTCCGTCAGAGCTTGCAGAAATGTCACGCCCGCAATTTCCACCAGAACAAAGGCCTGCCCATGGAAAGAAGTAGCCTGTTTTGTTTTAAATCATAATGTTAGAGTTTCTGTGTTAGGAACCCTAGAAACAGCCCAGCAGAATCTGGTGTGAGAGACTGAGGAGAGAGGATCCTCTCTGGGAGGACGCCAGAGGAGGCCCTGCAGAGTGTGTTTCTAGGGGCACCTTGCCCCTGTGGTGGGAAGAGAGAGCACAGCTGTTGGTGCAGCCAGCAGGAGGGCAGCCAAACTGTGTGCAGTGGGCAGGCATGTGACAGGAGAACTACAGATGGAAAAATCAGCAGATCATACTGGCAAATGTAAAAAAAAATGTGTAGACTTCAAAGTAACTTCATATTTTGGTTGTTGCATTCTAAAATAAATGTTGTGTCTAGATGTTAGTATTTATTTCCCATTCCATCAAAATAACTCGAGGATTGATTGTGTAACCTTAAGAATAACATCTAGATACAGCATTATTTTCAATTTTTAATTTAGTTTCAGATACATTTTAGATTGGCACGGTTGTCTGTTAACTTACTGATGAAAATTAAAATCAACTGGCAGCATTTGCAACAACTAAACCAGTACTGCAAAAATTACTGAGAGCCCACCTATAAAAACAGATAGATTTGCAAAAGCAACTTGATTACACACACACATACACAAAAATGGCAACACAACCCTTTATATCATTAATCTCTCTAAATGCCAAAGGACTAATCTCTCTTATAAAAAGACATAGAGTAGCTGGTTGGATCAGGGAAGAAAATGTATCCACATGCTGCCTACAAGAAACACACTTAAACTTATAGGATAAATACAGTTTTAGAGTTAAAAACCCATATTAACAACCTAAACACATCTCTAAAATCTGGAGCAGGAAAGTAAGTCAACCCAAAAATTAGTAAAAGGAGGGAAATAGTAAAAGAAGAGAGCAAAAGTCAACAAAAAAGGAACTAAGAAAGTAATTCAAAGAACCAATGAGACTAACAGTTCATTCTTCAAAAAAAATAAACAGGATAGATAAACCTTTAGTTAGATACATGAGGGGGAAAAAGAGAGGTGTTCAAATAAATCAGTAGATGTCACGAAATCACAAAATCCCATTAATCATCGATTTCTCAAGCGGGCTCCGTAACTTCTCATTTTGTCCTTTCCCTGAGATCTTAGAAGTCTATCTCGACTTGGCCCTCCCAACAATGTCGTACTGGGGGCTCTTTCAGGGTCAGGGGAATGAGATCCAGCTAGTTACTGGATTTAGCATATGAATACACCATGGGAAGCTTGCAAGGTTGTCCCATGTGGGCAGGAAACTTTCAGAAGCTTGCCAGTTTCTCCCAGAGGGAGAAGTAGGCTGCAAGATATTGCATGGCCGCAAAGTGGCCACGTGCTTCTGAGAGCTTGCTTTTAAATCTCTCTCTGGATGTTGGCCATTGATGGGATTACACACACCTGGGTTCCTCTGCCGGTACCTTCAGGCATGAGGCCTGTCGGAACATGTGGAGAGGGGCCTCGAGCATGGCTGTAGCTAGGTTCCAGTAGTCTTCGGCCGCTGGGAGCTCTGCTCCGGGTGGGGAGGGAAGCTGGAGCCCATCTGCTCCAAGGGGCCCCGGGGAAGACAGCCAGGCGTGCGGGCAAGAGATAAAAGGTGATAAATTACAATGGATCCTTCAGAAATTAAAAATATAATGAGATGTTACTATGAACAACTTTATGCTCTTAAGGTGGAGAGCCTAGAAGTGGATTGGTTCTTAGAGTCATGTAATCTCCCAAAGCTGAATGAGGAGAAAGTAGCAAGTCTAAAGAGGCCAGTCACAAGTAAGGAAATGAAAACATTAATTAAAAAATCTCCCCAAGAACAAAAGTCCCAGTCCAGATATGTTTACTAGTGAATTCTATCAAACCTTCAGAGATTTACTGTCTTTACTCCTTAAGCTCTTCCAAAACATTGAAGACACAGAAGTCCTAACACCGTATATGAAGCTAACATTATTGTAGTACCCAAAGCAGACAGAAACACTTTCAGAAAAGAAAATTTCAGACCAATCTCCTGATGAATATCGATGCAAAAATTCTTAACAAAATCTTAACTAACAGAATCCAAAAACATATCAAAAACATCATATACCCTGATCAAGTGGGATTCATCCCAGAGATGCAAGGATGGTTAAACACAAAAAAGCCAATTAAAATAATACATTACATTAATAAAAGGAAATATGATCATATCAAATCGATGCAGAGAAAGCTTCTGACAGTATCCATCATTCATGATAAAAACCTCAACAAAATAGGGGTGGGAGGAGCCTTCTTCAAGATTGTATTGGCCATTTGTAACAAACCCATAGCCAGTATAATTCTTAATGGTGAAAAACTGAAAGTATTCCCTCTGAGAACAGGTACAGGGAAGGATGTCCACTTCCTCCACTTTTATTCAACACAGAAGTTTTGGCTAATGCTGGAAAAGAAGTCAAATTATCACTATTTTCAGATGACATAAGATACACATTGTATATACAAGACCCGAAAGAGTCCACAAAAAAAAAAAAGCTTCTAGAATCAATATACCAATACAACAAAGTGGCTGGCTGCCAAGTCAATGCACAAATATTGGTAGCATTCTTATATACAAAGAATGAATCAGAGGAGAAAGCTATCAAGGAGTTTATCCCCTTTAAAATCCAGAAACATCAAGTATCTAGGAATCAACAAAAGACATGGGAGATCTATTCCATGATAACTTTAAATCACTGTATTATGATACTACAGTGATCAAAAATGCATGGTTCTGGAATAAAGATAGGCTTTCTGATCAATGGGTCAGAAAATGGGGAGAGGAAACCACAGACATTTCGCAGAGGAAGATAGGAAGATGGCCAAAAGGCACATTAAAAGTTTCTACCATCACTTTTCATTAGGGAAATCCAGTTGACAGTGAGATATCATCTCACACCAGTGAGAAGGCCATATATCAAAAATAGTGGGACAATCTATACAGATGGGTATGCAGTGAAAAAGGAACTCCCATCCACTGCTGGTGGGAATGCTGTCTGGTTCAGCTCTTGTGGAAGACAGTATGGAGGATCCTTAGTAAGTTTATAATTGAGCTGCTATATGACCCAGCAGTTCCACTTTTGGCCAGTATAGAGAAACTTTTTTTCTACCCCCAGTATAGAGAAACTTTTTTTTTTGCTTTTTTGGGTCACACCTGGTGATGCACAGGGCTTAGTCCTGAATCTACACTCAGGAATTACTCCTGGCAGCGCTCAGGGGACCATATGGGATGCTAGGGATCAAACCTGGATTGGCCATATGCAAGGCAAACTCCCTACCCGCTGTACTATTGCTCCAGCCCCCGAGAAAGTCTTTCAAAAGGACTATGCGACTATGCACATCTTTATTCATTTCTGTACTTAGTACAATAGCTAAGATATGGAATCCACCTAGGTGCTCAATGATAGATGAGTGGATAATGAAGGTGTGGCATATATACACAGTGGCATACTATATAACTGCAAGCAATGATGAAATCATGCAATTTTCTAAAACTGGATTGGAACCAGAAGATAACATGTTGAGTGAAATAAACCAAAAGTAGAAAGACAAACAGGATGATCTCACTTATCTGTGGTAGCATAAGAATAACTGGATGAACAAATGTAATATAAAAAGAGAGGTTGCCCAGACCACCCTTGACCCCAGAGCCTAGGGAGGATAGAGAAAGAAATCAAGAGGTGGTGGAGGAAGACAATGAGAAAGGGAAGTAATGGGCACAGGGGACATGAAATTCAGTTATGCTGATGATGTGGGAGATCAGTATAGTTATACATCCAAAGCACAGACTCAACAACACTTAAAACATCAGATCTATGTTACAGCCACGAAACTTTGTAATGTGCCTGCCAAAGTGGCAGGCCGGGTAGAAGGGAGAGTGGATGGAGTATGGGAATGTTGGTGGATGGAAGTTGACATGGTGGTGGGATTGATGTAAAAATAGTGTATGTCTAAAACTCAAGTATCAATAACTTGGTAAATAATGGTTCTTTAATTAAAATAAAGAAATTTAAAATAAGCATCACTTTTAAATGAAAAGCAAGCAAGCAAAACAGATTTAATTATATATAAGCAATATTCCATTTTGTTCAAATTCTGTCCCTGAAGCTGGAGTCACGTTCCTTGTGTGCTTTGTCTGAGGAAGTAACTGATAGCCGAATACTGTGTCTGGCCGTGGTACATCTTCCTGCTGAAAAGGAAATTTGGATTGTGTGTGGAACCCAGTCTGGCATGCTCCTGGCCATCAATGACCAGGACAGGAAGAAGAGACACACTCTTCAATGGATGTCTGATTCTGTCACTTGCTTGTATTGCAACTCCTTTTCCAAGCAAAGGTATAGCAATGCCCTTTACCCAGGGAGAAGTGGCATACCTTTTATACGACTAAACTGTGAGCAAATTCTACCCCCTCATATAACATCACTTCCATGTATTTTCATTGTATGCATATACTACTGGGAATTGTGAGTAGTCACAGACATTTGTGATTTCCTATGTATTGATGAAATGGAAGCAGTTATGAAACAGGTCAATCATTTCACAGGCTTTTGCTTGAATTCATGTCTATAAATAGTCTGTTATGTGCCAGTCTAAAACATACCAATAAGCTCCCAAATCAGGAAACATGCAATATATGAATTATTAAGTTGCTAATAATGAAAGAGATTTTAATACTAACAGCCAATGGGCTCTTATTGCATAGGAATTTGTCTAGATGCAAGAATTCCAGTATGAACTATGGTTTGTTGCTTTGCTATTTGGGACAGAGTGATTTTCAGTAGCTATTAAGAAAACATACCGTAGTCTTCTCTGGTTTGAGTTGCTAATGTGAAATAAATAGGAGAATAGAAATTACAAGTTTCAAGCAGCTGAAATATAAATTTCACTGGCAGATATGGAGTTGAAATTATTTGGTGTATTGTCATTTTTTATATGATATTATGTTGACAAGACTGAATTAAAAAATTTTGCATTTGGGGCCACAGCGAGAGTCCAGTGGGTAGGGGGGTATGTCTCGAATGTGGCTGATCTGGGTTCAGTCCCCAGTACCCCAAATGGTACCCCAATGCCAGGAATAATTTCTGAGTGCATACCAGGGATAACCCCTGAGCATTGCCAAGGTAGGACCTAAAAGGCCAAAAAAAAAAATGTTGCATTAGAGGGGATAGATTTGGCTAACTCTGCTAGAATTAACAGTGGAAAGTGTTTAAGTGCTTGGTGATCTGACAGGAGAAATTTTCCTGGGTTTTGGATAGGGAGAATGTTGATGTGGTCAGGCTATCTGATTTTGCTAGTTTTCACTAACTGAAGACTCCCGTTTAGACAAGGAGACAGCAGACTCTCTCATACCCTCCTCTCTCCTCTCTCCTACCCTCTCCTCTCCTCTCCCCCACCATTTTTTCGGCCATCCAACTTATACTCAAGGGGTCCTTCCCAGGGAGGGAGCTCTTCCAGTGATTCTTGGCCAACCAGACCAGATGGTTCAATGCTTGGGCCTGAAGATGCTGTGTTAAAGGGGCCCGGCTATGCAGGGCCAATCTGGTGAAATTTAGTGGGTCACTGGGTCATGCCTAGTATTGCTCTGGGGACCTTGTGCCAGGGATCAAAATTAGGGTCCAAGGTCTAAGAAGTGTGCTCTGACACCTGAACATTTCCTTGGCCCTGGGAGTCCCTCTTTCTTGATGGTAACATTACAAAGTGGTGTCACCCAGGTCCTTGACAAAGGAATGACAAAGGAATTATGAAGACATTCCTGTTTGTAAAACTGAAAAGAGACTGGAAAATTCACCTCTCAAACGGCAGAGAAAAGGTTGTCCATAATAGGTTTTATAAAGAAAATGGTGTAAG
This sequence comes from Sorex araneus, assembly GCF_027595985.1. Lineage (NCBI taxonomy): Eukaryota > Metazoa > Chordata > Mammalia > Eulipotyphla > Soricidae > Sorex > Sorex araneus. The sequence goes on from NC_073311.1 coordinate 67,781,725, forward strand.
GAAGGTGGGTCAGGAAGAAAGCAATTAGTCAAGCTAGAGGGGAAATTGAAGCATTTTTGTCGAATTATGCATTCTTTTAGTAAATGCTTTGACATTTTTCCTATTAGAAAACAACAGAATTTTCTTTTGGTGGGGACTGCTGATGGAAAGTTGGCAATTTTTGAAGATATAATGGTTAAGGTGAGTGTTCAGTGCAACCTACACCAAAGTCTTTGATTTGTTTCATCTGTATTCATTGCTCTTCCCCTACATGGTTGTAAGGTTCCCAAAGCAAGGGTCATAAACACTGCTCTGTAAGATTCATGTCTTGTACATAATATACACTCTGCAAATACTGATTGTGTCATTGAGATTTGATTTAACTAAGGTCAAAATGATCAGTGAGATTTGAGTTATAGAACTTGGAACATTAATTACTTGGTATATAAGTGAAGGCAGGAGCCATAGCACAGCGGGTAGGGCATTTGCCTTGCACGCAGCCAACCTGGGTTCAATTCCTCTGTCGCTCTCTGAGAGCCCGGCAAGCTACCAAGAGTATCCTGCCCGCACGGTAAAGCCGGGCAAGCTACCCGTGGCATATTTGATATGCCAGAAACGGTAACAACAAGTCTCACTTGGAGATGTTACTGGTGCCCACTCAAGCAAATCACTGAACAATGGGATGACAGTGACAGTGACAGTTATGTAAGTTAATTAGATAAGTTTTTACAAATTGTTTTTTGGGGGAAAAAAAGGAAACTAGTTTTAAGTCTGGCTTGCCACAAATTCTTAATTTATCTTTGAATATCAAATTTAACTTACTGTTCTTCTGATTCTCGTTTATTATTGAAGTGTTTATTTTCTTATTAAAAACATTTTAAAAATCTAGGCACCATAATTTATAATAAGTTAACTATAGGGTTTTCTGCATACAATGTTCCAACACCCCAGAGTGTTTCCCCACCTCAACCAACCAGACCTCCATGGCCTCATAATGGTAAGCTCAGCTTTATAGGCCAATCCTAAGATTCTGTTGCCTTTTTCTGTTGGCTATTTGTTATTCCATTACTCACATAAGAGAACTCATTATGTACTTGTCCTTCTCCTTCTGGCTAACTTAACACAGCATTATAGTCTTCAGATCCATTACATTACATGAATGGATGATATGATTTAATCTTTTTATAAAGCTGAGTAGTATTCCATTGTGTGTAGATATATGATACATATATCATAATATATATACATATATATATGCCATCATTTTAAAAAATCTGTCATTTGTTCTGGGAGACTAGATTTTGGCTATTGTGAATAATGTTGTAATGAATATAGATGTGCAAATATCACTTCAAAGTAGAGTTTTTTTTGAAGTAGCATTAGCTACCAAGAAGTGGAATTGCTGGGTCATATGGCAGCTCAATTCTCAGTTTTTTGAGAAGTGTTCATAGAGTTTTCCAAAATATTTGATCCTGTTGACTTTAATGCCAGCAATGGATGAGGGTGCTTTTTGTGGCCACATCCATGTCAACACTGTTTGTTTTGGTCTCTTCCATGGGTGTCTCATGTCTCAAGTCCTACAGATATGAATTTATATCTCATTGTTTTAATTTTCACTTCTTTGATTATCAGATATCCAGAGCATATTTACTTATATATATTGGCCATCTGTATGTCTGTATGCTATCTTGATGAGGTTTCTGTTCATCTCTTCCTAGATTTTTATGGGGTATTTTTTCTTGTTTTACAAGTACTTTATATACCTTTGACATTAACCCTTTGTTTTTTGAGTGATGGTCAAATATTTTCTCCCAGTATGTGGGGTATCTTTTTATTCTGGTCATTGTTTTGTTTGCAGTGCAGAAGAGTCTTAATTTGATGTAGTCTCTTTTTATTTTTATCTTTGTTTTTTGCCAATTGCATTCAATCTCTGAAGATACCTTTAAATTCATTGTCATGATGAATTCTGCCTAGGCTTTCCTCAATATAATTCTTTCTCTCTCTTTTTATTGTTTTGTTCTTGGGACAAACCCTGTGGTGCTCAGGGAATACTCCTACCTCTGTGCTAGAGATCACTCTTGGCAGGCTTTGGTAACCATATGTGGTGCTGAGGATCAAAACTAGGTCAGCTATGTATAAGGCAAAGGCACTACCCACCATACTATTACTCCAGCCCTCAATATAATTTATAAATTTAGGTCCAATATTGGGGCTGGAGAGAGGGATAGCACACGTGGGTAGGGCATGTGCTGTGCACACGACTGACCCGGGTTCAATTCCTCCATCCCTCTCAGAGAGCCTGCCATGCTACCAAGAGTATCCCACCCACATGGTAGTGCCTGGCAAGCTACCCGTGCATATTTGATATGCCAAAACCAGTAATAAGTCTCACGATGGAGATGTTACTGGTACCTGCTTGAGCAAATTGATGAGCAACAGGATGACAGTGACAGTCCAATATTGAGCTCTTTAATATACTTGGTGTTGGCTTTTGTGCATTGTGTGAGATAGGAGTCTATGTTAACTTTTTTTCACATGTGACTGACCAGTTTTCCCAGCACCATTTGTGGAAGATTTCCTTGCTCCAATCAGATTCTTTCCTCCTGTGTCAAGTTTAGTTACTCATGTACCAGAGGATCTGTCTTTGGACTCTCAATTCTATTCCTTTGATAAGAGAGTCTTTTCTTATTCCAATATCACACTGTCTTGATTATAATAGCTTTATAGTATAATTTAAAGTTGGGAAAAGGAAGATTTTCTATTATCATAGCTCTTATTTCTCTTTCCATTATTTTACCTATTATTCCACCTGTTAATTTAACATCCTATTAGTCATTAGTCATTCCCAGTGTTATCAAAGAATGATAGCGGGAGAGAAGTGAGCATGATTGGTAGGTTAGTTTCTTTGTAATTTTCTCATGAAGTAGAGATTGTTCATAAGGTTAGTATTTTGGATTCTACTTCAGTTGAATCTTATTTTTATAAATACTTTGAAAGCTGTATCCTAAATTTTATTCCAGTACCTCTTAACTATTTAAGTGGAAACTAGTTTTTAGAAAATGCATATTTTGCTATTTCATCCTACAGCAACTCAGTTTGCCAAATGTTTTCTCTTTTTCCAAAGTGTCAAGGAGCTGACCCTTTGAAGGTGGTGAATGTAGGGGATGCCAACACACCATTGATGTGCGTGAGTGAGTCTGTGAGTTCTTCTGAGAAAGACGTGTTGTGGGGAGGATGTGGCACCAAGATTTTTTCCCTTTCCAATGATTTCAATATTCAGAAACTCATCGAGACGAGAACAAGTCAACTGTGAGCCATTTTTCCTGTACAATTAATATACTCATGTCAATAATGCTATTAATTACCCTAATACCTTTTAAAATGGATAATATATTTTTATATTATAGCATTAAAGGTACATTTTAGAAAATTCTAGAAAGTGAAGGTATATTATTAAAAAAATGATCTGGCCTAATAACATTGGGGTAAAATATGAAAACCTTTTGTAGCATTTCTAGTATTTGCCAATACAATTTTTAAATATTTTAATTTCTGTGTCAAATTATACATGCTTTTGACAGGCAGTCCACTCAGTATTTTAGTGAGTCTATGGGTTTTAGATAGACATTTTTAGATGATTAGGTATTGATGATAGTAAAAATAGGCCTTAGCAATAAACTCCTTTCTAAATTTGATAGTTGTGTGTGTGTGTATATATCTATATATATGTATATAGATATATACATACCCTTCCTACAACAAAATTAGTAAGAACAGTCAAGTCAGAGTAAAAAAAATGTAAAAAATTTGTTCCAATTTTCTGTTTTAATTTTTAAGGTTATATTTTGACCAGCTCAACCAGGCTGGAGTGGTAGCACAGTGGTAGGGCATTCGCCTTTCACGCGGCCGACCCGTGTTCGATTCCTCCACCCCTCTCAGAGAGCCTGGAAAGCTACCCGTGATGTATTGGATATGCCAAACACAGTAACAATAAGTCTCACAATGAGAGACGTTACTGGTGCCCGCTGGAACAAATTGATGAGCAATGGGGTGACAGTGACAGTGACAGTGATATTTTGACCAGATCATGTAGTGGCTGTTATTGCTCACAATCCTCAGAGAGAAGTAGTGCAGGTGAAGAACTAGACACTGGCTTTGGCTTGTACACTGTGAGCTCAGGAAGGCACTGCCGAGTCTTTGTCTTTCCTAGGCGTGTGATGCACTTTCCCAGAGGGCTGCTGGGAAGACTGAGCGAGAGCCTGAGAGAAGGAATCCTTGCCATAGTGCCTGTACTTGGTTGGCCTCCAGTCAGTTCTCTCTGCCATCACTGCTGTTAGCTGGGGCCATAGATCCTTATTCCAGAGGCGGAACTGGGTTCCATCCAGCTGCCCAAACCTCAACAAGTGGGAGCAACCTTGGTCCTGTCCATTTCTGTCCCCACTGATTCTGCTCCTACTGACTGTGGTCCTGACACTGCTCCCTGTCCCCACTCTTGAGCTTCGTCTTGGTCATACAACAGTCCGTTTCTTTGGTGCCTATTTGGCACCTTTACAATCCCACTGCTGCAGACAGAGGACTGTTCTAGATCATAAAATGATGCCACTGTTCTGCATCTTGTTTTTTTTTTGGGTCACACCCAGCGATGCTCAGGGGTTACCCCTAGTTCTGCACTCAGGAATTACTCCTGGTGCTTGGGGGACCATAGGGATGCCAGGGATTGAATCAGGTCAGCCATGTGCAAGGCAAACGCCCTCCCTGCTGGCTGTCGCTCTGGCCCTGTTCTGCATCTTGTCCAGCAGGCCATCCTGTTGAGTCTTCTTAAACCTCTTTGTCCATCCTTGTAGCCTCCTTTCCCACTGTGCTCAGGCCAAACAGAACTCAGCTCAGCTATCAGGACCGGCTGCCTCCTCTCTCCCAGCATTTTCAGTAGAAACTCCTCTTTGCCTGGTTCCATCCTGGGACCCTGACCCAGAGCAGATGCTGTCCTATATTTGTAGATCAGGCAACTTGAATTTGCTTTTCTTTGCATCTCTGACTTCCATACTTTTTTTAAAAAAATGTATTTTCAAAACCATTTTCTTAGTGATGCTAGACCTATTGATTCTTACAACTGGCTGCACATCAGAAAGCCCTAGGTCATTGGCCTCAAGTCAGGGACACACTTTAGACCAGGTAAGCCAAATGAATTAAACTCAGAGTGGGCCAGGAAAGAATGGTTTCTTCATCATTCAGGTGATTCTCAGATACGCTGCTTTGGGTCTGAGGTTCTGATAGATGAGAATAATGTGTCTGTCGTGTTTGTAGTTTATTTGACAGTGTGTGGTAAATATGTGATGAATTCATTTTCATTCTGAAACCTTTACTCTCAAATCATCTAACCCTGAAAATACTTAAGGAGGAGACTTCCTTTCTTTATTTTTATGGAGCATGTCATCAGATATAGGGCATCCCCCAAATCCCCCAAAATTACATGTGATATGAATATGAGATGCTCTCTAGAGAGAATTCCCAGGCAAAATCATTCATGTCCCAAAAAAGATTAGGACCTACCTTCTTGACTTTGGAAATACTTGAGCTCTTCTTAAAAAGGATCTCCTATTTCCCTGGATTCTACTAACCAGTCTTAAGGTGCTCTCACCTTCCCCCGGAATTGTCCCACCAGACAGAAGGGAAACTTCTCATTTCTCTGAACCGCACAGAAAGTGACCTTTCAGAGGTTGCTTCATACCTCCTTGTTGGTATGTGATACTCAGAGCCTAATGTTTAGTGAAAGAGGCATGGCCTCTGCTTTGAGTCCTAGTCCAGGCATTTGAGTTTTGTATCCTTGAGGAAGTTATTTAACAATTTGTAAACTTCAATTTCTTTTTTAAAAAACATTGAGATTTATAGTATAAGATTTCCACTGAGAATCAAAGAAAATGGGCAACGATATTTTATGGAAAACTTTAACAACCTTCTGTTAAATCCAGTGAGGCCCCAGAGAGAAATGACTTGCAGGACAGAGGCTCTGAGTCTACACCATGATCTCTTGTCATAAATATAAAAGATATAAGGACAAAGCTTTCCTGCCCTCAGGTGTCCTAAACAGCGTTGCAGTTCTTGTGGTAAATCCTGTGGTGTTTAAACGCCATCTACATGATTAAATCTTAATTTAAACTATTTTATTCTTTCCTAATACCCATTTTTCTTGTTAATTCTTCATTCACCCATCCTTTTCTCCATATACTTGACTAGCTACCTACTTTATTATCTTGTTTCTAGATAGGTACGTCCATCCATTAACCATCAATTTCTCTATCTCTCATCTGTCATTCATCTGTCACCTATCTTTATCTACCATCTCCCTATAATTCATGCACACTCTCTCTTGTCTCCCAGACAGCTAATTAACTATAGTGACTCTTCACTGAATATGGCTGTGTAGAAGACATGGTTCTTGTGCTCGTGACACTAGACGTTTCCACCTAGTGTCAGGGACATACCGATAGTTAAAACTTAATGTTCACTAAGGATACAGTGTTCCAACTATAGCAGTGAGGAAAGAGAATATACTATTATAGTAAATATACCATAATATACTATAAATATAATAGTAAATATACTATTTCAGTATATCAGGAAGGAATTCCAGAGTAGCTGAAATTTAAGTGGTTCTTCAAAAGTAAACCAGAGCTTGCCATGTAGATGTATGGCAGCTGATTTCCTTGAAAAATGTGTAAATTTTGAAATGCTAGAATGTAGATGATTAAAAGTATGATTTTCCTTTATTTGATAAGAGGGAAAATGACAATTTACTTTCTTTTATGCTTGGATGAATACATAGGGTTTTTTCTCATAATTTACATGACTTGTATGATGCAACAATATCTGTTCTTTCATATTTAAAGCCATTACTAAGATTTATTTTGACATTTCATGTTTTATATTACTAGGTAAAAATGTCTCAGTCCCCATAACAACATATTTCAGTTGATTATCACAGATATAATTTTACAATAATTTAGCAATAGCAAACATTTCAAAATTATGAAATTAGAGATACATTTATTTATAGTTAGAGATATTCTTATAGAAGTTAACACAATTCAGAATGGTTAGAGGACTATAGGACATAATTGCCAACACTCTAGTTGTTTTCTCTTTCAAAATTATTTTAATCTTTTACATATGTTAAGAATTCGCTGAGTTACATGACATGTTGGCATGAACAAAGAATGAATAAGGTGGAATTCTTTCTTTCACTGTCCCCAGGTTTCCCTACGCAGCCTTCAGTGATGCCAACATCATAGCAGTGGCAGTGGACTCGGCTCTCTATGTTGCCAAGAAAAACAGTCCATTTGTGGAGGTGTGGGATAAGAAAACGGAAAAACTCTGCCAACTGATAGACTGTGTACACTTTTTAAAGTAAATTCATATTTAATTTTTTTAATTATGGAAAGAATATAACATGAGATCTTAATTGATTTTTATTATCAATTGTTGGTTTGGGGAAATTTTTAGTTGTTTATTGATAAAATTTTGCATGTAAAATGTAGTTTAATTTTCTTTCATTTACATGTAGTTTAATGTTTTTGCAACTTTCAGACTTTGTGGGATATTATTTGGACTAACTTTTTTTTTCTTTGAACATGGAAAAATTTTTTGTTGCTAGATTGAATGCAATTTTCCTAAAAATTGTATCTATTTCATAATTTCTTGAATTTAAGTATAATCTTTTATAAAAGTTTGTGATTCAGGTAGAAAATTGGCTCGTTAGCATTCTGTATGTAGCAAAAATAGCTTTATAAAATCTTAATGATACATAATATATGGTGTCATGTATTTGCAATTTAAAATGTGACCTGTAGCTATATGTGTTCCTGTGTAGAGGCACACGCCTAATCGTTCTTAGTTGATAAAGACTCATTAACACTGAGGCTCTGGTGCTAGGGAGGAGGCGGTGAAAGTGAACGCAGAACCCACGCCCAGACTGTCCTACGCCGGGCGTGTGAAGAGTCTCTGCCTGCAGAAGAACACGGCGCTCTGGATAGGCACGGGCGGGGGCGCACTCTTGCTCCTGGACCTCGCAACTCGCCGCGTGCTGTGCGTAGTTCACAGCCTGAGTGACTCTGTGCGGGGCATGACGATGGCACAGTTAGGCAAGTTTCTTTCCGTTTGATCCTGTTATGGTCTCAGCTCAATTTGGGCATTTTTCTAACCTTTTTTTTTTCACTTTAAAAAATTTTATTAGTGAATCACCATGAGGTACAGTTACAAACTTATGACTTTCATGTTTGTATTTGGTTTACATCCCTCCACCAGGGCCCATTCTCCTCCACCAATGATCCCAGTGTCCCTCCCACCACCCCCACCCCAACCCCCACCTCCCCACCCTGCCTCTGGGCAGGGCCTTCCCTTTTGTTCTCTCTCCTGTTGGGTGTTGTAGTTTGCAATAGAGGTACCGAGTGGCCATCCTGTCCGGTCTATAGTCCACTTTTGGTACGCGGTTTTCAACCCGAGCATTTTTATAAAATGGATTTTGTTCGAGGTATCATGCCATTAATGGTAGTGAAGTTGGTGGCCCCCACGGGTGGCTCATGTGAGGTGGAGAGGAGGAGACAGTCACCTCCCCATCCACCTCTGTCACCCCGGGGCGACTGGGAAGGCAGGACTGATAAAGTCTGTGATGAGCCACTGCATGGCATGGACCAGAGCCCCCCCCAGCCCCATGAAGTGGCCACACCTGATGTCCACTTGGTCTTCTGAGCCCAGGGGTTGCTCCCTACCACCCAGTTTCTCGGGGGCCACAGGTTCAAGTGGGAGCGAGGAATTGCTCTTTGCAGGGAAGGAAAGTTATTCCCAGCCTTACCCAGGGGGTTCAGCTACTTTGTCCTGTCTCACAGAAAAAAATGTCAGGAGTAGATAAGCAGTGAAGTAAAAACAGATTTTATTTGGAGAGTTTGGGAAGGGGTAAGAGGGAGAAAAAGTGGGAGAGAGTAGAGTAACACGCTCAAGGGAGAACACAGGCTTCTCCTAGGGCGGAGAGAGCCCTACACCACCCCAGCATTAGATATGGAAGCATGAAAGTCCACATCTCAAGAGGGGGGATGCGGGGGACACATGTGGGTACAAGCAGCACATGGACTTGGGCAGCATGGTGTGCACTTCCTTTGTTCAAGGTGGCTTTTATAGGTTTTTCCAACTTGCCCCCTTGTGGGGCTTCTACCTATATAAAAGTCCGTTGCTAAGGAGGTTGTTCCAGGGGGTGGAGTTGGGAGTGGCCAATGGTCCTCTTTGAAATTCTTTCCCTGGCCTTTTGTTCCTGCTGGGGTTTCTGTCTGAGGGGGGTCCAGCCTTCTGTGGGTCTTTACTGGTGCCAGATGAGGGTCTTATCAGCCCGTGGTTCCTGTGTTTGTAGCCTTGACCCTATTGGTTTTATTACTTCTAGGAATTCCATTGCCACGGGTGCTCCGTCCTGTCCAATTGCCGCCAACAGCAGGGTTTCTTGTGCAAAAATGTGCTAAAACCCTATTTCCTCCAGAGTGTCTGCTTCCCTCCATTATCTTCCTGCTCATTTTCTTTTTTTCTTTCTTTTTTTATGGGGGGAGCTGTGGGTGAGGTGGCTGTGCCTTGCACTTTTTACTTCTCTTCCCTTTCCAGTGTGCCCTGAGGTGTCTAGTGATCCGGGTTCAGTTGAGACTGGTGGATGCAGGGGTGCTCAGCCCCTAGGGGAGCAGGTTATTCCACCAGATGCTGAATAGTGGGGGCTCACTTTTTAAAATATTTTTCCCCAAATGAGAAATGCATAACATTGAGGCACTTTTAGTTTTGTACCAAAGAAATTAAAACAAATGCTGATTTTGATCAGCCTATGTTTCCCACTCCTGTTAAAGAATGCTATTTGGTTTTTCACTCTATAAATAAATCTGTTCTCTTAGAACAGTATACACAGAACTGCACAGCTGACAAATAGTGACAAATCAGGATATTTAGCTCTATCTTCTAGGTCTTTTCTTGTTTTTACTTTTCTATTAAACTGACTTGGACAAACCCTGGGATTACACCTGTCTCTGTGCTCAGGAATCTCTTCTGACAGGGCTCAGGAGACCATCTGGGGTGCTTGGGATCAAACCCGGGTTGGCATGAGCAAGGCAGGTGCCTTAACCATTATACGATCTCTTTGACCCCCTAGATGAATTCTTCAGGGAGGTACATGTGTCTTATTAATTTTAAAGAATAAAATTTTAATAATAAATGGTGCTTATTTATTTTACAGTGTTTATATATGAAAAGGGTACTTGCATTCTTTGAAATAGCTCATTTGCATATGAAGGAATATTTATATTTTTATTTTAATATAAATATAGGAATGTTACCAGTGAAAGTATATTTTTAAAGAACAATTTAAGATATAGTGCTACTCATTTGTGGCATATAAAGTAACAGAATGGGAGACTAACACCAAAGGATAGTAGAGATAAGGACCAGGAGGTCTGCTTCATGGCTTGGAAGCCGGCCTCACATGCTGGGGGAAAAGGCAGCTCAGATAGAGAAGGGACAACCAAGTAAAGGGTGCTTGGAGGGCCCGCTTGGGATGGGAGATGCATGCTGAAAGTTGACTATAGACTGAACATGATGACCACTTAATACTTGCATCACAGACCACAACACCCTAAAGGAGAGAGAGAGTAAAAGGGAATGCCTGCCACAGAGGCGGGGTGGGGGCGGGTGGGGGGGTTGGGAGGGATACTGGAAACATTGGTGGTTGAGAATGGGCACTGGTGAAGGGATGGGTACTCGATCATTGTATGGCTGAAACATAAGCACTAAAGTTTGTAAGTCTGTAACTGTACCTCTCAGTGATTCATTTAAAAAAATAGATGTAGTGTTATATTTTCTATATAAATCCTAATTTTGTGAATTGAGTAATGACTTTGCATATATATAACAAAAAGTATAATTTGTATAAAGTTGAAAAAAACTTGTGTTAAAATATGTACTTATTTTAGTTTAATTTATTGTATTGTTTTAACAGAAAACTCCTTTTATTTTGGGGGTAAAGGAAGCCTTAAAAATGTCATGCTGGTTTTGGGATATACCCAGACAAGTACCAAAGGTATGCTCTACAAAAAAGGTAATTTTTAATAGGATATGATATTACAAACATAATTCAGTGACACCACATATTGTAACTTGTCTTGTGTTTATAATAAATATCTCACAGGTGGTAGCATTGTAAGCACATTCAAGCATATTTACAGTTAAAACAGTTTGGACATAAAGTTTCAAAATCAAGTTTTGGTGATAACGGAGTGATATTTGTCTTTTTCAGAAAAAGAATATGTCAGTCACTATAAAGTGAAAACTATCCCAAGTCTTAATTAAATGTGCTTATTTTTTTCTCACAAATTTCCTACATTCAGGTGAGGTCTGTCTTTGTTTGAAAAAGCATATTCCTTTCACCATGATGGAATCTTAGGTTATTACAGGTTCATATTCCTTTAATTTTTCTGTGTTTTTGTCTTGAGGATACACCTGGCTGTGCTTAGGGCTTACTCTTGGCTCTGTGCTCAGGGATTACTCTTGGCAGTGCTCAGGGGACCATATGGGGTGCTGATTGAAACCAGGTTGGCTGTGTGAAAGGCAAGCGCCCTCCCTGCTGTTCTGTCTCTCCAGCCCCCATATACTTTTAAAAACTTAATACTTAGATTCTAAAATGTATTTTAAACATTTTCAAATGTAATTTACTTAATGCCAGTCATTTTGGACTGTATATATGACAAATAAATATAAATTAATAATATTGAAGTTCACTATGGCAGATCTTTGAATATAATTTTCCTTTTTTATTCTTCTAGAGTTACAATCTTGCTTGTCTGTTTGGGACATCAATCTTCCACATGAAGTGCAAAATTTAGAAAAACATATTGAGGTGAGAAAAGAATTAGCTGAAAAAATGAAAAGAATACCTGTTGAATAAGAGGGAAGAGGAAATTCTTTACTTTGGACTGGAAAATTACTATCTCCCCTTGTAAATATTTATTTAAAATTGTTTGCTTACATATGAAAAAGGTACTTTCACTCTTTGAAATAACTCATTTGTATATGAAGGAATGTTTGTACGTTTTATTTTAAATATAAATGTATAAAATTTACCAGTGAAAGTATATCTTAAAAGAACAATTTAAAATATAATGTTATATTTTCTATATATCCTAATTTTGTAGATTAAATAATGAAAAAATTTTAAAATGACTTGCAGTATTTATGCTAAAATTTATAAAAGTTTGTTACTCATAATGAAAGAAAACTATGTTCTATTTTAAGTGTTGTGCTAAAACAAGACTAAATTGCTTACTTTCTAGATATTCTGTAAAGTAGAATTAGTATATTAGGAATGTTTCCCTGTCATAAAATTCTTCATAGATTGCTTTTAGGAGCAGATATTATACATCCTTGAAAATAGGCTTCTTTTGGACATGAGTTTCTTTGTTGCAAGTGCAATTATGTATATCACAAGCATTCATACCAACTAAAAAGGAAGTCCATGAAGAGTGTTGATGGAAAAGAAGCTGCTAGCAAGCCTCAATGCAGCAAAGTCAGCCTACTTTTTCTGCCTATTTTGTAACTCTCCCTGAATTCAGATACCTTGAAATTTGTATGATTGCTGTGAATACAATGTCTAATTTTACAGAGATAATTTTCAATTTTTATTTGGATTTTTAGTTAAAGGCCAGAACCCTATCTTCTTTTTCTGAATCTGTCTATTTCAATGCTACTCACCTTTCCCCCAAAATTTGTGACTATGAAATTCCTATATTTTTTGGATACAAATCTCATTTTGGGATTATAGATTTCTGCAGCTCCTACCTCGGCCGTGGGGCCACGTGTGAAGCAGATCACTAGTTCAGATCGCTAGTCGGCGCCTGCGCATTGTTTCCTGGATTATACTTAAGTTGCTAAATGCCTTCCTATAACAGGAATATTGGGCACAACTACCTGGGTAACAATTGGAATGTAATTTCTGTTTTAAGGAACATTTTCAGCAAATCCATCAGTCCATTTAACATTCTCAGAACTGAGTAACATTTTTTATATCCACTGTATCACTGTATCACTGTCATCCTGTTGTTCATCGATTTACTCGAGCGGGCGCAAGTAATATCGTCCCAGCCCTGAGATTTTAGCAGCCTCTCCTTATTTGTCTTTCCCAATGATTGGAGGCTCTTTCAGAGTCAGGGATTGAGACCTGTTATTGTTACTGTTTTTGGCATATTGAATACGCCACGGGGAGCTTGCCAGGCTCTGCCATGCAGGTGGGATACTCTAGGTAGCTTGCCAGTCTCTCCGAGAGACATACATATATATTTCCCTCTATGATTTTATGGAAAATGGGTAGGGAGTGTCTTATGATGTGTCTGGGAATATGTTCACTCATGCGTGAGGCTTTGCCCTAGCGAGTGGAAAGCGGCCTGGAGCGTGGCAGCAGTTGGGTAGTGGAGGTTGGCTTCCGGGGCTGGGTCCTTGGGGTGGGGAGGGTTCTCACTTGGCCCCCTCTGGGGCGCCCCAAGTGGAAAAAGCCTTTGTGTCCAGACTTTAAATTTTATATCAAGAGGAATAAAATTCTTTTTTTTTTTTTTTTTTTTTTTTTTTTGCTTTTTGGGTCACACCAGGCGATGCACAGGGGTTACTCCTGGTTCTACACTCAGGAATTACTCCTGGCAGTGCTCAGGGGACCATATGGGATGCTGGGATTCGAACCCGGGTCGGCCGCGTGCAAGGCAAACGCCCTACCCGCTGTGCTATCGCTCCAGCCCCAAGAGGAATAAAATTCTTAACTCTGAAAGATTATCTACTTCTTAAAGAGAACTAGGTTTTAATATGTTTTGCAAAAAAAAAAAGAAAGAAAGAAAACTAACCAACCAACCAACCAAAAACAAAAACAAAAAACCCAAACAGATCAATAGAGCAAGAAGCAGATCAGCAGAGCAAGGGTTTCCCTGTGACAAAACCCAGATTAGCTTTTACCTAGGCTAAAATTCTTTTTTGCAAGGAAAGGCAGTGGATCTGAAATGCCTATGCTGATGTTTGGACTGACTTTCCTTTCCTTCAAGAAGCAGTTTTTGCTCCATGGTTCCTGGTGAACTGGGGTGGGTGGGACCCATATTGGGCCCAATGTTGGGGGGAATGTCAAATAGTGTAATCTGTGTTCCTGTGATATTTATCATTGTGACTTTGTATTTATTTATATTTTAACCAAAGAAAATCATGGGTAAATATGTAAACGAACATGGTATTTTAATGGAATAAAAAACATTTTAAAAACATGCTTGCAAATTTCTGCTTTTGTGTGTGTGTGTGTGTGTGTGTGTGTGTGTGTGTCAGTGGTTCATTTTTCACATATAGGTTTGCAATTCATTAAAAACAAATCCTATTAATTTCTTTGGGCTTTCCACTACAGGATCTGTTAATTAAAGTTTTCCTCTTAAGAATTTTGTTCATTTCAGTCATGCCAATGAACCTCCTCCAGTGCCATGTAAGTTCACCTACCAACTATGCTTCAGAGACTTATAAATAAATCTTGAAAGAGATCAACTTGCCGTGAAAAATTTTCTCAGACATCTGCTCAAGCTGAGATATCTGGAGCACCTGGAAGGGGGCAGTTCAGCTCAGTGCCTGCCCAGAGCCCCTGCCAACTGCTTGCTCCCACCCTGAAAAATTGCTGCCATGCGTTTGGTCAGACTCCATTGTCTCAGGACCAAGCCTCACCCAGAAATTAACCTGTTGAAAATTCGGATATGCAGGTCTTTGTAGACTTAAATCTCCAGGCTTTCTCCAGGTTGGGATGGGCTACCTGCCCCAGCTCTCTGTATTTCTAAAACCCAGGCAGTCATCTCCATACCCCAAAGCTTCTACCCAATTACAAATTTAATTCCAGCTATATAATCCAGTTAAAAAGTCTGGATTTCCTGAAGTGTGCAGCTGCCTTTGCGGCCACATGACATCTCCAAACTCTGCAACAGTGATAATTCAGAGGTAGCACAGCAGGTTGGATGGCATATAACATAGAAAGCAACCAATCTTATCTTACCAAATAGTAACACAGAAGGCTTAACCTGTAACATTTTTAGTAATCCCTCATACAAGGACTTAATGCCTCCATGTTTTATCTTTGTGTGAGATAGAATAATTTACACTAATTTTCTTCTAAAGAAATATTTTTTGATCATTCTGTTAGCAATTTATTGATAATAAGAAATATAAAATAAATTACTGTGGGCCTGTTACAGAGGTAGTCTTGAAGGGTGGTTGGGAAAATTAGAGATAATGGTGGAGGGAAGATGACAATGGTGGTGGGATTGATGTTGAATATTGAATGCCTCTAATAAATCATGAACAAGTTTGTAAACCATAGTGTTTATAGAAAATGTAGGGGAAAATTTACATAAGTAGGCTTTATCTATTTTATGTAAACTCCAAAATATATTAACACAGAATTTCTTAAAAAATTTTATTGATGCCAGGTAAGGCCTGATTATTACCATAATGAGATCCAAATATAAAATAAAATTTAATTAAGTATAGCTTAGATTCCAGAGCTGAAAAGTTACTAATGTAAATGTAAAGCATTTTATTATATTGTATTAAAGTGTTTTATTTTCTTATTTCACTGTATCACTGCTATCCTGTTGCTCATCAATTTGCTCGAGTAGGCACTAGTAACATCTTCATTGTGAGACTTGTTACTATTTTTGGCATATCGAATATGCCACAGGTAGCTTTCCAGGCTCTGCCATGTGGGCGGGATACTCTCGGTAGCTTGCGAGGCTCTCTGAGAGGGGCAGAGGAATCAAACCCAAGTCTGCCACGTACAAGGCAGATGCTCTACCTTTTTTTTTTTGCTTTTTGGGTCACTTTGGCGATGTTCAGGGGTTACTCGTGGCTCTGCACTCAGGAATTACTCCTGGCAGTGCTCAGTGCTCGGGGGACCATATGGGATGCTGGGGATTGAACTGGGAATTGGGTTGGCAATGTGCAGGGCAAACGCCCTACCTGCTGTGCTATCACTCCAGCCCCAAATTGCCATTTCTTAAGTTATGTTGAAACAAGTAATATAATTTATTTATTTTTAATTAGTGAATCACCATGGGGGTACAGTTACAGATTTATACATTTTCGCGCTCATGTTTCCCCCATACAAATTTTGAGAACCCATCCCTTCACCAGTGCCCATTCTCCACCACCGGTACACCCAACATCCCTCCTACCCTCCCCAATCCCATCTCCCCCCACCCCACCCTGCCACTGTGGCAGGACATTTCTTTTTGTTCTCTCTCTCTCATTAGGTGTTGTGGTTCGCAATAGAGGTGTTGAGTGGCCACTGTGTTCAGTCTCTAGTACACATTCAGCCCGCATCACCCTTCCCCCGCATGGCCTCCAACTGCATTATACTTGGTAATGCCTTCTCTGAGTTGCCCTCTCCCCAGAATGTGAGGCCAGCTTCCAAGCTATGGAGTCAACCTCCTGGTACTTATTTCTACTATTCTTCTATTCTTGGGTGTTAGTCTCCTACTCTGTTATTCTATATTCCACAGATGAGTGCAATCTTTCTATGTCTGTCTTTCTCTTTCTGACTTATTTCACTTAGCATGATACTTTCCATGCCGATCCAATTATATACAAAATTCATGACCTTCTTTTTTCTAACAGCTGCATAGTATTCCATTGTATAGATGTACCAAAGTTTCTTCAACCAGTCATCTGTTCTAGGGCACTCGGGTTTTTTCCAGATTCTGGCTATTGTAAACAGTGCTCCAATGAACATATAAGTGCAGATGTCATTTCGACTATACTTTTTAGCTTCTCTGGGATATATTCCCAGCAGTGGTATTGCTGGATCAAATGGGAGCTCAATATCTAATTTTTTGAGAATCGTCCATATTGTTTTCCAAAAGGGCTGAACCAGTCGGCATTCCCACCAGCAGTGTAGAAGGGTCCCTTTCTCCCCACATCCTCTCCAACAGCGGTTGCTTTTGTTCTTTTGGATGTGTGCTAGTCTCTGTGGTGTGAGGTGGTATCTCATGGTTGTTTTGATCTGCATCTCCCTGATGATTAGTTATGTAGAGCACTTTTTCATGTGCCTTTTGGCCATTTGTATCTCTTCCTTGGTAAAGTTTCTGTTCATTTCTTCACCCCATTTTCTGATGGGGTTGGATGTGAAACAAGTAATATAAAGTAAATTTGTTAGGTACCTAAGGGGGCAGGTTGGGGGTGGGGGAATGGGAACATTGGTGACGGGAAGGTCACACTGGTGGTGTTGGAACACTAAATGCCTGAAACAGCTATATAATGAAAAACTTTGTAAATCATGGAGGTTTTGCTTTTGGTTTTGCTTTTTGGGTCACACCCGGTGATGCACAGGGGTTGCTCCTGGCTTTGCACCCAGGAATTACCCCTGGCGGTGCTTGTAGTACCATATGGGATGCTGGGAATTGAACCCATGTTGGCTGCTTGCAAGGCAAACACCTACCTGCTGTATTATTGCTCCAGTCCCTCATGGTGGTTTTAATAAAAATAAAGTTTAATTTTAAAAAAACACTGAAAAAGAATTTTGTTGATTTAATTGTATAGAGTGCAGTTGTCAGGGTTTTAGTATAAAACCTGATGGATATTATGTGTTCTGTCTTCAAGTCCTCATGAAAGTTTACTTCAGTGAACTTATTTGTTCTTAAGTAATAAAACAAATTAACTTAAAACACCTGACTAATAAAAGAAAGACAATTTTTTCTCACTAGAACCCTAAATTGAACTGCTTAGTTATTATCAAAACAAAGAGTTATCTTAAAAGATTGTCATAACCCTCCACAATATTGAAGCTAAGGGTATTGTCAAAGATGAAACACCACTGACCAAGCAAGTGGAAACGAAGGTAAACAAATTCCACGATATTGAAGCCAAAGGTATCTTCAAAGATGAAACACCACTGACCAAGCAAGTCAAAGCAAAGATAAACAAATGGGACTACATTAAACTAAGAAGCTTCTGCACCTCAAAAGAAACAATGACCAGGATACAATGTCAGCCTATGGAATGGGAAAAGATACTCACCCAATACCCTTCTGATAAGGGGTTAATATCAAAGATATACATGAGACACTAGTAGAATTATACAAGAAAAAAACAGTCAACCCCATAAGAAAATGGGGTGATGAAATGAATAGAAACTTTCTCAAAGAAGAAATTCAAATGGCCAAAATGCACATGAAAAAATGCTTTTCATCACTAATTATCAGAGAGATGCAGATCAAAACAACAAGATAATCATCTCATGTCACAGAGACTGACACACATCCAAAAGAACAAAAGCAATCAGTCAGTGTTGGTGTGGATGTGGGGAGGAAGGGACTCTCCTTCATTCTTGGTGGGAATGACAACTGGTCCAGCCTTTCTGAAAAACAATATAGACGTTTCTCAAAAAACTAGAAATTGAGCTCCCATTTTACCCAGCAATACCATTTCTGGGAATATATCCTGTGTGCCCAAAAGCACACAGCAGAAACACCATCTGCACTCCTATGTTCATTGCAGCACTATTCACAATAGCCAGAATCTGGAAACCACCTGAGTGCCCAAGAACAGAGAAATGGATAAAGAAACTATGGCACATTTACACAATGGAATACTATGCAGCTGTCAGGAAAAATGAAGTCATGAAATTTGGCTATAAATGAATGGACTTGGAGAGTATCATGCTGAGTGAAATGAGTCAGAAGGAAAGGGACAGGTATAGAATGACTGCATTCATTTGTGGTATATAATATATATGTGTGTATATTATCCTCGCTACACGTTCGGACAGGCCTCATGCATGAAGGTACCGGCAGAGGAAGCCAGGTGTGTGGAATCCCATCAACGGCCAACATCCAGAGAGAGACTTAAAAGCAAGCTCTCAGAAGCGATATCTTTAGCCTACTTCTCCCTCTGGGAGAAATGGCAATCTTCTGAGAGTTTCCTGCCCCCCATGGTGTATTCATATGCAAAATTCAGTAACAAGTTGGGTCTCATTCCCCAGACCCTGAAAGAGCCCCCAGTGCGACATCATTGGGAGGGTCGAGTGGAGATAGACTTCTAAGATCTCAGGGAAAGGACGAAATGAGATGTTACTGAGCCTGCCCGAGAAATCGGTGATTAACGGGATATTGTGATATTGTGATTATGACATATAATGAAGAATCATATCCATGGCTAGGGAAAACTGGGGTTACGAGGACTGGTCAGTGGTTGGAACTAACCGCAAGTGGTGTGGGGCTGAGTGTAGGTAAGATAAAAAACCAGTATGACAATAATAGCTGGGAATGACCCTGCTGGTCAAGATCTGAGGGTAAAAAGTAGGTAAGGGGTATTCTTGATAACCTTTCAGCATCAATATTGCAAACCACAATGCCCAAAAGAGAGAGAGAGAGAGAGAGAGAGAGAGAGAGAGAGAGAGAGAGAGAGAGAGAGAGAGAGAGAGAGCGCCCCTGCCACAGAGGCAGGCTGGGGGGGTTGGGAGGTGATGGGAGGGAACCCAGGGACATTGGTGCTGGGAAATGTGCACTGGTGTAGGGATGAGTACTGGAAACTGTATGACTGAAATCCAATCATGAACAGCTTTTGGAAGGGTCTATCTCGCAATGATTCAATAAAAAAGTTAAAAAAAACAAAGATTTATCTTAACAAAAACATTATTTGAGAAAATATTTTAATTTTAAAACTACTGAAATCTATAATAATCACTGTCAACCATGTATGGATCAATCATTTTAACAAAAACTCAGCTTATTGATATTTTGGTTTTGGGGCCACACACAGTGGTGCAAGGCATGACCCTATCCACCATTCTATCTCTCCAGAATTTTAGTTGTTTTATTTGTTAAGGATCAATTACCTCCCAACCAATCCGTTATGTGGGGAAAATGCTTGCACCAGGGATACTCGTGGTAAGAGATACCAAACGGAAGGCTCCGGGAAGCATCCGTGTTCAGAAGTGACGTGAGGGGACAGAGTGGAGGAGATGGCAGACTCCACAGCTCACTGCAGGTATCTGGGCTGAGTGCAGAGACATGAGAACTGCACGGTGTGGGGCTTGGCACAGACTGTCATCAGTCCCAGATTCTCCAGGCACTTCTTGGGCAACAGAGGTAAAGAGGAAAGGGGTAGACTCCCTCTGAAGGCTGCCGTCTCCCTCTTCGTCCCACTTCACATCAGTCACCTGCATCAATATCTTTTCACAAAGATTTGCCAACTAACAGAAAAAAATTTTATCATACAACTGAAGAAAATTTTCTCCATTCTGGGAAGTTTCCCAGGCCCTGTACCATTGTTGGTAGTAGTAGTTCAGCATCTGGATACTTACTAACTGCTTCATTTTATTTATTTATTTTAGTTTAGAATTTAACGAGTAACATTGGAATAGAATGTAATTGTTCGTGTATTTTAGGGCTACAGTGTTATCTCACCATACCACCTTCCTGAGTTCAGAAGCTTTAATTTGATGCCATCTCCGTTGTTCCTTCATATACTTCTAGGCACATAGAATTTTCTGGCATCTCAACTTTCTTGGGGAGACAGACACAAGAGATCAATTTTCTTCCTAGTCATGGGGAATATATGCAGAGATTGCTCTCCCCTAGGTATCCTCTGTCCTGAATTTCCGGTAATCTGCATATGTCTACCTGAGGTAGTCTTGTCCAGAGGAAATGGGTTTTCGCCTTTGGGACGTGGCAGCTGGTGGTCTCAGAAAAGTTCTCTGTATCTGGTATGTACAGATGACATGAGGGGTCAGAATGGAGGAGATAGCAGAGACCCCACAACTCACTGCAGGTATCTGGGCTGAATGCAGCAGACAAAGTGGTTGGACAGTCTCCAGCATGAGCCTTTGAGAATGAGTTTGTGGAGAGGAAGGTTGATTCAAGCTGAAAAAAGTCAAACAACAACAAAATAACTGGGTAGTCTTTCAGGAAAAACAACAGTGTGATATCCGGAGATAGGACTTGAGCTTGAACCTAAAAATCCCTCAGTGATACAAAAGAGGTAGAAGGTGATCCTAAAGACCAGAGCTGTCTAACACCTCTCCGTGGAGAGAAGCCAGCATTCCCATTCCGCCTGCAGGTTCAGTTGGAACTCCACACTATGGCAATGTAATTGCCACTCTCCCATCCTGCTCAGAACCTGACAGCATTCTTGTTCTCTCTGAAAAATCGCCATCCTAAAGTGTGCACCAGCATTATCAGTTTCTTCCCACTAAACACTAGTAGAATTTGGGGAAGTCAAATTGGAGGTGATATAGTGTTGGTGTGGATATGGGGAAAAATGGAACCCTCATCCACTGATGGTGGGAATGTTGAGCATCCCAGTCTCTTTGAAAACAATCGACATGTCTCAAAACACCAGGAATTGAGCTTCCATATGGCCCAATAATATCACTTTGTGGTATCTATTCAAAGGCCTAAAAACTCTATTTCAAACACACATTTTTTTCGCCTTTGTTTATTGCAGCACTATTCACAATAGCCCAAATCTAGAAATAACACAAATGTCCAAGAACAAATTATTAGATAAAGAAACTGTGATATACATACACAGTATAATTCTACTCAACTATGATAAAAGAAAAAGTCATGCAATTTTCAGCATGGATGGGTTGGAAGAGTATCATGCTGAGTTTAGTTGGGAAAGTATGTATATGTCTTTTACTGTATTTGGGATATGAATAAGCCATGGGGAGCTTGCAAGGCTCTCCCGTGTGGGCAATAGACTCTTGGTAGCTTGTCAGGTTCTCCAAGAAGGAGAACAGGCTGTTAGATGTTGCGCGGCCGCTTTGCAGCCGTGTGCTTCTGGAAGCTTGGCCTTATAGTCTCTGGATGTTGGCCATTGGTGGGATTACATGGTGCCGGGGGCAGTTTGTGAGTGTGGCTGCCAAGCTACTGGGAAATGGGTCTGGATGGAGAAGGCTCAGTCCCAATCCGAGCAGGCTTGGAGCTCTCAGCCCCTGGTCCCACACACCTGGGTTCCTCTGCTGGTCCCTTCATGCGTGAGGCTCATCCGAACATGTGGAGAGTGGCCTTGAGCATGGCTGTTGCTGAGTTCTGGAAGTATAATTAACTGTATAAAATGATTATGTATCTAATGTTGGGTGTTGTTAAAAATAATTATGTCAATTGAAATAAAATTTCATCCAATTTTTAAATTTTACTTTTATTCAGACTTAAATCTTTTGGACTGGAGTGATAGCACAGTGGGTAGTGTGTTTGCCTTGCACGCGGCCAACCTGGGTTCAATTCCCAGCATCCTATATGGTCCCCTGAACACCGCCAGGGGTAATTCCTGAGTGCAGAGCCAGGAGTGACCCCTGTGCATCACCGGGTGTGACCCAAAAAGCAAAAAAAAAGAAAAAAAAACCAAACGGACTTAAATCTTTGGCATGACTCTTATAAAAATTTAATTTGTAGCTGCTTTCCATTATATTTCCAATATATTAGGTATCGTGTGTGTGTATAAAACTTCTTGTTTCGCAATCCAAATAGATATTGTTTAAGATTTTCTGTGCTTCCTTCTGGTAGAACTTTATTAAAACAACAAACCACCTGGCCAGCATTGAGGGTGGTGGCATTGTTCTTCCACCTGCTGACCTTTCCTCCGGCACCCTACCACTAATTGCACAGACACTTAAACCACATCCTTTAAACCAAGAAGGAAACATTGTTCTTTTTGATGGATATGCTTTTTAGCTGTGGACAGTTTTTATGTAGTGTATATCTTTGCATTATGAAGTGGGTTATCCATTTGATTTACTATGGCAGAACAGTTAAGTATTTGATTTCCTTGTGGAAAAAGAAAAAGCTAACAGGAATATCTTTTCTGGGTTTTGGATCATACCCAACAATGCTCAGATCACTACTGGCTCTGTGCTCAGGGATTACTCCTGGGGGCATCAGGGGATCATACCCCAGTCATCTGTGTGCAAGGCAAGTACCCTATCCACTGTACTGTCACTCCAGACCACAAATAAGAATTTCTAAAGCAAAGGAATCTGGAATCTGTATCTTTAGGAAAAAAACAACAATTTTCTTTTGGAGAATCCTATCTAATATTTTCTAAATTGTTAAAATTATTTTCCTATAAAATGTTTTTTCTCTCATCATGAATACCATTCACAGATATTTTGAAATTTTAGAAGATGAAAATGAATAGCAGTGCAGTGATGTTCTACAAAGTGTTGAAGAGGCTAAGAGATGCCAGAATGAAACAACAGTTGTAACTCATGATTGTTGATTTAGCCACTTCATCATGAAAAATATTAAAAATTATTTTCTACTTTCCTTCAATTTGTTATTGTTGCAACAACGAGGGGTTGCATACACTTGGTTGTGGCACTGTGGGTCATAGTTACAAGTGTCTGGGTTACATTCTGCACCGGGGATTGTACCTGTAGCCTCACACCAATCTAGGGGCACTGACACTGAGCTCTCCTGGGTCCCTGAGAAGGGTTACCAAAAACTTATAGAAAAGGCATAAATAGGGGCTGAAGTGATATCACAGTGGGTAGGGCGTTTGCCTTGTATGCAGCCAACCCGGGTTTGATTCCCAGCATCCCATATGGTCCCCTGAGCACCACCAGGGGTAATTCCTGAGTGAAGAGTCAGGAGTGACCTCTGTGCATCGCCGGGTGTGAACTAAAAAGCAAAAAGAAAAAAAGAAAAGGCATAAATATAATATATTATACTCACATTTTATCAGAATCCCCCAATTCCATTATAAACCAAATTTTATCTATGATTATTAATATTGAAACTCAAAGGCTTTAGGACACATTAAAATTGACTTTTTCACTCATGGGAAAGCTGGTAAAACAAGACCAAATAGCACAGCTGGCAAAGCAGGTTCCTTATCATAACTGATGAATCTGGGCTAGAGGATCCAAATGGCGACTGCCTGCTCTAATCTACCAGTGTTTCCTAGCCTTAGTGAGTATGCCCATTCTATCTATCTTGAATTAAATATCAATGAATTAAATCTCAATCTGCAGTAGAAAAATGTATTTATGACTTTTGTTGTTGCTATTATTATTTAATGTGATCTTTGTAATGTAAACTTTATTTTACAGCCAAATAGAACTATTTATTAAATCATTCAGTATTTATTGAGTTGCACTTTTCTATGTGCTGAGACTCAATAATGAACAACATCAATGCCTTAATTGAAGCTACTTATGGTACTGAAGACAGAGAAAAAGCATAAGTTCAAGAGGAAATGAACTGCAGATTGTGAGTGCGATGGCAACAGGAAGGGGGGCTCTGAGAGGGTGCTGCTGGTGAGATGGAGCGGGGCCGAGGTGACTGCCGCTGGGAGCAAAGCCTTACCGTGCTGAGAAAATGCCCCAGTGGGAGAATCAGCAACGGCATCAACATAAAAAAATAACTAAGATACAAATTAAAATACAATTAATTTTGATATTAAAGTGCTACTTTCCCCCACCATCTAAAAGTTTCAAGGAAACCTTGGGCCAAAACGACTCTGAGGGAGGAAACAATGGGCATGTGTGTGGAAACAGTTCCGGTCTCCCAGAGCCAAAACTCACTCCTATCAGCTCCTAAATACTCTCCTCCTCTCCGACCTCCTACACATCTCTGAGCCCACTCTCAAGCTTATGCTGCAATAGCTGTGCTAGAAATGGAGCTCTCTAGGACCAAATCTTCACAATGAAGTCAAAAAAGAAAAGAGACTGTCGTGTAGGGCAGTGTTAATGTGAGTTATAATTCCCAAATGGGAATATTCAAATGGGAATATTGATGTATATCATTTTTCATATTGAAGAAAAGTCCCCAAGGTACAGTCTTCACTTGAGAAGGTTGCCAAAACTTTCAGAGCTTGGTTTTAGAACATGACTTGTTTATGTCCTCCTCCTCCACACTAGGATTCAATGTTTTCTCTGTGAAATTGTGTCTGTTGTTGCCCACTATACAAATTCTTGTCCTCTATAGAAAATCTCAACTTCAAAAATACAAGGCCTTCAACACATTACCTCAATTAGGAAAAGGCACTTTAAATATTTATATCTGTCCAGAGAGATAGTATAATGGATAGGGCATTTGTCTTGCATGCAGCCAGCCTGGGTTCAATCCCTGGCATCCCATATGGACTTCTGAGCACAGGCAAGAGTCATCCCTGAGCACACAGCCAGGAGCAATCTCTGAGCACTGCAGGGTGTGGTCCAAAAACCAAAAGAAAAAAATTATATCTATTGAATTCTGTTTTCTCTTCAAATGAGCAAGTACATGAGGGAGAATTAGTAGGGTTGTTACACCCATACCATCAGGATGTAGCCCTCTGCTGAGGCCTGCGAGAAGTCAGACACATTGTTTCCTTTATAAAAATCAAGAAATGAGTGGATAAAGGGAAAAGGAAGGGATATCTGCTCACATTCTTCACCCCCTCCTCCCTGGAATTCTTCTGCTCTCCTGGAGGTCTGATTTATGTCTGACACTTGTGTAATCTCCAAGCCTGCTCGGATCAGGAATGGGCCTCTTCTACCCAGATCCCCTGTTTTCCAGTAGTTTGGCAGTCACACCCACAAACTCCCCCTGACACTGTGAAATCTCGTCAATGGCCAAGATCCAGGAACTATAAAACAAAACTCCCGGAAGAGAGCGACACAGAATCTTCTGCCCCCATGCCAGGCTGTCTTCACCAGGGCCCCCTCGGAGGGGTTGGGTTGAGTTTCCCTCCCCACCCCAGGCAGAGCCTGGCAGTTAAAAACCTCCAGAACCCAGCCACAGCCATGCTCAAGGCCACTCTCTACACGCTTGGACAAGCCTCACCCATGAAGGAACCAACAGAGGAACCCAGGTATGTGGGACCCGTGGCTGAGATCTCCAAGTCCGCTCAGGTTGGGACTGGTCCTCCTCCACCCAGATCCCCTGTCTTCCAGTAGCTTGGCGGTCACACCCAAAAACTCCCCCTGGCACTGTATAATCTCATCAATGGCCAAGATCCAGAGACTATAAAACAAAGCTCCTGGAAGAGAGCGACACATTTTTTCCTGGAGCGTGTGACCTCTTTATTTTTATTTTTATTTTTATTTATTTATTTTTTCCCCCGCATGGCAGAGCTTGACAAGCTACCTGTGACGTATTTGATATGCCAAAAAAAGTAACAACAACATGCTCTTCATGTTCCTGGAGTGAGCAGATGCCATTTGGCTACACTAGCACATGACAGGGACAAATGAAGACATTACTGGCACCCGCTCAAGCAAATGAATGAACAGCAAGATGACAGTGATCCAGTGATATTTGTATAATCATGAAATAAATAAATATGTGGGCTCTCTCTCCACATGTGTTCAGTGGCCAGGCTGTTTTCCCACCTCGGATGGTCGATGGCAATGGATGAAAGAAGGAGAAAATGGGGCCAGGCTGTTTGGTGGTCAATTGCCATTTATTCTTCCTCTGCCTCCTTCCAGTCTCACTCTCTGCCCATATTCCTCCTCCTCCAGCCCACTCCACAACCTACTTACAGAGAACTATCACAGAGAGTTTGGGGTAGAAATTACACATAGTTGAGGTAGCACAATGAACATATGAAAGCCCTTCCTTCCTGGGAAGCTCTCTGAGACAGAGATCTCATTCTGATAGGAGATCTGCTCAAGGGCAGAATTTCATCTAAGGACATACTTCTTCTTTCCTTAGTCCATAACCACTTAAACAGCCACGTTAAATTTACTTCTTAATAATCTTTCTGGTCATTTTGCATAGACACCGTAAGAGATACATTTAGCTTAGAGGGTGGCTCTCCTGGAGGCATAGATCCCAGACTACAATACTCAGGCCAGATTAGTCCTTCCTAACCCCAGAAGGGTCCTTGTCCGGTCACTTCTCTTTGGGTCATGACAGAATTCATCCATGATCATGCTCTCATTATGTTTATGGCACTTAACCTGTCCCGTTTCGATGCCAGGGCACCTTACAGCTTGCCCTGGGTCCATCCAGTCCCGTCATTGGGACCCTGCCTTTGGGGTGCTAGGAACTAAGAGCAACTGAGGCTTAAGTAGAGAAAATATGAGAGATGCCCAGGAGTAAATACTGTTTGGAGTCAATTAACTCCCATTACAAAAGCATAGCATTAACTGTCTTCCTGTATCTATACAAAAAGGACACTGCTCTAAAGTAAACTAAGTAAACTACGTGAAAGGCCATAAGGGAAAGGGAAAAGGAATATTTCACTTACAAATGCAAAATTACAAAACTTGCAATTTTGTATTAAGGAGAAAAGCATGGAATGTTTGCTCACGTTCTTCAACCCCCTCATCACAGGATCTGTTAATTCAGATCCTTCGGAGGATCTGACCTTATAAATCACAGAGTCTGATTAGGGGAAATGAGTGATTAACAGGGGAAGCAAAGCACAAAGGAGTAGTTGAAGATGTAATCTGAGGGAGTGGGAGTGCTTCAGGAGCACTGGGATGGGTATTACTCAGTGAGCCTAAGCTCCTTTTGGCAGAGGAGAAAGCACAAACCAATGT
The DNA here is from genome assembly GCF_027595985.1 of Sorex araneus. NCBI lineage: Eukaryota > Metazoa > Chordata > Mammalia > Eulipotyphla > Soricidae > Sorex > Sorex araneus. Next base: position 67,809,245 of record NC_073311.1, read on the forward strand.
TATCCTACAGACACTAGATTTTGGCCTTGGTTTGAAATAAGGAGTAGACAAGAATAGATGGCATCATCAAAATTCTGGACCTTGTGCCCAGAACCATAGTTTGCAAATACAGCATATACTTCACATGTTTGAATCCACTGGATACAATCCCTGGCACCAACAGTACTGGAGTTGGGCTTTCAAATTTTTAGGTATAATCGGCACAAAGGATACCACGAATTGCTAACCCTCCTTACTCCAGATCAGCACAGAACAGACTTTCTTCTCTTAGGCCTTAACTTGAACTTTCTCCCTTCATTCCCCTATAGTTGCATATGTATATGCATATGTGACATTTTCTACATAATTCCATTTTTGTACAAACAATTTTTATATGTCTTCTATTTATGTAACTGATTTTAGGGTTCAGGTTAAAATATGTATTATTAAGATAGTATAGCTATTGCTAGAATCATGGTGCATTTCTATGTCTCAGGACTTCTATACATAAATCTAAAATTATACCTATGTGATAGTTGCATCTTTCTCTAAGAAAATGCGTATTAATGTATCAGTGTGTAAAGTGTTCTTTGTTCCAAGGTAGGTTAATGTTTAAAATAAAATTTGTTGCCAAGGGAAAAACAATTACAATATTTAATCACAGTGTTTGAGTTTCTTGAGGTATTAAGACTTTTGTGATGATTGATGGGCTATAGATGAATGTGTATCATTGCATATTTGGTTTTTCAATCCTAGGGCTTTTAGTTCCCATCCTTGCTATTTGCACAGGGCGGCAAGAGAGATCTGGACTTGGTGTGAGATGGACCTGGTCCAGGATGGAAGATGTCATAGAATTAAGACACCAAACTGACTCAAGTGGGTTTCATCTTTGGCATACTGCAATATTTATCTTTGCTCTGTCATCAGTAAGCTGACCACACCTAACCCATGAAAGGAGATAGTGGTGTGAGCGAGTATAAAAATTCCCCTCCACAGGCTCTATGTGGATCTGATTCTCCAGGATGACTGGTATCTAAATCTAGGTCCCAAATCCTCACCATGAAGTTAAGCTTTTTGTACGTGGCTGTGATTCTTTGCATCTTCTGCAAAGGTAAGGGAGTCATTAGGAGAACCCTTATGGACCATGGCTTATTTAATATTCAGTGTCCTCTAAGCATTTTCTCTCTGGGACATGTTTTCTACAATTGAAAGCAGGGTAGCTAATAGATTTCTTTCCTATTTGGAATTGTTTCATTTTTAACAAGCCCTATATTGATATCTATCATCTTTCTATCTCTCTTTACTTGTCTGTCACCTATCTTTCTCTCATATGTATTGATAAACAAGGTACTAGAGATGCATAGAATATTATTATTTATTACTCACTTTCATCACAGTTTATTCTTTGACAACTTTATCTTAAATTTTCATCCACATTAAGACTAAAGACCCAAAGTGGTAATTTTAGCTTTCTTAAATCATGACAGTATCACCAAATAAAAAACTGGTTCATCACCAAAAGAAAAATTGGAGGGAATACATTCATTTAAAAATATTTCTGGGGGGGCCTGAGCGATAGCACAGCGGGTAGGGCGTTTGCCTTGCACACGGCCGACCCGGGTTCGATCCCCGGCATCCCATATGGTCCCCCAAGCATCGCCAGGAGTAATTCCTGAGTGCAAAAGCCAGGAGTAACCCCTGAGCATCGCTGGGTGTGACCCAAAAAGCAAAAAAAAAAAAGTTCTGGGGGCTGGAGCAATAGCACAGCAGGTAGGGCGTTTGCCTTGCATGCAGCCAACCCGGGTTTGATTCCCAGCGTCCCATATGGTCCCCTGAGCACCGCCAGGAGTAATTCTTGAGTGCAGAGCCAGGAATAACCCCTGTGCATCGCCAGGTGTGACCCAAAAAGCAAAAAAAAAATATTTCTGGATATTTCAGAAAATCAATTTATACCTGAAATCAATTGAGAGGTAAAAATATCATTAATTTGTTAATTAATATTAACCAAAATTAAAATGATCTTTTGAAAAAACAGTATTTCTTATTCTTAGTTTCTGTTTCTGAAAATGGTAGAGAAACAATAATACACAGATGTAATAGAAGTGATTTTTTCTTAATCCATCCATCTGGAGAACATCTTACATACCATTTGAAAACTACTACTTTAAATTATGGTGACTTTTGTCATCCTATGTAGCACTTTGTTATATTCTTTGCATGAAAAATATTGCTTACCTCTATTTTTCCTTTGTGTATATCTTAAGTAGTACAACACAAAAACATTATTTTAAAAGCATTTTTAAGTAGCATATCATAAAAATTGCATTGTTAGAGTGTTTGTTAAAATCTATTCAGATCATCAGAGATTGTTTCCAAAGTAAATTCCTAGATATCCATAAGTACTCAATAGAATTTTTATAGAATTATGATTTATTAACAAAATCACACATTTTATATGTTCAATAGTAAGTTTTCAGTGGGAAATGATCGCTATGCATGGATTTTATCTTTTTTGTAGAAATTCCTGATGACTCACTAAAATGAGTTTTTACTGCCCTTAGCATTAAGGTTTCTGGCCCAAACTCAGAAAACTTCATGTTTGTAGCAGGTTAAAAACTAACCAGAAAACTAGAAGTTGGAGAAGATAATTATTGAGAAGGCATTATATAATCAATTGGATTAAAACTTTGCGTTGTTTAATTAACCATTAGTTGTACAGAAAGAAAGAGAATGAAAGATCTCTGTTTAGATGGACAAAAACTCAATGATACAAGCTGTACGTATTTAAAGTCAACTCTTAATTTCCCCAGGATATTCTATCTCAGTAAAGTCTATTGTTTGTCTCTTCTTTCTCAACTATTTAATTGCTAATGAATACACAAAGCAGGAATTGTTAAGGGAAAATAAAATCAGGCAAAATTTTGACTAGATAGTATAGTTAAAACTGGTAATTAAAAAAATATTTGTATAATGTATAAAAGGCAACTCACTGGCTAATATTCATTTGTGGGCTGAATATATTTGGCCTTGGAATTTATCTTAATTTTTTAAGAATAAATTGATATATAAAATGTTGATTTTAGGTAAGTGAATTAAATCTACATACGATATAGATGAATATTATTATGTAGAAATGTTCCAAAATGATAAATTGACATTTAAATACCATAATTATTAGATATAAAAGTTGAAGGCTTATGTTTATTTTTTGTAAATAAAACATTATTTTTATTGTCTTGAAATATACTACAAAGGACTATGTGAAACCACTAATTATTTTTACTTTTTTTAATAGATGGAAAGACTCAACTTTTCAGACGAAGATCAGGTAAATATTTTTAGAGATCAATCTTTGCTTTGAGAATAAAGGTGTAATGTAAGCCTGCTTTAGGAAAACAATTCTCTTCTAGCTTTTTTGAGAAACAATTGACTTGTAGCATTGTATATATTTTGTTTGTTTGGGGCCCCTTCGGTAGCCTTTGGGGATTGCTCCTAGGTTGGAGTTGGCCCTGCTGTGCTGTGGGACCCTGCAGTGCTCGTGCTGAGGCCTTCTGGGCAGAGCTACACTCCCGCCCACTGATTCTTCTCATATCTAACACTGCTTAAGTTTAAGCCGGGTAAGGTTCACACACTTTTGGAGTGTTTCTATTTGTTGTAAAAGAATCTGAAGATGATGTTTGATATCATTTATCTAAGTTTGGGGTGGGATTTTCCAGCTAATTACCTGGAAATAAATGTTTTTGTACAATTTTTCTTCTTAATTTTATATTAAGTTTATGTTAATATGTTAAATTAATACATTAAATCACTGTATCACTGTCATCCTGTTGTTCGTCGATTTACTCGAGCAGGCGCCAGTAACGTCTCTATTACACTCAGCCCTGATATTTTAGCAGCCTCTCCTTACTCATCTTTCCCAACGATTGGAGGCTCTTTCAGGGCCAGGAGAATGAGACCTATCGTTACTGTTTTTGGCATATAGAATAAGCCACGGGTAGCTTGCCAGACTCTGTCTCGAGGGCGGGATACCCTCGGTAGCTTGCTGGGCTCTCCGAGGGGTATGTATAGATCTGTTACTGTTTTTTTGGGATATGAATATGCTATAGGGAGCTTGCCAGTCTCTCCCGAGCAGGCAATAGACTCTCGGTAGCTTGTCAGGTTCCCCAAGAGGGAGAACAAGGCTACTAGATGTCTTCCGGGAGCTTGGTTTTATAGTCCCTGGATGTTGGCCGTTGATGGGATTACATGGCACTGGGGGCAGTTTCTGGGTGTGACTGCCTAGCTACTGGAAAAGGGGAGAATCTGGGTGGAAGAGGCCCAGTCCCGATCCGAGCAGCCTTGGAGATCTCGTCCCCAGGTCCCGCACATTAAATACATTAAATATAGACAATATATTATAATATTTTACATTTTAACTTAAATTGATATAAATATGATATTCATATTTTTATATTATGCATCTGTAGTCAGTGTCTGTGAACCACTTCTTGGCCTTTGGTTAAAAGTGTGTGTGTGTGGGGGGCTGGAGCGATAGCACAGCGGGTAGGGCGTTTGCCTTGCACGCGGCCGACCCGGGTTCGATCCCCGGCATCCCATATGGTCCCCCAAGCACCGCCAGGAGTAATTCCTGAGTGCAGAGCCAGGAGTAACCCCTGAGCATCGCTGGGTGTGACCCAAAAAGCAAAAAAAAAAAAAAAAAAGTGTGTGTGTGTGTATGTGTGTGTGTGTTTGTGCACATACACGCATGCCTGTCAAGCGCACATGCATGTATATCTATGTGAAACCACACACAATTCAGTTTTTGTAAATTTATCAGACTTCATAGCAAATACTTTAATTTTTTTCTGCTTTTTTTTCTATTGAATCACCATGTGGGAAGTAACAAAGCTTTCAGGCTTAAGTCTCAGTTACATAATGCTCGAACACCCATCCCTCACCAGTGCACATATTCTACCACCAAGAATCACAGTATACCTTCCCCCACCCCCCAGTGCCCCAGCCCCCCACCCTGCCTGTGTAGCTGATAAATTTCACTTTACTTTCTCTTTACTTTGATTATATACAAACAAAAAACTCACTATTATTGTTTGGAGTTCCCCCCACCCCAATCCGAGTCGGACCTGCTGGAAAGGAAGTATTTGATAATTTGTTTTCCATTGCTGAGAATGAAGAGATATGAGGTCATGTGGCCACAATAGTGGCTGCAAGGTTCTGGATTTCTGTATTTTAGTATTTTAGTAACTAAGTCCAGAGGGATTTCTGCCAGAAGTTGCATCATTGCTAGCTGGTACCTCTCTGCTACTTTATAATCCACATATGAGTGCAATCTTTCTATGTCTGTCTCTTTCTTTCTGACTCATTTCACTCAACATGATACTTTCCATGTTGATCCACTTACATGCAAATTTCATGACTTCATGTTTTCTAACAGCTGCATAGTATTTCATTGTGTAGATTTACCAAAGTTTCTTTAACCAGTCATCTGTTTTTGAGCACTCTGGTTTTTTCCAGATTGTGGCTATTGTAAACAGTGCTGCAATGAACATAGAAATGCAAATGTCATTTCTACTATACCTTTTTGCCTCTCCGGGGTATATTAAAAGTGACCGGTGTTGGCACGGATGTGGGGAGAAAGGGACTCTTCTTCACTGCTGGTGGGAATGCCAATTTGTTCAGTCCTTTTGGAAAACCATATGGATGATTCTCAAAAAATTAGAAATTGAGCTCCCATTTGACCCAGCAAATACTTTAATTTTTAACTTTGTTTGCTATTTGCTTTAACTTAGGCCTGTTTCCTTGAATGTTTCCTATATCCAACTTTTTGCAAAATTCTATAGCCATTTTTAAGTACAATATATTTCATATAGTTTTGGAGAAAATTCTAAACACTAATGTTTGATGTACTTGATAAAGTATTTTTTGTGTCTTTAACTTTACATAAACTTAAATTATTTTTTAATGTAAATTAGCCTTTAAAAGTAAATGACACTATTACAGGGAGTTTTTGAATCAGCTATACTAATTTGACTAGCTTGCAAATTTCTTGTTATTTATTCAAACATGAAAAAGTACACAATAATAACTTTTAAATCACCTGAAAGTTATATATGCATGAATTTTGGTATCTAACTGTTAAAAATTGTAGTAATTTTATTCAAATTGACTAAATTTAGTTTATTTAGACATTTTTTTCTCAGAAGAAACAAATCTTTTCACATAATAATTTTTTGGGGGGGTCACACTGGAGATGCTCAGGGGTTCCTCCTGGCTTTGCTCTCAGGAGTTACTCCTAGTGGGGGACTATATGGGATGCCAGGGATCCAACCCAGGTCGACCGCGTGCAAAGCAACCGCCCTCCCCACTGTACTATCGCTCGGGCCCCTCACCAAAATTTTGACGGTTCATCTGTGTGCTCTGCTGGCAGGCCTGGGTCCTTGAGGGCTCAGCAGTAATTCAGCGAACACATCCCTCAGCACACACAAGTGGTGCCATCAAGATGTACTTTTTATTGGATTGCTTGTCTGTTACTAATGATATCATTTCTCTCACTTTTTTTCTTCAGATGGCAAAATAGCAGAAAGCAAATCAGTCTCCTATTGATAAATGTCATAGCAAATGAACAAGACTGCATTTTTGTTCTTTCTTAAATACAATTGTAGGATTATTGCTAATATAGACATATATTCAAATTTTTTTTTCCTTTTTTTGGGGGGCGTCACACCCGGCAATGCTCAGGAGTTACTCCTGGCTTTGCACTCAGGAATTACTCCTGGCGGTGCTCGGGGGACCATATGGGATGCTGGGAATCGAACCTGGGTTGGCCGCGTGCAAGGCAAACGCCCTACCCTCTGTGCTATCTCTCCAGCCCCGACATATATTCAATCTTAACATTTTAAAGTACACTGTCACTGTCATCCCATTGCTCATTGATTTGTTTGAGCCGGCACCAGTAACGTCTCTCATTGAGAGACTTATTGTTACTGTTTTTGGCATATCCAATACGCACCAGTAGCTTGCCAGGCTCTGCCGTTTGGGCTCCATACTCTCAGTAGCTTGCCGGGCTCTCCGAGAGGGGCAGAGGAATCGAACTCAGGTCGGCCGGCCGCATGAAAGGCAAAAGCCCAACCACTGTGCTATCGAAAGTACAAAGCAATAAAAATAACAGATCCTGCTTTTGCATTCTTTTCTCACAGTACTAGTCTCTTTCTACAATCTAAATTCAATCAAATGTTATTAGGAAATGTGGTAAAACACAAACAGATAAACTAACAGCTAAGGCATCTGATGAGAGCACAGACCCCTCATGGTTGAAGGAAACCCTTAGGGTCTGCACAGTAATGTTGCCAGTATTTCTCAACTCAAAGTATATAAACTGGGACCTAGGAGTAGCATTTTCCTAAAAGTTCTCACTCAAGAAACTAGAATGAAGAAGACACCACTCTAAATTATAGTTTTATGAAAGATCTTCTTAAATCATGAACATTTGAGTTTATTCCTGTGTCTCTCAAGGATACCTGCTATGCATATCACCTAGGAGTGTCCAGTGAACTGAATCAGATGCCACGCAGGGAGCCTGTGCCATCCCCTCAAGCACTCAGCACGAAGCTGGACAGACTCCAGCTTTAGGAAGAGAGTTTGACCCTTATCGTTTTCATTCCTCAATGAGGCAAAAAGCCACTTTTGAAACCAGACTGATAGACCATTCTAGCACTCTATTGTTCGTGATCATAAACTTTGCTGATTTAATACAGTGCAGCTTGTTTGTTCTTATCACTTTTAAAACCCTTCCTTGCCCTGGGTATCCAGTACGCGTTGGGACCCTGCTTCTGGGGTGCTAGGAACTAAGGGTAACTGAGGCTTAAGTCAAGAGAACAGATGCCCAGGGGTGAATATCATTGAGTGAATTAACTCCCAAGTTATAAAAGCATAGCATTAATCTTCTATGACTATACAAAATGGACATTTCTCTGAATTAACTATGCAAAGGACTTAAGGAGAAGAGAAGAGCAATATTTACAAGTTAATGGAGCACAAAGAAAGAGGTTACAAGTAAACACAAAGGAATGGGAGCACTGTGATGGGAGTAACCCAATAAACCTAAGCTCCCTGTGGCAAGGCAAGGCAGAAAGGACAAACAAATGTTATCTTACAATTTCATATTCCACAAATGAGTGCAGTCATTCTATGTCTGTCCCTCTCTTTCTGACTCATTTCACTTAGCATGATACTTTCCATGTCCATCCACTTATAACCAAGTTTCATTACGTCATCTTTTCTAACAGCTGCATAATATTCCACTGTGTAGATGTATCTAAGTTTCTTTAACCAGTCATCTGTTCTCGGGCACTCAGGTTGTTTCCAGATTCTGGCTATTGTGAACAGTGCTGCAATGAATATACAGGTGTAGATGTCATTTCTACTGTGTTTTTTTGCCCTCTTGGGATATTTTCCCAGAAGTGGTATTGCAGGTTCATATGGAAGCTCAATTTCTAGTTTTAGAAAGAATGCCCATATTGTTTTCCAAAAAGGCTGGACCAGTCAACATTCCCACCAACAGTGAAAGAGCGTCCCTTTTTCCCCACATCCACACCAACACTGGTTGCTTTTGTTCTTTTGAATGTGTGCCAGTCTCTGTGGTGTGAGATGATATCTCATTGCTATAATCTTCTCTTTGACGATTAGCAATGTAGAGCATTTTTTCATGTGCCTTTTGGCCATTTGTACTTCTCTTTTTAGTAAACTTCTGTTCATTTCTTCTCCCCATTTTTTGATGGGGTTGGAGGTTTTTTTCTTGTACAATTCTACTAGTGTCTTGTATATCCTGGATATTACTCCCTTATCAGATGGGTATTGAGTAATTTTCTTTCCCATTTTGTGGGCTCTCTCTGTATTTTGTTTCTTTTGAGATACAGAAGCTTCTTAGTTCAATGCAGTCCCATTTGTTTATATTTGTTTTCACTTACTTGATCAGTGGTGTTTCATCCTTAAAGATGCTTTTAGCTTCAATGTCATGAAGGGTTCTGCCTACATTTTCCTCCAGGTACCTTATGGATTCAGGTCCGATATTGAGATCTTTAATCCACTTTGATCTGATTTTTGTGCCTGGCATTAGACAGAGGTCAGAGTTCTTTTTTTTTTTTTCAGGTAGCTGTCCAGTTTTCCCAGCACCATCTGCTGAAGAGGTTTCCTTGTTCCACTTCACATTTCTTCTTTCTTTGTCAAAGATTAAGTGATAATATATTTGAGAGTCTGTGACAGAATATTCAACTCTGTTCCATTGGTCTGAGGGTCTGTTTCTAGCCCATACCGTGCTGTTTTAATTACTACTGCTTTGTAGTACAGTTTGTAGTTGTGGAAGGTGATGCCACCCATCTTCTTTTTCCCAAGGATTGCTTTTCATTGCTGATTTTTTCATCCCTGGATTTATCCCACACCGAGAGAGCTACCCTAGCTTCTCTCTGAGCTCTGTCTATTTTTCTTTCAAACAACCATACCCATACCCTGGCCATTCTTTCAAACCTGTGGATTCTCCTCCTGAAATATCATCTTGCAATGGGAAAGCAATAAAACTCCAAGAGTAGTTGGTGAATAAATATAACTAATAAAAATCTCCTGCCAGTCAGAAAACTTTTCAAACAAAGTAAGAGAAAGAAAATAGTTTAATAATTGCATAAGTGGGGCTGGAGCAATAGTACAGCGGGTAGGGCGTTTGCCTTGCATGCGCCGACCCAGGTTCAATCTCAAGCATCCCATATGGTCCCCAAGAACCTCCAGGAATAGTTCCTGAGTGCATGTCCAGGAGTAACCCCTGAGCATCAATGGGTGTGACCCCCAAAAAGCAATAGTTGCATAAGCATTACATCAGAATGTGAGCTGCATCACAGGCAATCTGCTTAAGATGTGGCAAAACAAATAAATGTGCATTTTATATGGCTAGATAGACATACATGCTGTCAAGAGAAACAGTGACTAGTAATCAGTGAAGAGGATTCCACAGCATTGTTCTCAGCCACAGTTTCTCCTAAATTTGCTTGGTAGTTGGAATAGTCAGCTGCATTTGGTGTTTATACGAGGAAATAAATTTATTGCATCTTTATAATTCTAGTGAAAATTTCTGAAGTGTGGATCCAGACACTAGTTGAAGTGTGTTCCTAAGGGATGGAAGCTGTTTTACCTCGATATTTAAAGAGATGGATATATATGCATATATCTTCCTTTAATTTCAACAGGGAAAAATAATTATGCATTTTTATTTGCATTTGCTTTTAGTATTCAGATTTTACTTACTAATCACCACTGTATCACTCTCATCTGGTTATTCATCGATTTGCTCGAACAGGCACCAGTAACGTCTCCATCTGTCCTAGCCTTGAGATTTTAGCAGCCTCTCCTTACTCGTCCTTCCCAATGTGCTGCAATGGAGGCTCTTTCAGGGCCAGGGGAATGAGACCCATCACTGTTACTGTTTTTGGCATATCAAGTACACCATGGGGAGCTTGCCAGGCTAATCAGACATTTTATTATTTATTTAGTTGTCTCAAATTTGTATCTTTTACAATTTCACACGGTTATAATCATTATGAAGGTGTATTAATTCTAAAGTTACTTTAAATTTTATTGCAAATACTACAAAAACATAAATAGCATAATGGAAAGTACAGTATATCTTATATAACAATGTATTTTTAGTTTAATAATAATGCTTTGTTGATGAATGTGTTTTCAATGTTAATTGAGTACATTCTATAGTCAAGAACTATTTTAAACACCTGCAGTACTTCATCAATGGAATAGGCAGAAAAATGAGTTTATTGAGTTTAAATATCTAGGAGGGGACAGTTAATAAATGTTGTAAATAGTGAAAGTGGTATATTACCACTTTTGGTGATGCAACTTATGAAATAGATTAATATAATGATGATATTTGGGATATGACTGCAAACTATGCCTAATTAATAGTACTTGTATACTAAGATATAATGGAGATTACCATTATAATTTTTGAGTAAATGCTTTCATCTTTTTATTTGCAGCAACACAGAGAAAAACCTCAGGTATGTGTTCTTAATTTGGTCAGCACTGATGCAGCATGTCCCTCCACCTTGACAAAAATATATTTATGATAAACTTAAAGGCTAGATTCCGGTGTATTTTCAGATAACTAAAATTGCATGCTAACACTGGGTGTGTAGGGCCCATGTTAACTTTCTATTCCCCCATTTTGTCTAATACTTATTTTATTCCACTCTGGTAGGCAAGGAGAAAAATATAGACAGTGGAATTTGGTTTCTGTAGAGGAGAGGGAACCAAAGAGAAATTTCCACCCTATCCTATCATGGAAGAGTTTCTGGTTCAAAACCATGATTTTTTGATATTTCTATTCATGGTTCTCATCTCATACCTAGGAGTATGACAAAAGCAAGTGAAATATGGTAGTAAAGTTATCAGTGGGGTATTCACAATGCTACCAGAATTTGGGTACTTGAAAAAGTAAGATATTGGTTTTAATAGTTATTACTAAACCACTCATATATCATTTGCAAACAGTACTGTTTTCAAATAAAATCTTTTACTTGCATTAGGTGGCTTTTTGTTCCAGTCTTCGCCCTCTGATGACTCAAATAGAAAAAGGAAGTCTCTTGATGTTCCGCTCTTTGACCTTGGATTTAGTCCACCTGGAAAGGCTGAAGAGAGGCCCAGAGAACGTCGAGACGCTCAGAGTCTGGAGTTAGAGTTAGACGACACTCCAGGTACTGTAAGAGAAACATGCTCATCTAGGTAGCAAGCACTTCCAGGTGTTTGATCTGTTATCTGCTTTATTTTCATTTCCCTTGGTAGTAAGATTAAAGAATCTAAGGCCTTTGGCTCAATGTAGTGAGTTTGGTGAATTTTATCTTCATAGAATTTTTGCAATTCTTTTGTTTAGATGTTTATATTCATATATAAACAATGTTCATATGTTTATATTCATATAGACATTCAAGTGTTTATATGAATATTTGCTACTAACATTTCATGCTGCTTTCTACTTGATAAATTTTGATACTGAATGGTCATATTTTTGACTTTTTTTAACCATTTGAATTAATATTTTTAAATCTTTTTTAAAGTATATTACATTAAATTTTATTTTATTTTTTATTTTTTAAATAATTTATATGTTTTTTAGTTAGTGAGTCATAGTGAGGGTACAGTTACAGATTCACACCTTTTCGTGCTTTTTTTTCCCTAATGCAATGTTTGAGAGCCCATCCCTCCACCAGTGTCCATTCTCCACCACCAATGAACCCAGTATCCCTCCCACCCACCCCCATCCCATCCCCCCACCCCACCCCACCTCTGTGGCAGGGCATTCCAATTTTTTCTCTCACTCTCTCCTTTTGGGTGTTGTGGCTTGCAACAGGGGTATTGAGTGACCGTCATGTTCAGTCTCTAGTCTACTTTCAGCACGCATCTCCCTCCCCGTGCAGGATCTCCAATCACATTTTACTTGGTGTTCCCTTCTCTATCTGGGATGACTTTCCCCCAACATGTGAGGCCAGCTTCCAAGCTATGGAGCCAACCTCCTGGCATTATAAAATAACAGAGTAGGAGACTTTTAAATCTTCTTGATCCTATATTTAACAGTTCTTTTTATTTATATTAATCTCCAAATATAATTTGTTTTCTGTATCAGGAGTCTCTACTTGAATGGCCAGTTGTGAGCAGTATTATAGTTCAAAAGCATGATTTCTAAGTAGTTTGTAGCCTGAAAGTTTGCTTTATTTGGAAAAAATACAATTAATTTTTTCTCTGGTGTCTCTCAAACATGGCTCATGAGTTTGGGGGGTCATGCCTGGCAACCTGTTAAATTTTAGGGACAACAGATGAGTGCTGCCCTTGCCCTACAGTATAAGGGTCCCCTAGAGCCACATCTCTTAATTCCAGGCATTCAACGAGGTTCTATGTTTTCAAGGGACCTGAACTATTTCCCTTGCCTCCAAATTCAAACATGTAGGTAAGATATGCCTTTTCTGGTTCAACAAAGAGGGAGTAATTTTTTCCCTAATGGGTGATTCAGACCATTACTTTTCTTGCCTGAATCTCTATAGCTTATACTTCTACAAATATGAAAAACAACAAGTTTCAGTGAGGAAAATAGGTTCAACATTCCATGAAAAAATCTAATATTTAAGTTGATACAGTGACAAATGTGAAGGAAAAACAGTTTTTTATATATGGTTGTAGCTATAATATCTTCAGGTAGGGCACAAGTCACAGATGTTTCCTGTATATTCTACATGATTTGGGGGTTGACAAATTCAGCATGATTATTAGGATAAAGCAGATACATTTTCCAATTTTAAAATTCAGAGATGTCTTGCCATGAACATTAATGATTACATTGCAAAGAATTAAGATGCAAAGGTATTTAGAGGGAGGAAGGAAATATTTGAAACTGTAATATCAGCTTAGTTCAAGCAATGTATAGAGATTAATTTCACCTACAATATGATATGAAGAATACAATTTTTCTTTTATACTGATTGCATTTTTGTCTGTTAAAAGAAAACAAATTCAGCAACTGATCTTGCCAACCATTCGTTTGGAGGTTCATAATTCTGGTAGCACTGTTTTGAATCAAAAGGAAATTGGTAGGGGTCCATTTGGCCAAAATGGACTTGATGTGAGTACAGCCAGTAGATTAGTAGGCTCCAACTCTGCTACCAGTTAAATAGAAATTCTATGTTGTTTTGTATTTTCTGCTTTGTCAGAAAAATTACTCAGCAAACAAGAGATTGGTATTGTTCTTTTTGATAACCTCATATTTAGTGTGAGAGGACCAATGGAAATTTTAATATTATATTTGGGTATAGAATGATCTGTGTCATCTTCAATAGTGTCAGCAATTTACACAGATCAGTGGGGAGGAGGATTTTAAGGATTAATTTAAATCCTTAAATTTGAAGGATTTCTAATATTCTTGAAAAAGAATGACAGAAAGAATAAATTTGTAACAGGTGGCAAAGTAGAATTTTATACTTATCACCCTAAAGCCTTTGAAACATAGTAAGGGTAAAGTCTAGGTATTGCTGGGTCAGAATATTAATCTAAAAAGATGTTGAAATTGGTGAAAAGAGAAATAGGAGTTTTCTGGTAGTAAATCAATGGACTTTTGATTACAGAATTCTAATCCAGATTCTTTTAAAATATAATTTATATCCTGAATTTATTTTTCAAATAGTTTAATTCTCCATTAGTTGGGAAAACTTGGTCTTTTGATTGGTAAAATGAGGATTAATTCAGGATTGGTTTTGATAAAATGACTCACAATAGTTGGTGCTAGTGGAATTGAATAAAAGAAATTAATGATAATGAAGCAGAACTTTATGTAACAAAAATGCCAGCAAATTAGAAAGTAGTACTAAGGTTTTGAAATTCAATAAGTCATTAATTATAATAAAATAAACTATGGAAAGTTCTTATGAAACTTCAGAAAATAAAACCTATATAAAAAAGGAGACTGGATATTGTAGTAGAGCCTTAAAATTTTTATAATTGTGTGAGGGATGTCTGGTTAGAAAAAAGTGGGAAGAAACAGTTGGTGGGAATGTTATGTGCAGCTGTGGTTCGACTAGGGGTGAGTACAGTGGTATTCACCAACTGGTTGGATGCAATTAAGGTATTAAAACTTGAGATTTTATTTCAAAATGAAAAAAAAATTTGCAAAAACATTAAAATACCATACTAAGTAATATTTTCAAATAAAATAATTCTTTAATAAATATTAACTCATGTACAGGAGCCATTGGAGGCTCTAACATAGATCTAAATGTTCAACTTCTAAAGAACTAGGTACTGAGCCTTGGAGTTGTGCCTGGCAGTTATGATTTATTTCCAGCTTGGATCCTCCGTGACAATAACTTTATGTTCCACAGATGAAAACGCGTGGAAAGGAGGGGAAAGGATTGCTGGCGATCTTTCTGGAAATGAAGACACCGGTGTGGACTTTGGCACCAAGGGAACGAAAGGAAGTAGCTGGAGCAGCAGTGACTGGGCTGGCTCTGGATCCAAAACTCAAGGCTTTGGATTGGATTCCAGTAGCTCAGGTATTCCCACAGAGTTGAGTGTGAGGCAAAAGTGGTCAGGAAGACGACATTGACACTTACATCAAGAGTTTCTTGAGAAAACATCCTGAAAAATGCAGACTAATGCAATTTATTTCGATGTGTTTATGTTTTTTTTTTTTTTTTCATTGACCAGTGAAATCGGGTAGCCAGGAATGGAGATCTGGAACAAACCAGGGCAGCAGCCGTGCATCAGGTGGTGTTGAATCTGCAGCTTCCGGTTCTCTGGAGAACAAAGGCAGTCAGAGCAAAGCAGCAGGAGACATAGGAGGGTGGAGCACTGAAGGTACAACTTCTAAAGAACTAGGTACTGAGCCTTGAAGTTGTGCCTGGCTGTCATGATTCATTCCCTGCTGGGCCATGGTGAAAATGGCTTTATGTTTGGCAGGTGAAAAAGCTTGGAAAAGTGGGAAAAGGATTGTTGGTGATCTTTCTGGAAATGCAGAGACCCTTCTGGGATCCTCTCAGGCGGAGGGCTTTGGCACCAAGGGAACTAAAGGCAGTGGTTGGAGCAGCAGTGCCTGGGCTGGCTCTGGCTCCAAAACTCAAGGCTTTGGATTGGACTCCAGTGGCTCAGGTATTCTCACAGAGTGGAGTGTGAGGCACAAATAGTCAGAGGGAAGACTTTGTCAGTTCCTTCAAGGGTTTCTACAGAATACATCCTGAATGACTAATGCAATTTGTTTTAATGTGGGTTTTTCTTTTTTGTTGTTGTTACTCAACAGTGAAATCGGGTAGCCAGGGTTGGAGCTTTGGATCAAACCAAGGCAGCAGCAGTGCATCAGGTGTTGTTGAATCTGCAGCTTCTGGTTCTCTGGAGAACAAAGGCAGTCAGGGAAAAGCAGCAGGAAATATTGCAGGTGGGAGCTCTAAGGGTTCAACTTCTAAAGAACTAGGTACTGAGCTTTGGAGTTGTGCCTGGCAGCTATTATTCATTTCCGGCCGGGCCCCCGGTGATAATGGCTTGATGTTCCACAGGTGAAAACGCTTGGAAAGGTCGGAAAAGTGTTGTTGGCGATCTTTCTGGAAATGCAGAGACACTTATGGGCTCCTCTCTTGAGGAGGGCTTTGGCACCAAGGGAACTAAAAGCAGTAGTTGGAGCAGCAGTGCCTGGGCCGTGTCTGGCTTTAAAACGAAAGGCTTTGGATTGGATTCCAGTGGCTCAGGTATTCCAACAGAGTTGAGTGCAAGGCACAAATAGAAGGAAGACTTTGTCAGCTCTTTCAAGGGTTTCATCAGAGTACATCTGAATAATGCAGACTAGTGCAATTTATTTTGCTGTATTTCTTTTCTTTTTTTTTTTTTTTTTGTTATTCACCAGTGAAATCGGGTAGCCAGAGTTGGAGCTATAGAACAAACCAAGGCAGCAGCAGTGCATCAGGTGGTGTTGAATCTGCAGCTTCTGGTTCTCTGGAGAACAAAGGCAGTCAGAGCAAAGCAGCAGGAGCCATTGCAGGCTGGAGCTCTAAGGGTTCAACTTCTAAAGAACTAGGTACTGAGCTTTGGAGTTGTGCCTGGCTGTCATGATTCATTCCCTGTTGTGTTTCTGGTGACGATGGCTTTATGTTTGGCAGGTGAAAACAGTTGGAAAGGTGGGAAAAGGATTGTTGGTGATCTTTCTGGAAATGCAGAGACACTTGTGGGCTCCCCTCTGGAGAAGGGCTTTGGCACCAAGGGAACTAAAGGCAGTGGTTGGAGTGGCAGTTCCTCGGCTGTGTCTGGCTCCAAAACTCAAGGCTTTGGATTGGATTCCAGTGGCTCAGGTATTCCCTCAGATATAAGCGTGCAGCACTAATCGAAAGAAAAAAGAGTTCGTCAGTTCCTTCAAGGGTTTCTTCAGAATGCATCCTGAATGACTAATGCAATTTATTATACTGTTTTTCTTTATTTATTTATAATCAATTTATTTATTTATAATCAATTTATTATACTGTCATTCACCAGTGAAATTGGGTAGCCAGGGTTGGAGCTTTGGATCAAACCAAGGCAGCAGCAGTGCATCAGGTGGTGTTGAATCTGCAGCTTTCGGTTCTCTGGAGAACAAAGGCAGTCAGAGCAAAGCAGCAGGAGCCATAAGGGGGTGGAGCACTGAAGGTACAACTTCTGAAAAACTAGGTACTGAGCCTTGGAGTTGTGCCTGGCATTTATAATTCATTCCCTGCTGGGCCCCTGGTGACAATGGCTTTATGTTTGTCAGGTCAAAATGCTTGGAGAGGTGGGAAAAGAATTGTTGGCATCTTTCTGGAAATGCACAGACACTTGTGGGCTCCTCTCTTGAGGAGGGTGTTGGCACCAAGGGAACTAAAGGCAGTGGTTGGAGTGGTAGAACCTCGGCTGTGTCTGGTTCCAAAACTCAAGGCTCTGGATTGGATTCCAGAGGCTCAGGTATTCCCTCAGAGTTGAGTACAGAGCAAAAAAGTTCAGAAGGAAGACTTTGTCAGTTTGTTCTTGAATTTCTTCGAGTTCATCTTGAGTAATACAGACTAATGGAATTTATTTTGATTTTTTTTTTCTTTTTGACATTCACCAGTGAAATCAGGTAGCCAGGGTTGGAGCTTTGAAACAAACCAAGGCAGCAAGATTGTATCAGGTGGTGTTGAATCTGCAGCTTCTGGTTCTCTGGAGAACAAAGGCAGTCAGAGCCAAGCAGCAGGAGCCATTGCAGGCGGGAGCACTAAGGGTTCAACTTCTAAAGAACTAGGTACTGAGTATTGGAGTTGTGCCTGGCAGTTTTAATTCATTCCCTGCTGGGTCCCAAATGACAATGACTTTATGATTGGCAGGTGAAAACTCTTAGAAAGGTGGGAAAAATATTGTTGGTGATGTATCTGGAAAGGCAGAGACCCTTGTGGGCTCCTCTCAGGCGGAGGGCTTTCGCACGAAAGGAACTAAAGGCAGTGGTTGGAATGGCAGTGCCTCGGCTGGCTCTGGGTCTAAAACCCAAGGCTTTGGATTGAATTCCAGAGACTCAGGTATTCCACAGAGTTGAGTGTGAGGCACAAAGGTCGGAAGGAAAATTTTGTCAGTTCCTTCAAGGGTTTCTTCAGAATATATCCTGAATGACTAATACAATTAATTTTAATGTGTTTTTTTTCTGTCATTCAACAGAGAAATCGGGTAGCCAGGGATGGAGCTTTGGAACAAACCAAGGCAGCAGCAGTGCATCAGGTGGTGTTGAATCTGCAGCTTCTGGTTCTCTGGAGAACAAAGGCAGTCAGGGAAAAGGAGCAGGAGCCATTGCAGGTGGAAGCTCTAAGGGTTCAACTTCAAAAGAACTAGGTACTGAACTTTGGAGCTGTACCTGGCATTCATGATTCATTCCCTGCTAGGCTTTCGGTAACAATGGCTTAATATTCGGCAGGTCAAAACGCTTGGAAAGGTGAGAAAAGAATTGTTGGCGATCTTTCTGGAAATGCAGACACACGTGTGGGCTCCTCTCAGGAGGAGAGCTTTGGCACCAAGGAAACTAAAGGCAACAGTTGGAGTGGCAGTGCCTCAGCTGGGTCTGGCTCCAGAACTCAAGGCTTTGGACTGGATTCCAGTGGCTCAGGTATTCCCACAGATATGAGCATGCAGCACAAATTGAAAGAAAAAAGAGTTTTTCAGTTCCTTCAAGGGTTTCTTCACATTACATTCTGAATTACTAGTGCAATTTATTTTAATGTGGGATTTTCTTTTTTGTTATTGTTATTCAACAGTGAAATCGGGTAGCCAGGGTTGGAGCTTTGGATCAAACCAAGGCAGCAGCAGTGCATCAGGTGGGGTTGAAGATGCAGCTTCTGGTTCTATGGAGAACAAAGGCAGTCAGAACAAAGTAGGAGGAATCATTGAAGACAGGAGCTCTAAGGGTTCAACTTCTAAAGAACTAGGTACTGAGCATTGGAGCTGTGCCTGGTATTTATGATTCATTTCCTTTGGGCCCCCGGTGACAATGGCTTTACGTTCTGCAGGTGAAAATGCTTGGAAAGGTGGGAAAAGGATTGTTGGCGATCTTTCTGGAAATGCAGAGACCCTTGTGGGATCCTCTCAGGCAGAGGGCTTTGGCACCAAGGGAACTAAAGGAAGTAGCTGGAGCAGCAGTGCCTGGGCTGGCTCTGGATCCAAAACTCAAGGCTTTGGATTGGATTCCAGTGGCTCAGGTATTCCACAGATTGACTGTGAGGAACAAATAGTCAGAGGGAAGACTTTGTCTGTTCCTTAAGGGTTTCTCAGAATACATCTTGCATATTGCAGACTCATGCAATTTATATTGATTTTTTTTTCTGTCATTCACCAGTAAAATCAGGTAGCCAGGGTTGGAGCTTTGAAGCAAACCAAGGCAGCAGCAGTGCATCAGGTGGTGTTGAATCTGCAGCTTCTGGTTCTCTGGAGAACAAAGGCAGTCAGAGCCAAGCAGCAGGAGCCATTGCAGGTGGAAGCTCTAAGGGTTCAACTTCTAAAGAACTAGGTACTGAGCTTTGGAGTTGTACTTGGCAGTCATGATTCATTCCCTGCTGGTTCCCCGGTGACAGTCGGTTTATGTTTGGCAGGTGAAAACAGTTGGAAAGGTGGGAAAAGGATTGTTGGTGATCTTTCTGGAAATGCAGAGACTCTTGTGGGCTCCTCTCAGGAGGAGGGCTTTGGCACCAAGGGAACTAAAGGCAGTGGTTGGAGAGGCAGTGCCTCGGCTGGTTCTGGCTCCAAAACTCAAGGCTCTGGATTGGATTCCACTGGCTCAGGTATTTCCACAGATTTGTGTGTGGAGCATGAATAGTCAGAAGGAAGACTTTGTCATTTCCTTCAAGTGTTTCTTCAGAGTACATACTGAATAATGCAGACTAATACAGTTTATTTTGATTTTTTTTCTGTCATTCACCAGTGAAATCGGGTAGCCAGGGTTGGAGCTTTGGAACAAACCAAGGCAGCAGCAGTGCATCAAGTGGTGTTGAATCTGCAACTTCCGGTTCTTTGGAGAACAAGGGTAGTCAGAGCCAAGCAGCAGGAGCCATTGCAGGCGGGAGCTCTAAGGGTTCATCTTCTAAAGAACTAGGTACTGAGCTTTGGAGTTGTGCCTGGCATTTATAATTCCCTGCTAGGATCCCAGTTAAAATGGCTTAATGTTCGGCAGGTCAAAACGCTTGGAAAGGTGGGAAAAGGCTTGTTGGCGATAATTCTCAAAATGCAGAGACACTGTTGGGCTCCTCTCGGGAGGAGGGCTTTGACACCGTGGAAGCTAAAGGCAGTGGTTGGAGCGGCAGTGCCTCGGCTGGCTCTGGCTCCAAAACTCAAGGCTCTGGATTGGATTCCACTGGCTCAGGTATTCCCACAGACTTAATGCGGGTCTTAAACTGTTAGAAGGAAGATTTTTTTGTCTGTTCCTTAAGGGTTTCTGAGAATACATCTTGAATATTGCAGACTAATGCAATTTATATTGATTTTTTTTCTGTCATTCACCAGTGAAATCAGGTAGCCAGGGTTGGAGCTTTGAAACAAACCAAGGCAGCAGCAGTGCATCAAGTGGTGTTGAATCTGCAACTTCCGGTTCTTTGGAGAACAAGGGTAGTCAGAGAAAATCAGCAGGAGCCATGGCAACGAGTACATCTAAAAGTTCAGCTTCTAAAGAACTAGGTACTGAGCCTTGAAGTTGTGCCTGGTATTTATAATTCCCTGCTAGGATCCCAGTTAAAATGGCTTAATGTTCGGCAGGTCAAAACGCTTGGAAAGGTGGGAAAAGGCTTGTTGGCGATAATTCTCAAAATGCAGAGACACTGTTGGGCTCCTCTCGGGAGGAGGGCTTTGACACCATGGAAGCTAAAGGCAGTGGTTGGAGCGGCAGTGCCTCGGCTGGCTCTGGCTCCAAAACTCAAGGCTTTGGATTGGATTCCACTGGCTCAGGTATTCCCACAGACTTTAATGTGGGGTATAAATTGTTAGGAGAAAGACTTTGTCAGTTTCTTCAAGGGTTTCTTCAAAATTCATCCTGAGTAATGCAGACTAATGCAATTTATCTTGACGCATATTGTTATTCTGTCATTCTCCAGTGAAATCCGGTAGCCAAGGTTGGAGCTTTGGAACAAACCAAGGCAGCAGCAGTGCATCAGGTGGTGTTGAATCTGCAGCTTCTGGTTCTCTGGAGAACAAAGGCAGTCAGGGAAAAGGAGCAGGAGCCATTGCAGGTGGAAGCTCTAAGGGTTCAACTTCAAAAGAACTAGGTACTGAGCTTTGGAGTTGTACTTGGCAGTCATGATTCATTCCCTGCTGGTTCCCCGGTGACAGTCGGTTTATGTTTGGCAGGTGAAAACAGTTGGAAAGGTGGGAAAAGGATTGTTGGTGATCTTTCTGGAAATGAAGAGACACTTGTGGGCTCCTCTCAGGAGGAGGGCTTTGGCACCAAGGGAACTAAAGGCAGTGGTTGGAGAGGCAGTTCCTCGGCTGGCTCTGGCTCCAAAACTCAAGGCTTTGGATTGGATTCCACTGGCTCAGGTATTTCCACAGATTTGTGTGTGGAGCATGAATAGTCAGAAGGAAGACTTTGTCATTTCCTTCAAGTGTTTCTTCAGAGTACATACTGAATAATGCAGACTAATACAGTTTATTTTGATTTTTTTTCTGTCATTCACCAGTGAAATCGGGTAGCCAGGGTTGGAGCTTTGGAACAAACCAAGGCAGCAGCAGTGCATCAAGTGGTGTTGAATCTGCAACTTCCGGTTCTTTGGAGAACAAGGGTAGTCAGAGCCAAGCAGCAGGAGCCATTGCAGGCGGGAGCTCTAAGGGTTCATCTTCTAAAGAACTAGGTACTGAGCCTTGAAGTTGTGCCTGGAATTTATGATTCATTCCCTGTTGTCCCCTCGGTGACAATGGCTTTATGTTCGGCAGGTGAAAACACTTGGAAAGGTGGGAAAAGGATTGGTAGCGATCTTTCTGGAAATGCAGATACCAGTGTGGTCTCTACTCAGGAGGAGGGCTTTGGCAACAAGGGAATTAAAGGCAGTGGTTGGAGCAACAGTGCCTCGGCTGGCTCTGGCTCCAAAACTCAAGGCTTTGGATTGGATTCCACTGGCTCAGGTATTCCCACAGACTTTAATGTGGGGTATAAATTGTTAGGAGAAAGACTTTGTCAGTTTCTTCAAGGGTTTCTTCAAAATTCATCCTGAGTAATGCAGACTAATGCAATTTATCTTGACGTATATTGTTGTTCTGTCATTCACCAGTGAAATCCGGTAGCCAAGGTTGGAGCTTTGAAACAAACCAAGGCAGCAGCAGTGCATCAGGTGGTGTTGAATCTGCAGCTTCTGGTTCTCTGGAGAACAAAGGCAGTCAGAGCCAAGCAGCAGGAGCCATTGCAGGTGGAAGCTCTAAGGGTTCAACTTCAAAGGAACTAGGTACTGAGCTTTGGAGTTGTACTTGGCAGTCATGATTCATTCCCTGCTGGTTCCCCGGTGACAGTCGGTTTATGTTTGGCAGGTGAAAACAGTTGGAAAGGTGGGAAAAGGATTGTTGGTGATCTTTCTGGAAATGAAGAGACACTTGTGGGCTCCTCTCAGGAGGAGGGCTTTGGCACCAAGGGAACTAAAGGCAGTGGTTGGAGCGGCAGTGCCTCGGCTGGCTCTGGCTCCAAAACTCAAGGCTTTGGATTGGATTCCACTGGCTCAGGTATTTCCACAGATTTGTGTGTGGAGCATGAATAGTCAGAAGGAAGACTTTGTCATTTCCTTCAAGTGTTTCTTCAGAGTACATACTGAATAATGCAGACTAATACAGTTTATTTTGATTTTTTTTCTGTCATTCACCAGTGAAATCGGGTAGCCAGGGTTGGAGCTTTGGAACAAACCAAGGCAGCAGCAGTGCATCAAGTGGTGTTGAATCTGCAACTTCCGGTTCTTTGGAGAACAAGGGTAGTCAGAGCCAAGCAGCAGGAGCCATTGCAGGCGGGAGCTCTAAGGGTTCATCTTCTAAAGAACTAGGTACTGAGCCTTGAAGTTGTGCCTGGAATTTATGATTCATTCCCTGTTGTCCCCTCGGTGACAATGGCTTTATGTTCGGCAGGTGAAAACACTTGGAAAGGTGGGAAAAGGATTGGTAGCGATCTTTCTGGAAATGCAGATACCAGTGTGGTCTCTACTCAGGAGGAGGGCTTTGGCAACAAGGGAATTAAAGGCAGTGGTTGGAGCAGCAGTGCCTCGGCTGGCTCTGGCTCCAAAACTCAAGGCTTTGGATTGGACTCCAGTGGCACAGGTATTCCACAGACTTAAGTCACGGCACCAATAGTCAGAAAGAAATTTTTGTCATTTCTTTGAAGGGTTTCATCAATATACATCCTTAATATTGCAGATAATACTGTTTATTTTGATTTTTTTTGGTCATTCAGTAGTTAACTTGGTTATCCAGTATTGGGCCTTTTGAACAAACTTTGGTAGCAGTGTTTCAGTGGTGTGTAATCTGTTAGGTCCTATTTTCTGTGGACCATTGCAGTCAGATCCAGGCAGCAAGAGAAAAAGCAAATTGTAGTTCTGAAGTATCAACTTCTAAACCTCTTGCTCTGAAACACATTTTTTCCTCTTAATTGTCATTCATGTTCAGATGGCTCCCCACATTTCTTGTCAACAGTTTTATATATTTGACCATTACAAGGTTTTGTAAATTTCAGCAAGGCTTTTTCTACAATATTTCTGGTCATGCAGTGTAGTTCTTTTGTTGATGATTTCCTTTACAGCTAATGAGCTATGTGTTTCGGCCAGATCCTATGGGTCTGATATTCCAGACCTCATCGCTCTCTAGCTGTCTATTGATTCCAGTGCTTCTGTATTCAATTGTATTGAGTCCAGTACACCAAACTTTCAGAAGATAGCGTTTAACTCCATTCAAGTGAGACCTCAAACTTCTTCCTCAATATTGAATATTTACACAGTCCATTTTGATTTTGTGTTATTTACAAATTGATTAATGTCCCTAGTTTTGGAAGTTTCATCCAAACCGTGGTTGAAGTCCATCTAGCGTGTCTTTTTCGTGGTTGGTAAAGACAGGTAGAGCAAAGGAGCAAGGCATAATGTAGTGCGTAGCTCTGAAGATCAATATCTAAATATCTATGCATTGATACATGTTGTGCTTAGAAATTCTGATTTATTCCACCATTGGACTCCCCTTTTGCCAATAGCTCTGTTTTTGCAGATGAAAATTTTCTAATGGTAGGTAAGCATTTTGGCTATCTTCCCAACATGCAGAGATCAGTGTTAGTCCCTTTCATGTGGATGGCCTTTGCAGCAGTGTAAGTAAAGGAAGTGTCAGGAAAATTAGTGGGTTTTCTGCTACAGAACCCAAAGCTTTGGATTGGATTCCACTAGCTCATGTATTCTAGTATAGCCTCAGTCCAGTGCTCAAAAGAATTGGAAGCCAAAGTTTGTTAATTCCTACAAGTAATACCTCTTATCTCATCATCAAGCATAAAAATTAATATCTTTCATTTCCTTTACTTACCAGATGGGTTGGATTCTCTCAGTTGGATAACTAGAACAAAAGATGGAAACAGTGTTTCTGGTTTCAAATCTATTTCTCCTCCTCTTATTGACAAAGACAGGACAAGCAAAGGAGTTGGAGAATATGCTGGGCTTAGCTCTGAAGGATCAGTTTCTAAAGATCTTGGTATATAACTTTGTTTTGGTATTTCCAATTTTGGGGGGTTTGTTTTATTCACTACACCCTGCTATTCTCTTGGGTTACTCATGACTGTGCACTGAGGATATTCTTGCTACAGTGCCAGGAGACCAAATGGGATGCCAGAGTTCCAACCCAGGTGCCTGTATGCAAGTTAAATGCACTGTTCTATTATTTCTACCCCAGTGTTGTCAATTCTTGTTCATTTCATTTTTAATTAGCCATTATATTTTGCTTTTATGAAACCAAACATGGAAATTTTTTATATTCTTTAATATTCCATAGCTTTGTGGGTTCATCTTCATCCAAATTTGTACTTGAAGTGTTATTGGGTATCCTAGATCAAGATCTAAAGGCATAGAATTAAATTCAGCTGCTTATTATTCCAACACTTACTGAAGTATATCTTTGTTTAATAAATATTTTATTAAGCCTTCCTCATTTTATATACAATTCTAAAGGAATTTTAATCAATTTTAATACTTTTATACTTTATTTGGGGATTTTTGCTTTTTTTAATATTTAGGCTCTAACTGGAGGTGCTCAGATTTTATTTTTGTCTCTGCATTCAAAGATTATTGGTATTTTGGGTTCATGATAGTTACCTGATTGTGTAAAAACACAAAAAGAGAAGAGGGGGCCCAACGGGGCTCTATCTCTCCCGCTGCCCGCGTTCGGTAGTCTCCAGCCGCTTCCCCCACCCCAGGGAGGTTGATGGCGACGATGAGGCAGGCGAAGAAAGGAAGAAGGCCAAACTGGTTGCTCGATCAGTTTATTTCGTTCTCTCTCTCTGCTTCTCTTCCGGTTCTCCATCTCTCTCTGGATCTTCCTCTAATTCCCTTTCAGCCCTGGTCGCTCTCACTTCTTTCACCTTGTGCTCTGCTTATGTGTGTGCCACTGTGCTCTCTGCGTCTGTCTCTCTGCGTCTGTCTCTCTGCGTCTGTCTCTCTGCCTCTGCCTCTGCCTCTCTGTCTCTGCCTCTCTGTGTCTTCTGTCTTCTTCCTCTGTCTTCTTCTTCTGTCTCCTTCTTCCTCTGTCTCCCTTGTCTTCTTTCCCCTATCCCCGTCTCTTCTCTCTCCCCTCAGTGCCCCACAGTCTTAGTTTATATAGCAAATTACATAGGGTGGTGACACAAAGGTGAGTTTAACATCAACAAATAAACAAAGAAGAGTAAAACCATTTCTTGAGGAGATTAACAAAATCTCATCTAAGGAGATCCACTCAAGGGTGGGGGTCCAAACAAGGATGTATCAGGGTGTGAGCTAGTAATCTACTTAAATAGTTATAGTAAATCTACTTCTAATATTTCTAGCAATGTCATTCTGTATGAGCACAGTAAGAGATATAAAGTTTGGTTTTTCCTGAGGGCATCTCCAGACCACAGTCCTCAGGCCAGGTTAAACTTCCTAACCACAGCAGGATCCTAATCTCATCGTTACTTTTGGATCATGACAGCATTATCCATGATCATGCTCTCAACTTATAGTTGAGCATTGTGGCTCTTTGGCCTGGCCCATTTCGATGCCAGGGTAGCACATAACTCACCGCTTGCCCTGGATCCGTCCTGTCCCTCGTCGGGATCCTGCTTTTGAGGTGCTAGGAACTGAGGGCAATTGAGTTAAGAAAGCAGATGCCCAGGAGTAAATATTATTGGAGTCAATCAACTCCCAAGTTACAAGCACAATATTGTCTTCCTGTGTCCATACAGAAAAGACATTGCTTTAAGATAAACTATGCTCCCTAAGGCAAGGCTAAAAGGACAAACCCCATGTTATCCTACACCTGATACCCAACCCTTATTTGTTCTGTCAAAGACATGTGTTAGAACGATTATTTTACATCTCAGAATCTTTTATACTAGTTATTTTTTTGTGTGTGAAGCAAGAAGTTTTATTTGAAACTTATTTAGAAAGATGTTAGGGGAGAGAGAGAGAAGTGTGTGCCCAAGAGAGAACAAATGAAATAGGCAAGCCAAAAGTAGAGAGAGAGTATGGGGAATATTGTCTGCCATGGAGGCAGGGGGAGGGCGGGATATCGGTGGTGGGGGATGTGCACTGGTGGAGGGATGAGTGTTTGATCATTGTGAAATTGTAACCCAAACATGAAAGCTTGTAACTATCTCACAGTGATTCAATAAAATTTAAAAAAATTTTAAAAATGAAATAGGCAAGCAAAGAAACATGCAGATAAGCACAGGAGATACATATTCAAGGTAGAATGCAGACTTAAATAGCAATCTTTTTTTATTAGTTTAATACAAATATCTAGATTGGAATATTTACACAAATGATTACATTATGTCTTAAGTTTCTAATATATTGGCTCTCGTTCTGCTGCATACAAAGACAACAGAATTAAAATATGTGGCAGGAATGGTGTGGCTATTTCTGAAGTATTAATTCTAAGAGATTGTGATATTGATCAATTAATAAATATAAAATTATATTCATAATTTTCAAAAAACTTTGACAATTGGTATTTCTTTGCTATCAGCAAGATAGTTGGAAAGATGGTAAGATATTTGTTGTTAATGATTCTGGAAAATAAGAGAACTAATGTAGATTTCTCTCTTGAAGATGGCCTCTGAGTCATGGGAATTGAAGGTAATGGAATGATTGGTACTAGACAACCTGGATCTAGAAGTGAAAACTTTGGATCTGATTCCAGGAGCTCAAATATTGCACTCATTATTTTCTGAGAAATTTAATTTTTAATCATCACATATATTTTCTCCTTTTCTAAAAATGCTCAATCTTTAGATTTGGTCTGAAACTTTAAGATGTATTTGAATTTTTCAGTTGTTATAATTGACTTATGACAAAACTGGTCCAGAAAACGGAGTGAAGCACATAGAAATATATGAAATTATTTTAGTTCCCACTCTAATGCTTGCATATATGTTTATGTCATAAATTTTTCTAAATAAAATAGCATTAATTATTTTGCTAAAGTAGGCTTATTGGGTGTGTTAGTTTTGGACTTCAGTGCTATATATATTTTAGTGCTATGTTTTATAATTTTGAGGAATATTGCCGGAATAGATTTGGAGGAATC
This sequence comes from Sorex araneus, assembly GCF_027595985.1. NCBI lineage: Eukaryota > Metazoa > Chordata > Mammalia > Eulipotyphla > Soricidae > Sorex > Sorex araneus. Next base: position 67,837,016 of record NC_073311.1, read on the forward strand.
AGTCTGGTATATTGATAGGAGCAGCATGTATCCAGCCAGTGGATTAGGCAAATCTTAAGTATTTTAAACTTTTGTACACTAGTTTATTAACATTTAAGTTTTTCTTCTAGTGGGAAAGTTCTGGTCATCTGATTTTGATAATGGAGAAAGCAAAGGTGAAGGTTCATTTGATTTTGGAGATCCTGCTTCAAGTCAACATGATGACAGTGACCTTAGTGTGAATGGAGTAAAAGGTATGGGAGAGTTTAGCTCTAGTGATAAGGATGCTGATAGCTGTTTTCCAGCTTAATATTTGCTGAATATTTGAATTTATAAAATATTTTCTTGTGACAAACTGCTAATTTACTGTAATAGTACCAGAAATAGGGGCAGACATACTGATAAGACTTAGTAAACTGGAGCTAGAGCGATAGCACAACAGGTAGGGTGTTTGTCTTGCACACAGGTAGGGTTCGATTCCCAACATCCCGTAGGGTCCCCTGAGCACCACCAGGAGTAATTCCTGAGTGCAGAGCCAGGAGTAACCTCTGTGCATCGCTGGGTGTGACCCCCTCCCACACAAAAAAGAAAAAGAAACTTTGTAAACTAGGGAGTTGTGTATCTTGGGAGAAGGATTTAGAGTAAACTAGTTGATCAGATGGGTGGCATCTTGTGTGCTGGCTATGTGAGGAGAAAGCTCTGAAAGTGGGTGTCATTATATGTGTGGGCTTGGGTCAAAAATATCAGATCCAGCCAGGGTTGCTCTTTGAAGCCTGTTTTCCTTTGAACATGTATCTTTGCTTGTTTACTTCTTTATTCCATTCTGGAGAAGCACACTCATGTTTTCTAATTATCTGTATTCTTTCGGTGAAATTGGAATAAATTCTAAACATTTAGATTTTAAAAAATAAAATTTTAATTTTTCCACTAGAGGGAAGGACTTGGATTTCTAACTTTCAAGATGGAGAAGGGAACAATGGAAATTCATTTGCTTTTGAAGAATCTGGTTCAAGTCAATTTGACAATGCTCGTAACAGTACAAATTTTGATGGAAGTCAGTCAAATGGTCCTGGAAGTTCCAATTCCATCACTCTAGGTATTGATGGTTGATTTCTATGCACAGAATAACCGTGAATCATGATATGCGTTGAATGAATGTTATCCTCATGGCCATCATTTTGTATTCAGCTGGCAGCTCAAGCATGAGGAATGGGTTTAAATATTCTGGTGATATCTCTAGAGAATCATTGACCTGGAATGCATTAATTAGGATCATTGCATTTGGTGACATGTCATCTAGTCTTGTTAAACCTACATTTTTCTGAATAAATAATATTCTTTTATTATAGAGCCTCACATGGTTTTAAGTCTGCTGGCATTAGCATCACTAAACTGGGAGTCATGGTTTTGCCAAACATTTTTTTCAGATTTCATTAAGTAAAATTATAAAGAGAATGCTGGAGAAATAGTATAGGGGTTCCAGAATGTGCCTTGCATGAAATCCACCTGTTTTCTCCCTGGTACCACAGATAGTCCACAGGCTGTACCATGAGTCATCCCTAAGCAGAAAGCCAGGAGTAAACCCTGAGGACTGTTAGTGTGGGCCCCAAACAAAAAAAAAAGTATAAAGGGAAGCAATCTAATAATTTTGTATTAATATAGGCATCACAAGTTTATTTGACTACAGTACATCTGGACCATCCAGTACTACAGGTAGTTTGTTATACCTTTTCTTTAAAAAAAGTTTTTATATGTGATATATAAAATAAATTTATAGTTGTACATTTTTATAATTTGAAACTGAATGTTGTTTATTGAGATATACCATTATATTATTCCATGTTCCTCTTATTAAATTTAGTTTGTAAGTACTTTTTTAAATACTCAAGTTTGTGTAACCCCCCTAAAGATTTGAAGCCCCCTATGAATAGGAGAGATTAAAATATACTAAGTGAACATTAATAAAACTGTTTAAACTTCTCCTTTATAATTTTAGACATATTATTTTTAAATGTCTGTATAAATAAATTTATTATATACCATTCAGTGTGCGTTAAGAGAACTTTTAGTAAATGAAAGTAGCCTCAAATATAAATAATGACATACTTAAATATTTTAGCATTCTATCAGATTTACTTTGTTATTGATGCTTATGTCTGCTTGCTTTATGGCCTTGCTTTAAGAGTGCACATAAATATTCTCAGGTTAATAAAGAGTAAATGTATTAAATATATTAGAAATTAAAATATTAGAATTCATAGAGTTTTATTTGAGCCAAAAATTATATCTTCTTCATTTTCAGATAAATTCAATTGCTAGCATTTTATAGTAGACTAATTTAAGCCTATTTATGCAATGACTTCCAATAAAATTGGGCAAGCAAATTGAAAATTATTGATGCACTGAGTTATAGTAATTGTACATGACCCAAATAAATTAGCTCTTACTGATTTCTGAGCATACTAGGATGATTGTTTCAAGATAAAGGATATTCTGAAGAGATAATCATGTGTATATCCTTGATTAATCATAACCCTCACAATCAAATTGTGTATTCAAGATAATCAAATCCACTGGTGGCTTTCAATACTAACTCCAACATTCCCATTTATAAGACCAAATAGCTTATGTGTTTAAAATTCATTATCAATTCCATAAAGTCAATGCTATTTAAATAATTTGCCTAAACTACAACAAAAGGTAAATTATAAAAGTAGATAAAAATCATGTCATTAAATTTAAAATACCTATGCATTATGTTGAATAGAAAAAGGATCCCATATTCCAGAAGCAACTCCAACATACTCAGAAACAAATGAAATTATTGGTAAGTAAAAATTATTCTGATTACCTGCATATTTTTATGCCATGCCTGACAGTGCTCAGTGAGGTTATGAAATAAAATTTTAAACTGTTTTTTTAAATGTGCCAGTCATCAGTTATCATTGTTCATTTCAATGGTGTTATATAGTACTGCTTTTTTCTAAACATATGTACATCACTGTCATCCCGTTGCTCATCGATTTGTTCAAGTGGGCACCAGTAACGTCTCTCATTGAGAGACTAATTGTTACTGTTTTTGGCATATCCAATATGCACGGGTAGCTTTCCAGGCTCTGCTGTGCGGACTCGATACTCTCGGTAGCTTGCTGGGCTCTCGAGAGGGGCTGAGGAATTGAACTTGGGTCGGCTGAGTGAAATGCAAACGCCCAACCGCTGTGCTATCGCTCCAGCCCTTCTAAACATATACAATACAAAAATATATTTATGCATTCAAACAAATAATACACAAGGTATAAAAATATTGTAATTATTTACACTGGTTCCATATAAATATAACCTCAATCAACATTAGGAAGACCATACGTACAAAAAGCAAAATAAGCAAGTGTATCACAACTTCCCTCCATCTATCCCACCCCATAGTGGTGAAAAATTTTCTTTTCCTATGAGAGAGTTTTCATCAGTCTTTTGTTTTAGCCAGAAAGAAAAAATTTGGGTGATCCAAACAACTCTAGTACTTTTGCCTTTATTAATTAATCAATTTCATTTGTCTTTTGCTTTTTGGGGTTTTACATATCACTATGAGAGGAAGTATGAACTCTTTCAGTATGTAAACACCTTTAAAACTCAGAAGAAATATGTGTTTATTAATCTAAGTGACTGTAAATATTCTAAATCTCTTGTAGGTGAAGCCTCTACTTGGGGCAAAGGAGCATATAAAACTTTTGATGGTCGCATCTTTTCCATTGAGTCTTCATGTGACTATACTTTCTGCCGTCACTGTGTTGAGTCCGGAGGAGACTTCAATATTGAGATAAAACGAAACAATGAGAGTGAGATTGAGAAAATAACAATTATAATTGACAATAATGAGATATCTATTTGGGGTGATATAATCTTAGTTAATGGAGAAAGGTAAATACCCTAATATTTTGCATAGATGTTTTAGAGTTATTTGAAGTAAGTTGAGGAAAAAGGAAAAAAGAGGCTAAAAAGAAGTTAATATTATTGTAATATTCTTGTTATTTAATCCTCTTATTGGTATAATAAATTTTAAATAGAAATTTTATTTAGCTAATTGTTTTACTTTTATTATTGATAAAATTATCAATAAAATCATAAATTTCATTATTTTATTAATACTTATCAATATAATGCTAATAATATAATACCAACATGTAATGTGTTTGATGTGTAGTTTTAGTCATATAACAAAATGTGGAAATAAAAAGTAGTTTGATTATTTCTATATCAAATAGAATTGATATTGAACAATATATATTGAACAATATGTCACTATCACTGTCATCCCGTTGCTGATCAAGTGGGCACCAGTAACGTCTCTCATTGTGAGACTTTATTGTTACTGTTTTTGGCATATCGAATACACCACGGGTAGCTTGCCAGGCTCTGCCATGCGGACGGGCGGGTGGGACACTCTCTGTAGCTTGCCGGGCTCTCCCAGAGGGGTGGAGGAATTGAACACGGGTTGGCCGCATGCAAGGTGAACACCCTACTGCTGTGCTATCACTCCAGCCCTGAACAATATGTATTGAACAATATGTATTGAACAAAGCTGTTAGTAGTATCACTGTCACTGTCATCCCGTTGCTCATCGATTTGTTCAAGTGGGCACCAGTAACGTCTCTCATTGAGAGACTTATTGTTACTATTTTTGGCATACACAATACACACGGGTAGCTTGCCAGGCTCTGCTGTGCAGGCTTGATACTCTCAGTAGCTTGCCGGGCTCTCTGAGAGGAGCGGAGGAATCAAACTCGGGTTGGCCGTGTGAAAGGCAAATGCCCAGACACTGTGCTATATGCATTTTTATTTGGTGTCTATCACCAAATATAATAAGTTTTGCAATAAAATAAGGCTCTTTGGTTTATATTTTAGAAATAGAAATTCATTTTTTGGGATAATGATTTATTTTAATGTTTTCTAGAGTAAGAAATTTAGAAATGGTATATTCCTTGTGAATGTTTAATATTATTTTTTATCATTTATTCTCATAAAAAACAGTGTTTTTGTTGTTCACTTTTATGAAGTCAATTCATTATTCCTTAAAAGTCTTTTTATCTCTGAGAAATACTTCTAAATAAATATTTATTGTATTTATTTAGAAATGTTGGGGCCAAAGTGAAAATGTAGCAGATAGGGCACTTGCCTTGCACATGGCCAATCCGAGTTCAATCCCTAGCATCCCATATGGTTCCCCAAGTTCTCTTGGAGCAAGCCCTGAGTCCAGAGCCAGGAATAAGCCCTGAGCATCACCAGGTGTGGTACCACTGATAAAGAGAGATGTTAAAAAACCTTAATATTTTTATAAATGGTATCATATTAAATAAAGGCACAAACTGTCAGAAAATCAAATTTTGCATTGAATATACACCTGTGTCCTATTCCTTTAGTGTGCAGATACCATTCGACAATAAGTTGATTCACATTAAAAAATACGGAGAACACTGTGTTTTGAGCAGTCGTAGAGGAATCCTGACATTTATGTGGAACAAAAACAGCAAACTCTCAGTAAGTCCATTTAGGAAAAGCTGCATTTTTGTTCTTTACTTTCGCTTACTAAAACAGTACAGCATGTGGAAGCAAGGGGTATAATATATATAAACATCACTGTTTTATTTCCATTCTAAGCATTTTATTTTCCATTTAAAATACCTTGAAATAATACTCTTTTTCATATATTTTTGAAATGGTAAACCATTTTTATTTAGATACAGGGATTTACAGTACTGCTGATCATACTTTTCCTGCATACATTGTTCCAATGCCACACCCACCACAGGAGTTCCTGCTTCCCTCCACCAGTATCACAAGGACCCCCCTCCACCCCCAACTCACTTCCCTCCACCCCACGTCAGCTCAGCTCTACAGGCAAAATCGTCAGTTTGGATAACTTTGACCATTTCTTATTCCCTTACTATGTTTCTTTACTTATGCCTTATATGAAAGAGATGCTTTTTTTCCCATTGTGGGATGTTGACACCTACATACATATGGATAAATAGAAATAGTCTTCTGAAAGCCCACAAAATTGAAAATCAATTATAAGTTGATAAGCTTCTCCTAAAACTATATTTTATAGGAATATACATTAAAAATTAATGCATTAATGCTACAAAATATTCTGTGATAATATATTTTAAAATCTACATAAAATAGATAAATATAAAATTTAGTAAGAGTCAAAGAAAAATTTAAGGGGAGAACCTGAATAAGCTTATAAAAGTATGTTTTATCCTAAGAAAGGGAACATTGACTTTATACTAGAAAATATCATAGATACTGCTTAATTATCTATAAGTTATAAAAATATATAGACATAAAAATAAAATCAAAATACCTGATTGAGCATAGACTATTGAGTACAAATGAAATGTTAATTCATTATTGAAAATGTGTAAGATTTCTTAGAAACCTAGTGGTAAACAAACCTTTCTTAATCTAATAGAGGGATCCGTAAATGTCATGAGTAAATTCCATACTCATACCAAGTGTTGAGGTTTGTCTTTTCTTTTAAAGAAGCTCCTTTAATGCTTCTTGCACAACTGGCATCAGGGCTAGTTATTTCCTGCCCTGAAGCTGCTGCCTATACATAATATATTTTTAATTTTTTTAATGAAACACCATGAAATAGAATTATAGACTTATACACTTTCGTGATTACGTTTCAGTCATACAATTGTCGAATACCCATCTCTCCACCAGTGCTCATTCTCTACCACCAATGTTCCCAGTATCCCTCCTGTCACCCCTCCCGTCCCCCCACTCCCTGCCTCTGTAGCAGGAAAAATCCCTTTTACTCTCTCTCTCTCCTTTTGGGTGTTATGGTTTGCAATACAGGTAGTAAGTGGCCATCATGTTTGGTCTATTGTCTACTTTCAGCACACATCTTCCACCCCGAGTGAGCCCTCCAAGCATCCTTTGCTTGGTGGTCCCTTCTCTATCTCAGCTGCCTTCTTCCCCAGCATGTGAGGCCAGATTCCAAGCTGTGGAGAAATCCTGGCTCTTATCCTTACTATCCTTGGGTGTTAGTCTCCCATTATGTTACTTTATATTCCACAAATGAGTGCAGTCATTCTTTGTCTGTCCCTCTCTTTCTGACTTATTTCACTTAACATGATACTCTCCATGTTGATCCACTTATATGCAAATTTCATGACTTCATCTTTTCTAGCAGCTGCATAGTATTCCATTGTGTAGATGTACCAGAGTTTCTTTTGTCCATATTTTTTAAATGCACAATGAAACTCAGGAAATTTATGTGAATAAAAATTAAATAATCTGCTCAAAGACATGTAGTAAGTGATGGAGTAATGTTATGTTCCTGAGAAAAAACCCTTGGTCAATCCTTAAATATCTAGCTTGGGTAGAACTTATTATAAGGCCTTGTACTTTGATTTGGGTTTTGTCTTTAGGCTGAAGAGATAGTTCAAAGGTCTGGAGAACATACTTTGTCTTCAGAAGACCAAATGTTAATCCACAGCACTTCAGGGTCACCTGAGCAAGGCTGGGAGTGGCCCCTGAACACTGAGGCAGGAGTAATTCTTGAGATGTGCTTGGGTGTAGCTCAAAGATTTTTTAAAAAATTCTCTTGGGGGTTAGAGTGATATTACAGTGCAGAGAGTGCTTGCCTTGTCACAGTCAACCCAGGTTCAATCCATGATACTCTGTATCATCCAAGCCCACCAGGAGTTATCCCTAAGCGCAGATAGTACAGGCCAGAAGTAAGCCCTGAGCACAGTCAGATGTGGAGATGTGGTCCCAAAAACAAAAAGAAAGTAAGAAATGTCAAGACATTATTTATATTTATAAACATGTAAATGTATTTTTTTAAAGCTCACTCTTCACAAGCAATATCCAACTTGTGGTCTCTGTGGTAGCTTCAACAGTACTCCAGGTAAGAGTCTAATATATTGTCCATAAAAAATGCTTCTCAAGATAAGGGGTCAAATTAATTGCTCATATTTTAGTAAGTATATCAATAATTTGTATTATCTTAAATATGAAATTGGTAAAATATATATTTAATATTGTCAATCCCATATTTAAGTGGAAATTATTTATATATGTAGATGATACTTGTAACTAAACTTTTTTTTTCATTCAGAAAATATCAACGAGCTTATTGCCAACAGTAAAATCCCTGGTGATTGTCCCGAAGCTGTTAGTAAAGTCTATGAAGTGTGTGAAGACGGAGTACAGGTATGACATTTATAGTTCATCTAGTAGCATTTTCAGAAATATTTTTCTATGTTTCAATTTATATAATCGAATTCCTCCTCTAAATACTCAAACCTTGCTATTGGAATTATGAAAATGCTGCTCTTCGAGTTTCATTCAGTCTAGCTACAGATACTACAATAGTTTCATTTCCCAAAATATGGCAATATTCATTGTGCACTGGTATGATGAGTTTAATGTCCTTTGCACCATGTTGTAGTTAGTCTGTAGATTACTGGGTTTCTCTCCATATTGTTTCAGGATGGACAGTGATGTGACTACTATCACACCACAATGCATCATAATGCACAAGACTTTGTTCTAAATCCAGAGTTTGCAAAGTTTTATTTTCCGCCCTCAAACAACCTTTACTGTAGTGAAAAGGATCCTATTTAAAATCTAAGAGACATTAGATTTTAAGAATATATAAAAATGTTATTTCACTTGGTACCTCACAGGAAATAAGTTATCAGCTATCCTAGGACTTCATGTGTAGCAAAATGTACATTTGTTCAACAGCAGCTTTTATGTTTTTCTGAAACCAAGCAGGGCTAAAACAGGAAACAAGTATGTAGTAGTTGGGATATGTTGCAATGTGAAAGCACTCTCAATTTAGTCATGTGTTTTCACTTCCCTGACCATCATGAGGACTGCAATACTTTTTCCTGACCAAGGGTGTATACCTCCTAAGAAAGCCAAGTCGGCCCGTGGAGGTGAGCAGGCTCCCAATGAGAGGTCAGCATCCTTCTGCCCACGGTGCTTTTGGTCCTTCAGAGGCTGGTATCTGGCAGCGACCCATCTCTCCTTTTCTGACAGTTCCACTTTTGAGTCCTAAAAACCACGCTCTTTTAATGGAACGGTTGTGTTCTAAAGGCAGCACCGAGGTCCCGACGGGTTAGGGCGCAGCCCGGGAGAGGGCTCGGCGCCCAGCCCAGCCCCTCCGGGTCAGCTGCAGCCGCTCGCGCGCGCGGGGACGCCACCAGCGTGCCCATGTGCTGACCGCCCCCTTTCTGTCGCAGCTCTGCAGCAGGGTCATCGGCCGCTACTTCGAGCGCTGCGCGCAGGTGGCGGCGCTGGCGCGGGACTTCGCGCTGGCGTGCGCGGACGAGCTGTGCTCGGCGGGCGGGCGCGCGCCCTGCCACACGCTGTCGGAGCTGGCGCGCCTGTGCGCCGCCGACGGCCCGGGCCCCTTCGAGGCTTGGCGCCAGGACCCCGATCTGGCTTGCGGTAGGTGTGCGGAGGCGGAGGCGGGGGGAGGGGGGCTGCGAGGGAGTGGACCGCCGGCTGGACGCCTCCTCCGACTCAGGGTCTGGCCGGCCCCGCGCTGCCAGCGCCAGCGGCGTCTGGCCCCGGGCCCTGCTGGGCAGTGACGTAGGAGACGCGTTCTGGGGTCCCCTGCATTTGTACACTGAAGGCACTGATCTCTGTTGGAGACGCCGGTCTGCTTTCTTTTTTTCTCCCCCACCCCCCACCTTTCCAATTTGTTGAATCACTGTGTGATACAAAGTTACAAAGTTGTTGGTGATGAAGTTTCAGTCACGCATTGTTAGTACCACTCCCTTGGTGTCTACTTGCCTCCACCAACGTCCCCAGCTTGCCTCGACGGCAGGCACTTTTCTTACTCCTTTTTCCTTTTAGGCACTGTGGTTTGCCATAATGTTACTGAAAGGGTACCGTGCACATCACTTTACCTCATTTCAGCACCCATTTCTTGTCCAGAGCAAGCACTTGCCACTGTCGTTGTCACAGTGGCCCCTTCTCTAACCTGACCACCCACCCCTCTTAATTGACTGTCAGGAGCCCTTGACTGCTCTTCCAGTGTGATATGTCACAGCCCCGTGTGGCACTTCTCCTCACTTGAGTTGCCAGGCTACGCCCATCGGGTTTTAGCATAAGTCCTTCCGTCTTGTTTAGCATTCATATATGAACTCAACACATAGCACAGTGGTTTCCTTTCAAAATGTTTAATAAGTGCTCCATACAAATATAATCATGCTTTCCAGTCATGGTTTGTTCAGTTCCTATCAGTTAAAGTTCTAACTGAACACCCATTTCAAAGTAGGAGGAAGTCAAATTTCATACAATGTACATTTTCTCCAAACGAATTACTGTAGCAAAATAGGATCTTTCAGTTGGGCGGAGTATCTTTTAGACTAACATATCTTGAAAGTTAGACTCAGAGATATTCATTGGAATACTGTGTATTTACCAAATTCATCTCCCTCGAATTCTCACATATACACTTGTTTTATTTTTTAAAAATTTCTGTAGAAAAACCTAGCTGCCCAGATAAACATATCTACAAAGAATGTGGACCCTCAAATCCTGCAACTTGTTCTAATGTGGCCCCCTTTCAGGACAGTGAGTGTGTGAGTGGCTGCACCTGCCCTGAAGGTAATGTAAGCCTGGGAGGGTATTTGCATGCAAGCAAACCAAAACAAAGTAACTCAAGACTAAATAATTGTGCTCATCTCTAATAAGATATTTTTAAATAAATCTATCTCTTCATAATTTATCCTTTTTAGCAAACTGCATGGGAGGGATAAAAGGACATATAACTTAACATGAATTTCTATCTCTGTGGTACCTGATCATCTACATTTACACAAACCATGTAATAGCCTTTTATAAAGCTCAATAGTACTGTGAGCTCTGAGGCTCAAAAAAAAATCACCTGTATTCTTGCCAGTTCTCATATCATGAGTAATTGGGTAATAAAAAGATTAACATTTAACCACATGTTACTACTTGAAAGTACCTGGAGTGATTTTTACAATACCCTGCTTGATAACTTACTGATGTTTGTAGGATAACATAGCCTCAGTAGTTTAGGTTTATTGGGTTACTCCCGTTACAGTGCTCCTATTCCTCTTTGTTTATTTGTAGCTTCTTTCTTAGTGTTCTGTTGACTTGTAAATAATGTTTTTCTCTTCTCCTTGAGTCCTTTGCATAGTTTATTCAGAGCAAGTCCTTTTTGTATGGACACAGGAAGACTTAACAAATGTTATGCTTTTGTAACCTGGGAGTCATTTGACTCTACATGATATTTTCCTCCAGGGCATCTGTTCTCTTGACCTAAGCCTCAGCTGCCCTTACTTCCTAGCACCCCCAAAGCACGGTCCCGACGTGGGACAAGAAGGACCCAGGGCAAGCGGTGAGTTGTGTGCTACCCTGGCATCGAGATGGGCCTGGCCAAAGTGCCTAATGCTTAACTATAAGTTAAGAGCTTGATCATGGACAAATGCTGTCATGATCCAAACAGTGATACTAGATTTGGACCCTGCTAGGGTGAGGAATGATTAATCTGGCCTGAGTGCTGTGGTCTGAGCCTGTGACAAGATGTTGCCAGGAGAGCTGCCTTGCAAGCCTCAATGTATCCCTTGCTATGTCCATACAAAAATAACTAGTATTGAGATGTTAATAAGTTCCTGGACTAAGGAAAAGAAAAAAACCTTAAGAGTGAGGAAGGGCTTTGGAGTGCCCTGCCCTCAGGAAGGGCTTTCTTATGTTGATTTGGCTACCTGGCTGGTTGTAGCCTAGAGGGCAAGGTGGGAGAGACAAGGGGGAGACCAGAGAGAGGCAGAAGCGGCAGTGGATCCAGAGAGAGGCCTGAGCAGGGAGTGCGGGAGATGAGAAAGATGGGAGATTGAATAAACGGTAACTAATCAGCAACTAGCTTGGTCCTCGTTCTTCCTTCGCCTGTCCTTGACCACCGGCCGTCCCGATCCAGTCCACACACTGCGGTTCCAGGGCACCGAACGAGGGCGGTGAGACAGAGCTATGCAAAGGACTCAAGGAGAAGAGAAAAACATTATTTACAAGTCAACAGAACACTAAGAAAGAAGCTACAAATAAACAAAGAGGAATAGGAGCACTGTAACGGGAGTAATCCAATAAACCTAAACTACTGAGGCTATGTTATCCTACATATGTTTACAAAGTCTTGAGATTAATTTTACATACTGTATGTAGGTTATCTGTTGGATGATGTTGGAGAGAAAGGAAGATGTATTTTAAAATCTGAATGTCCCTGTGAATCTAATGGAAAAGTATATGGGCCAGGAGAAGTCCGAGAAGGCCCTTGTGGTTCTCAGTGGTATGTACAATTTCTGTCCACACTCGATTAATGTTGAAATAATACTAATAGTTTATCTAATTGAAATAATTCCTGGCTCATACTTAAAATTCCTGTCACAAATGCAATCTCATAGCTTTTACTATTTTGACATTTTAATTTGAGAGAATTAAATTGAATTAAAATTTAATTTAATGTGCTTTTTTAGTAATGAAATTTATGAGATTTCTGTGTAGCCCTAAGAAAATGATTTCATTAGCTAGAAGTTGTGTCTGAATATAATTTAAATAGCAAACCTTTTGGTGGTTGACATTTAGAATGTGTTCATTTAAGACTCTTTTTGCAATAATAAGTCAATAGTGGGTGTCACTTGTCAAGAATGGTTAAAAAATGTTTAATAACTGTCCAATGGAAGTACACTCTTATACTCTACAAAATGTTGAGTTCATCAAATCGGGGAAGGGCTTGACAGGGGTCTAGTGGACAGTGGTGATTGGTGTGATGTGGTGCCATTATACTCCTACACATAAATGTTTCATTCTTGTAAATTAGTGTTACTCAATAAAGAATAAAATTCTAAAATATAGTCAGAATTTGGGGAATTTTTTTATATGTGGCTACATTGGTGAAAATAAGTAGCATATTTAATTTGAACAGAGTTTTAATGGTCAAAAGTATAGAATGCTGTTTCTCTTTTAATTGAATAACTAGTTTAATTTTTCCTTTTTGAGATTAAGTAGTAATATGCTGAACAGAAATATTTCCCAATTTTTCCTCTTGACCTTTATCTGAAATTAAATTTCTGAAGGACTACAAAGGATTTTTCTAGAAATGTACTGTGTTCTTGTGGAGGAATAATTGGTCTAAATGAAAATTAGTAAGGTATTTAAAATATACATAGTTTTTCTAAAATTAGAAATGTTCTATTAGTGAATAATACTATATTAATAATAATTATGACTAACAATAATTTATTAAATAGTAGCAGTACTGTTACAGAGAATTTAACATGTCTTAAGTTGACATGTGTTAAACAAATTAGTGGAATTAATTTTACATATTTTTCAGAACTCATATATTCAAAATGGTCATTTTTATAATTTCAGCACAAAATTAGTATTAAATGTTAATAAGATAATTCATGATTTATTTATTTTTTTATTTTCGATGGCACCCTGGGCTCAGGGCTTACTCCTAGTTCTAGGTTCAGAGATCACTCCTTGAATTGCTCAGGGGACCATATGAGATTCTGGAGGTTAGATATGGATTTGCCACAGGCAAAGCAAAGACCTTAACAGCCTCCCACTCTTTAGTACACAATCTTCAAATTATATGTGTATTTTGCATGTATAGCAAATTAAACCTATTTTTAATTTTCAAATTTTAAAATTTAAAGTTTAAAAATTAAAAATTTTTTATTATGTTTAATGCAAACAAAAATAATCTTAGTTGGTGGAATTTAAGTATTTTTAAAAACCCTTGTCAATGAGATATATTACCAGAGTTGAACAGTACAGGGAATGATGATAGTGTAATAAAGCTATACTAAACACCTTGCTTAAGTTGGAGTACTTGAAATGTTGTGATAATTCTTTCCATCAGATAACAAGTATGACTAATAATTTTAATTGTAACATTGCATTTTTGTAGCACATGTCAAGAAGCTAAGTGGTCTTGTACTGAAGCATTGTGTCCTGGAAGATGTAAGGTGGAAGGAAGCTCAATCACCACTTTCGATGGTGTTAAATACAATCATCCTGGAAACTGTCAATTCTTGGCCGTTCATGTATGTAATTGCCTTAAAGCACTTGAGAAAACTGATTAAGATTCCAGTCTATTTTTCAGCCAATTTAATATTAAATCTGTATTTGATGTTACAATTGAAAAAATAAATAACATGGCTTATTGAGATGGGTTAGAGAGATAGTACAGCAGGTAATGTTTGATTGCTGAGACTGCATATGACTTCCTGAGCAGACCAGGAGTGATCCCTGAGTGCAGAGCCAGGAATAGCACTGCTGAATGTGGCCACCCCCCCCCAAGTAAATATATAAATAATAGGGGTTGGATAGACGGCTCAAGTAGTAAAGCAGTTACATAGTTACATAGCTCTGCCCTAACCTCAATCCTTGACACCACATGGCCCCCCGAACTCTACCAGGCTTGGCTTTAGAGGCCCAACTGCTGAACCATCATCCTATACGGTGGGAAAGATCATCACCAGGAAGACCCCTTTCACAAACGAATGATAAGCATATTTTCAGTTATGTGTTACATATTTCAGTGTATTTTTTGTCACACATCAACACTGAACATATGTATCATCCTAGGTCCTTGAAAAACTCCTCAATTGGGGCTGGAGCGATAGCACATCGGGTAGGGCATTTGCCTTGCACGAGGCCGACCCAGGTTCGAATCTCAGCATCCCATATGGTTCCCTTGGCACCGCCAGGAGTAATTCCTGAGTGTAGAACCAGGAGTAACCCCTGTGCATCGCCGGGTGTGACCCAAAAAGCAAAAAAACAAAACAAAACAAAAAAAAACTCCTCAATAAACAAAAAACGACCCTTTCTTCATTTGTTAATTGTAGGACAACAGTTAATCATTTTCTAAATATACCAGAACATAACTTCCTTTTCAGCTTTCTTTGTATGTGCTGCTACATGCCACTACATTTTCTTCCCATGAAGCATCTTTCTCTTCCATCATTATTACTTTAAATTTATTTTAATTTTTGTAGAATTTTATAGCCTGATTTCAGCAATAGTGATTCTTTTTTTGCAGCTTGTACCTCTAGGTGGTATCAGAATAACAATTATACTTAGTATTTCTAGGAAGAAATAATGATGAATAGAGTTTGAGTCCTTGAAGAACAGATGCAAATCATTGTCCACTAAAGTTTAGCTTTTCTAAAATAAACTTTCATTACCTACCAAATTATTCTTTTCTTCTTTGTATTCTCACTTAATGTAGAGGAAACAATAAGAGAAATATGCTGAAGTATTTGGAAAGTTTTGCTTCTTACAAATAAAAATATCTTTCTAGATCTGCATGGAAGAACTAGGTGTTAATGTTGAAAATTGCTTGTAGTGGGGTTATTTGAATACCCTCACTTTAAATTTAAATATATATTATGGATTGTTCAGAATATAAAAAATACTTAGTTATCTCGAATTTCTATTACTCTCTGTAGTTTAACAATAGAACAAAAGTAATTTTAAAAAAATGATGTCCAGGAAAATCCAACAATTCTTGACACATAGCTAGAGCTTATTAAATGTATGCAAACTAGGTGTAAACCCTTTGGCTGATCCCAGACACTCCCATGGACTATCAGGTCTCTGTTTCCAGGGTAGTCCGGTTGTAGAAACACGAATATTTAAATGCAAGCATGCTTTATGAATGAATTAATCAGAGTCATACATAACCAGAAATATTTTAATAAGGGTTTAATGAAATGCATTTTTTATAGGATAAAGATTGGTCTGTTAGTGTGGAACTTCGTCCATGTCCCAGTGGTCAGTCAGGAACGTGTTTAAGCAGTGTCACACTTGCCTTGAATTCGGTAAGTCATTATCTTCCTAAGGTTTATCAGAAAAAAGCCAATCATTACTTTTCAATTTCAGTTCTTTGAAGACTGGAGAACAGAGACTTTTATGTTTAAATAAAAGTTAAAAATAAGATGTTAATAGTCTTTGGATGACCCCAACAGTTCTAAGATTTCTTAAAAATGTAAAAATTATCCTATAAAAACAGCTAGTGTGCTGAGTACAGATCAACCTTACTAAATTATTAAATTCTGCGGACCATTTGAGAAGGTACTTATTTATTCATTTGTTTATTTTACAATTTCATGAGTTTAGAACCAACATTAAAAGTGGAAAGATACCTAAAAGGGGAGGGAAGACTACCAAGGTGTTTGACCTTGATGAACTGTGTGACCTTCTTGGGGCTCATTTTCCTCCTTTACAAATGAGAGATGAAGTCTTTTTTAAGTCTTCCTCAAAAAGTGGGGAAAAAAGAAACAGTATTAAAAATACTTTAAAAGTATATTATTTTTCAGATATTTATAAACGAGTACATTAAAATTCAACATGTCTTATAACACAAATTTTGAAGTTTGTGTAGTACTTCAATTAACATTATATATTAATATGAACTAATTATGTTTTTTAAATATCAGTCTGTTTCAGTAAGCAAACATGTATTCAACAGTGATGGCACAGTCACAAATGACAAGATCATAAATCAACATCATTACTACTCAGGTAAGTAATAGCATTAAAATTAATTTAATGTGTTTTTATAGAAATTTTAAAAATACTAAATGTTTCTGATTTTAAACAGATATTAAAATATAATGTATTTAATTACATTTAAAACTTTAATATTTCTGTTATTGTTATTTATATTATTTTCAGATGAAGTACAGATCTCCAAAATATCTTCCTCATATTTTCAAGTAGAAACATACTCTCATGTAAAAATGCAAATACAAACTGATCCTGTAATGCAGCTATATGTTTCCATGCCACCCAACCAATTCACAGACACTGTTGGTAAGTTTCTCTGGGCATATGTTTCTTTCCAACACTGCAATAGGATCTTCATTTATTTTAATTTTCAATTTCTCATAAAAATTTTAATTTTTCCTCCCAGATTGCAGTAATATAATTTTAACTTCCTACTTATAATAATCAGAGCTTTATTTCTTATAAAATCCATTGTCAAATGGCTTTCAACAATTTAAATATTCTGGTGTTCTAAAATTAGTTTTGTATCTAGATTTGTCTCATATATCACTTCCTTAATATGAATTAACACATCAGTTTGTAGAAGCTAAAAGATTAATATTTAGAAAATCATACTTCAAATATAAGCTCCATTGTAGTTTCTACTGGTGAGTCACATTGCCATACCTCTGATAGGAGGTTTCTTTCATAGAGATCAGTTCTGATGTACCGTAACGGATACCAAGCAAAACGCTATGACAAGTACCTGCCACTAATTGAAAACCATCTAAGTTTTTGCAGCATACCTTTACTTGAAAAAGGGACTTTTTTACACAGAGAAAAATGTGAAACAGATTTCTCATGTGTATGTGGATAAGAAAGGTGTCTAGGGGCTGGAGATGTATGCAGCTTAGTAGTTAGGGTGCTTGTCTTACATGGGGAGATCTGGGCTTTATATCTAGCACCCCATAGGTCTCCTGAGCACCATGAAGAGTGATCCTTGGCTACAGAGCCAGGAATAAGCCCTGTGCACCATCGAGTGTGAGCTCCCCTCATCCACCCCTCAAAAAAAGAAAGGTATTTAGCTTCTAATGTGGTTCATGGTTTCACACTGAATCTGTGAAGATCTGTGAAGACTTCCAGTTATAACTTCCCTATTGCAACATGTTTCCTACTGCCTGGACAAAGAAAGGTATGATTCAGGGACACAGGAAAGTCACAACATCCATAGCAAATGGTATTTCAGTGCTCCTGAGTTTGAAGTAAAAAGGGCTGTTAATCTGTAGTATCATTTACTGAGCAACCAATACATATTCAAATGGCTTCTTCAGTTTTTGACTAGAACAAAGAGATGAGTACAAAATGAGGAATGAACCCAAACCTCTATGTTGGAGTAGGTGATGTTCAACTGTTCTATGCTTCCACACAGGGCTCTGTGGCTCCTACAACAACAGAGTGGAAGACGACTTCATGTCCAGTCAGAACATACTGGAGAAGACGTCTCAGGCATTTGCTAGTTCTTGGGAAATGATGCCCTGTCCTAAAGGAACCCCCAGTTCATGCATCAGTATAGAAAAAGGTAAAGTTGGGGCCAGAGAGATGTAACAGGAGCCAAGGCATTTGCTTTGCATGTGACTGCAGTGGCAGTGACCTTGGCTTGAATCCCACATGCCACATATGATCCCCTGAGAACTGCCAGTTGTCACTTCTCAGCAAAGAGCCAAGAATAGTTGCTGAGTGCCACTGGGTGTAGCCCCCAGAATACACAACAAAAATAGAAAAGAAAATAAGAGGAAAATAAATAAAGGGGAAATAAAAACTAAAGTTAATTGAATATCAAACTCTGTTACTAAATATTTGGTACCAGAAATTATAGGGTCTTGCATGTGGCAGACCCAGGTTCGATTCCTCTGTTCCTCTCAGAGAGCCTGGCAAGATACCGAGAGTATCCTGCCTGCATGGCAGAGCCTGGCAAGCTTCCCGTGTTTTATTTGATATGCCAAAAACAGCAACAACAAATCTCACAATGGAGACGTCAGTCCTGGTTTTACTGTTTGTTGTACTATTACAGTTTTAGATAAACAGTCTGGCTTGCTAAGAAATTTATAAGAAACTTTTTTGTGTTTTAATTTTGGGGAAATGATCAACTTTATTATCTTTTTTCTATATAAATGCTTCCCCTGTTTTATAGTTTCCTCCATAGATACGTTCTAGAGGAGACATTACACATCTGTTAATTTGGGGACTGGAGAGATAGTCCAGCAGGTAGGACACTTGCCTTGCATGTGGCCAACACGGGGTCGATTCCAAGTACCTCATATGGTCCACCAAGTGCTACCAGAAGTAATTTCTGAGTACAGAGCCAGGAGTAAATCCTGACCACTGCTAGGTGTGTCCCCTGAATAAGAAAAAAATCTGTATTCAAAAAAGTTTTTTTTTTTTAACTTAGTTGTAGAAGTGGCCAAGTGGCCATGAATTGAACTCACAGGATCCGACCTAACTCTGAGCCCTTCAGTGATAGAGCTGTGGTTCTCCTGACCATGGCTACCCTACATGTGTGTTCTGTCAACCCAATATGTATTTTAAAGGAAATTGCATGTTTTCATAATTAAACTTATACTTTAACTCTCCAAATAATTTCCTAAATAGTGATTTAATTTATTCTCACAGATGAGGTCATCATCCCTGTTAGTGTAGATTTTGGTGATGAAGCCCATATAGAATGTTCTCAACAATGATTAAAGATAAAGTTATAACCCAAGTGTTTGAGTACAAGTTTTGCTCTGAGTATTTACTTTCATGAGTTTTACTTATTTCTGTAATGAGTAAGGAGTTCATCAAAAGTTAAGGTATATTATGTTTATAAATTTAATTGTTGAAACAAATAACCCTAGTGGCTGAAACAATATTTAAAATTCCTAAATCCATCCCTTTAGAAAGTTTTAGCTAGTGTTTTTTGAAGACTTTTATTTTGTGTAATAATGAGGTAGTTATTTATACCCAAATAAATATTAAAACACTTAAAACTAGTGGTTTTGCAATATTGATACTGGCTGTCCTAATGCATGCATGACCCTCAGGAAATGAAGAGCATAGCATTCTGGGCTGAAGGAGAAGAGGGTGAAATTTATTAATGTTTCTTAATGCCCAAATTATTATATTTTAGACAAATATTTATTTTAGAATAAGAAAAATAAAATATTCTATCTTATTCTTATTTTTATATAGAAACTGCATTACAGGAAAAAATACTAAAGTCTCAAACTATAACAAATATTTTGATTCTAAGTTTAAAATATTTATGATTACATTAGGCTATTTTTTGCATACAGTTATAAAATTAGGTTTAATATAGCAAGAACATGAAACTATATACAGTTGTTTTAATAAAAACAAACAGAATTTGTACTTTTATTTGCAATTAAAAATTATCCCTTTGCAGCTTATGATGTGCCGAAATGGTAGCATAGATACCTATGATATCATCTGTTTGATCCCCAGCATTACATGCCCTACCCAGTAGCATAGGATGTGTTCTTACGAAAATTATAATATTATTGTTACTAATGTTAGAAGCATTGATTTCTTCCAGAAAGATTTGCTGAAAAGAATTGTGGAATTCTTCTTGATTCACGTGGACCTTTTGCTTCCTGCCATCCAATTGTGAACCCTAAACCATATCATGAGGTATATCAGTGTCTGTTGATGTCTTTTTGAGGCATACTTTTGTATTATTTTTTATTTATTTTTTTTTTTTTTATTTATTTATTTTTTTTTGCTTTTTGGGTCACACCCGGCGATGCACAGGGGTCACTCCTGGTTCATGCACTCAGGAATCACCCCTGGCGGTGCTCAGGGGACCATATGGGATGCTGGGATTCGAACCCGGGTCGGCCGCGTGCAAGGCAAACGCCCTACCCGCTGTGCTATCACTCCAGCCCCTGTATTATTTTTTAAAAAATCACAAAGATATAAAATATTTTTAAATAAAATTTATTATCATTAAATCACACTGATTAAATTTGACATTAGATCCCACTCATTATTTGATTGTTACATATATCAGCATAAAGTAAGTGGTATTAGAAAATACATACAAAAGGAAAATCTTTATGTTTTCTTTCTGAATTTTCTAAGTTCTTTCAAAAGTTAATTAATTTGTTATTTGAATATTTTAGGAAAATATTTACAAAATTCCTTGGCAGCTTTTTTTTGGAGAAAGGAGTGATTATAAGATGTTGTTATCCTAATTTACCTGCTCTTCTGAATTGTTTAATAATACAATGCAAATTTGGTTCTTATTTTAAAGGAATGCAAAAAATACACTTGCTCTTGTGAAAACAGTCAAGATTGCCTGTGTACAATTTTAGGCAACTATGTGAAAGCGTGTGCTGAAAAGAAGACACACATATCAGAATGGAGGAGTGGACGATGTGGTAAGCAGGATAAAAGCTCCCCTGCGCAAGGGTGTATATGTATATGTGCATGTGCACACACACGTGACATTAGGAATGTATCTTGACAAATTTGTACTTAGTTCTTTTTTTTTTTTTTTCGGTTTTTGGGTCACACCGGCAATGCACAGGGGCTACTCCTGGCTCGTGCATTCAGGAATTACTCCTGGAGGTGCTCGGGGGACCATATGGGATGCTGGAAATCGAACCTGGGTCAGCCAAGTGCAAGGCAAATGCCCTACCCGCTCTGCTATTGCTCCAGCCCCAAAGTTGTACTTAGTTCTTTCAGTGATTCTTTTTTGTCTTTTAAAAAACACCTTTGAACAATTTTGCATTTTTGCTCCATAATTCTTTTATCTCAGTATAATCATACATAAGAACAGAATGCAATTATTGTTATGCATATGCAGTTACAGATATGTTTCTGTTCAATTATTGTATACAAAAATTATGTGATTGCCATATATTTAGGTTATGGGTTATCATTAACACCTTATTTTGAAAAAATCAGTATAATAGGAGCACAACTATTAAATTTATAAACCTTGTTTTATTTGGAAATACTTGTTACACTGTTTATATAAAATCTCAGACATATTTTTTTACAAAAGAAAATTGTAGAGACATAACTCCTGGAGATTACACTTAATACTTCATAATTCACAGCCAATCAGTCACTATTGCCATGTTCACCTTCAAATTCACTCTCAGATCTATTCATATCTATCAATCCATATTTTCACCAATAAGAAACCATGTTTTTCTCTGTAAGGTGATTGCTTTGGAATCTTCAGTATTCATTACTGAATCTATAATCCACTTTTATAGCTAAATTAGGACAGTCCTAAGAGAAGAACAAATAAAACTACACTGATTATATGACATTTTAGTCTACAAGTCAGTGGGTTATTCAATTCTCTGAGCCAGAAATCCAAGCTGCTCGAAGCACCTTACTAGTTCTACCTACTGATACCATCTCAGGGATTCTAGCAACCATTCTTCCTCTTTGGAAGAAGTAACCTCTCTTCTAACTTGGGCTGTTCCTCATAGAGCATTTGCTTTCTTAATGCCTTCATGCCACATACCCACTCATCTTCACTGAGAATAAGCTCCCAGCCATCCACACTTAGAGTTTTCCATATTTTGACTTTATGGTATATACCACAGTGATTCTTTCCCCAGGAACCTAAGTGACATTGTACTGTGCATGACCTAACTAATTGATGGATTGCATCCCCAGAAGAATGTATAGACATGAAACAGGGACTCAATACTGACAGAAAAAATGTGAACAAGTAACTTGTATTTTATTATTCATAATATCAATCATGAATAATTCATTGTAATATCTGTAGACACCAAGATAAAGTAAATTACTAATTTTTACATAGATATTTTTCTATTTCTCATGTACAAACAGAACTATCTTGTCCAAGTGGCCTAGTTTTCAAGTACAATGTGAAAGCCTGCAATAGTTCTTGCCGATCACTGTCAGAGAGAGATAGAAGTTGTGATTTAGATGATGTCCCAGTTGATGGGTGTACCTGCGCAGATGGAATGTACCGCAATAATGAAGGAAATTGTGTTCCAAAATCTCAGTGTGACTGCTACTTAAATGATGAGGTCATGCAGCCAGGAAAACTCATCCACATTGATGACAATAAATGGTATGGAAATTAAATGTATACTTTTAGATCAATAAAATCAGGTGGACTGGCCTTGGTCAGGGAAATAAATTTTTTGAATATAAAATATTCCTCAAGCCCATGATATTTTAACTTTGTTTTTATTATAAATGTCAATTTTTGTCACCTTTAGCCTGGAGTTATCATACTGGCTGTACGTGCTTTAGTCTACTCTTGTTTTATTTAAATGCCGGTAGAGAATTAGTTGAGCTACTCCAACATGCCGTGTTGCTATGGAAAGACAACTTTCCAGTTGTCTCTCATCTTCACCACTCTCAAGCATTCAGTTAGCATGTGCTGTGTATGAGCATTTTCTGGTCTCTGAATCTACACATGGTACTGACTGTGGTGAAAAGCATGTTTTTGTATACGATTGGTAGTAGTAAAAACCATTCACTATCTGAAGAAGTGAGAGAAATTTTACAGAGGAGACTAGCATCTGAGATTTCCTAAAAGATTTGACATCAAAGTATGAAAAGTAGTTTTTGTAAACAGAATGCACTAGTGTAAATATGATTGAAAATGTATTGTATATATAAGTGATTATTTTGTAGAATTGAATGGAAAAGTAGAGAGAAAACAGCTCATGTTCAGAAATTTTAACTTGGTTTCTGTGAAATAGATAGAATATAAAATTGTGATTTAAAAAGAGTGAATTTAAAAAGAATGTGAATTCTGCAGTTTCAAACAAATACATTTTTCTTATTTCTATGTGGCTGATTTCTAATTTTATAGGCATTATTTACAACATAACCATAGAACTTATTCCAAAAAATTTAAATGAAAATCTTTGGCTGTATCTTTTCTCTTTTCATTAGTTCCACAAAGTTATCATTTAAGAATGAATGCTTTTTTTCTTGACCTTCTTTTAAGGAAAATATCAATAACTATCACTTTCCATGGAAGCATACAAAACATAGTTGAAGCCTAATAATTATGTTTTAACTAGAGATGTTGGTGAATTAGTAATTAACTTTTTAATGAAACTCAAACTAGTCCCTCCCAATTCTGTCCCTCTACGTTATTGACTTATTTCTGTTCCAAACTCTTATTACCATTGTTGCCTGTTCTTTGCCTAGACTATGTCTCTGGTTTCCTGCACCACTGTGAGATTTTCATCAGAGCACTGATCTGATTTTCCCATGTAGCAGCTAAGAGGCTTTTAATGTTATAATTTTTGAAGACTAGAGACACACATATTTTTTTGTTTTATTTTTGGGCCACAGATCGTGATTCTCAGGTCTCACTTTTTACACTATGCTCAAGGATCAATCTTGGCAGGCTCAGGGGACCATATGGGTTGCCTGGAATTGAACATGGGTCAGTAGCATGGAAGGCAAATGCCTTACCCCATTTTATTTCCCTGGTCCTGACACATTCTTATTATCTAGGATCATATGTTACTTGGCCCCATCTTATTTTGAACACTACTTCGTACCTTATATCCATGCCCCATCTTACTTATGAACACTACTTCCTACCTTATATCCATGCAAATTATTAAATTATTAGTATATAAAATTATTTGCCTTTATCAACAGAATTTGTTGAATCTTATTCATTCATCAATATCTTGTCCCCTGTGGAGAGCCTCCACAGGACCAGGTGCTTCATAAACAACACCTGTTCTTGTTAATTTCACCGTGCTTTGAAAAACAGGATGTCCTGTCACGCCCACAAGGTGTAAGAAAACAGGATGTCCTGTCACGCCCACAAGGTGTAACTAGCCTATCAGCTGCAGATACTCGGGCGTAAACAAACAGCGAGAGGTATATAAGGAGGGAAGCTGCCTAGCTAGTGGGTTCTCCTCTGGTTCCTCTTTCTTCGTCCATCCTTCGTTCGTTCTCTTTTCCGTTTGCATGAGAAGGTTTCTTAATAAATCGCTGCAAGAAGAATCTATGGGTTGCGTGTTACTTTACAGTCCCCTTTTCCATGGATTACCCCCTAAAGTCAGTATAATCTTTTCTTTTTTTTTTTGCTTTTTTTGGGGTCACACCTGGCGATGCACAGGGGTTACTCCTGGTCCTGCACTCAGGAATTACCCCTGGCAGTGCTCAGGGGACCATATGGTTGTTGGCAATCAACCCTACCCACTGTGCTATTGCTCCAGCCCCAAAGTCAATAAAATCTTGATTCTCCATCTTATGTATAAAACTATCTTATATATTTGATACATTTTACATGAGCTATTGTGTCTTATTCATATAATTGTAATTTTAAAAAGGTTGTTTGTATATATGAATGTAATATATATATGAATATAATTTTGAAATGATGTAATGGTGTATTAAGGAGTTGTCATTAAAATTTAATGCTAAAAATATATCATTTTCTGTTCTATTTTAGTGTCTGTCGAGATGGAATTCTTCTTTGTCAGACTCCCATTGATTTAGCCTTACGTAAGTGTTGTGTCATGAGACACACTGAAAACATATACTTTGGCCAAATGAATGGATAAGGGGTCCTTGACTAACACAAACATCTCTTGTAATGTACACTGCAGAGAATTGTTCTGGAGGTGCTGAGTATGTGGACTGCAAGGACCCTAAAGCACAGAGAAGAGTGGATAGAACATGTAGCACTAGGAATATACCTACTTTTGATGTGAGTAACATGACATTGGAGTTCAGCTTCCCAAAGCTTTCAGTTGTTTCAAGACATTAAATGTTAGGCCATTCATGAAAAGTTTCATGCTGAGTGAAATGAGTCAGAAAGAGAGAGACAGACATAGAAAGATTGCACTCATCTATGGTATATAGAATAACAGAGTGGGAGACTAACACCCAAGAACTGTAGAAATAAGTACCAGGAGGTTGACTCCATGGCTTCGAGGCTGGCCTCACGTTCCGGGGAAAGGTCAACTCAGAGAAGCGATCACCAACTACATTGTAGTCGAAGGCCATGTGGGGGAAGGGAGTTGCGGGCTGAATGAGGGCTAGAGACTGAGCACAGCGGCCACTCAACACCTTTATTGCAAACCACAACAGCTAATTAGAGAGAGAAAACAGAAGGGAATGCCTTGCCACAGTGGCAGGGTGGGGTGGGGGGGAGATGGGATTGGGGAGGGTGGGAGGGACACTGGGTTTACGGGTGGTGGAGAATGGGCACTGGTGAAGGGATGGGTTCCCAAACTTTGTATGAGGGAAGTATAAGCACAAAAGTGTATAAATCTGTAACTGTACCCTCACGGTGATTCTCTAATTAAAAATAAATAAATTTAAAAAAAAATAAATGTTAGGCCATATTATTGATTATATATTATTTTGACTTATCAAATTGACTCTAATTTTTTTATGTTTTGCATTTTATGTATTGTGTTTTCTGTACTACAAAGTTTGTGGAAAATGAGGTATACATAAGATACATGAGTACCTCATTGTGAATTTAATATTATTTTTGTAGGAGAACTTGTCCTGCAAACGTGGATGCTACTGTCCAGAAGGAATGGTTCGAAATTCTAAAGGGCAGTGTGTTTTCCCTGATGATTGCCCATGTTCATTTGGTGGACGAGAATATGACCAAGGGAGTGTCACCTCAGTCGGCTGTAACAAATGGTGCAAGATAAAATATTTCTAGTCTTTCTGTTTTCAATATTAAAAAGTTTATTATATGCTTATTTTATATTAAAGAAGTAACATTTTTCATATTTGAATAAATAATGATCAAATGTCTTTAGGAAAAAGTCTATTTTTAAATAAAAACTTTATATAGCATAATGCATGATAACAAATATATAATTTAATATAATCATTATATAATTTAATAACGTAACAAAAAACCTAAAAATTTTAATCAGTTATTCTGTTCTTATTCAAAAAAACAGTATGAACATATGAATCTTCCAACAATCCTATTTCTACATTCTATTACTTTACTTTTAGTACTTGCATAAACGGATCTTGGAACTGCACACAAAACGAATGTCAAACTACATGTCACATCTATGGAGAAGGTCATGTTAGAACTTTTGATGGAAAAAGTTACAGCTTTGATGGTCTCTGCCAGTATTCATTTCTTGAGGTAATTCATGAGTATCACCTAAAACAAGAGCATTCCTATGAAATCTTTTGCTAGCTGAAATGGTATAAATCAAATAAGCACATTGGTAGAGGAAAGTGGATACTGTACTCCTGAAACTCAATCATGAATAACTTTGTAATCCATGGTAATTCAATGAAAAAATCAAATAGTCAATGATTCCCAGTCCCCCAAATTACTTATTAGAACCACCAAAAGCACATGAAATGTGTAACACTACCAAAGAATAAAAGGAAGAATCTTTCACATATAAAGACACAGCTTCCTGAAGTAGTTCTGAGGACAGGTTTTGCAGAGATACTATTGCTGCCTGGTGTCACTGCCTCTCAAACTGAACTGCAAAGGAAGAATTGAGTGTTAACTTTATTGCATAAAAGCACAATTAGTTATTGAATGTCTTTTGGTTAGTTTTCTTTTTCCCCAGCACCAATGTAAAAACAATTTTGCTTTCTTGTGAAAGTGAAGGGGGTTAGCACAACATTTTGAAAAGCAAGGTACACCTACACCTGTTTTGGAGGAGAGATTGGGTTTTTGAGGCCACACTCAGCAATGCTCTGTGTTCAGGGATCACTCCTGGCAGGGATCAGGAGACCATATGAAATACGGTGCTCAAATTGGGGTTGGCAGCATGCAAGGCAAATGCTTACCCATTGTATTATCTCTTCAGTACTTACACTTGCACTCTTAATTATTGTTTATTTGTAGACAGACTCAGGGTCTCTTATCAGAATGCAAAAAAGCGTCCATATATATGTTCCATAATGACACCTAAAGTGCCCCTATCTCCAAATTGGGTTGGAAATAGTCCATTCTTCAAAAAAATTAGAGTAAATATTAGAGTCTATACTACATTTTCCATAAAAGTTAGATATTGTGGGCTAGACAGATAGTACAGGAATTAAGACACCTGCCTTGAAATCAGTCATCCACGATTCAATACCCAGCACAGAGTGATCCCCATGTATCACCAAGTGTAGCTCTGGAGACCTGCAAGCCAAGCACTGCCAGGGTGGCCAGAGTAATCCCTGGCAACATAGTGCCTGAGTATCACTGCGTCCGTGGGCCCTTGCATTGAACTGCTGACCTGGTTGGATGAGAACTGCAGGGAAGCAAGGGACCCCCAGGTTTCCCTAGTACTGTTTATGACCCCCTTAATGTTAAATCTTATCTGTTAACACCAACACTACCAGCAACGATGACAGTTACATTCTATGAGTGAATCTTTGCCAAGATAATTTAAACATTTCATTACAATTAATAATAATAGCATCAAAATGTTGATATCACTCCTGTGATGCAAATGAAGAACCAGGTTTTAAAGAGACTAAATAATGTAAATTATGAAGTAAAAAATTCTGTATGAAAACCCACATTTATTTGATTTCAGAGTGCTTGCTCATTACCTACAACTACCTTGCTTTCTGATTCACAGTGGGTAAAATTTGGGTTGGTTAGTATGTAAGCATTATTTTTATTCCATACCAAGTATCATAAAGTAGAAGGAGAACAAAGTAATTTAATTATTTACAAGTATATATAGAATCTATGATTACAAACCTATATAATTTGAACACTTTGTAATAGAATTTTAAACTTGTATGGGAGACCAGATAGAACTAGATCAAGGATTCTTACCCACAATGCACTTAAACAATTATCTTTTGAAAATTGTATAATATAGCAGATGGTGATTTATTTCATTTAAGGTATCAGCTTAAGAATTATTTGTCTGATATAAATATTGTAATTGAGATCCTTTCTCTTATACTAAAAAACATATTATAATCTTCAAAGGATTATTGTGGTGGTGAAAATGGCACATTTCGTATTTTGACTGAAAGTGTTCCATGCTGTGAAGATGGACTTACATGTTCAAGAAAAATTATAGTAGCTTTTCAGGTGAGATTCTATTTCTCTCTTTTAACTTTTTCTCAGACTGTAAGTAATCAAGTAATTACAAATCTCCCTTTGTATTCATAGGATCAGAATGTTGTCCTTCATGATGGTAAAGTAACAGCAGTCAAAACTACAGACAATAAGGATTGTGATCTCAATGGAAATTCATACTCTGTACATACTGTTGGTCTTTACTTGATTGTGAAGTTTGTAAATGGAGTAACCGTGATTTGGGACAAAAATACAAGAATGTCTGTTATATTGGACCCACAATGGAATGTATGTATATGTATATATGTGTTTGCTATATGAAGTGCAATCAATGATAGTAGATTGAAACATATAATCTACAGTTTTCTTATTTAGGAAGTATAAATTCCTTAAAAAAGTGCAATAACCAGTAGGACATTCTGGTTCAATAGTATTTGATAGTTTTTTTGGTTTGTTTTATTGGATTTCACATAATAAAATTTTGATATGATTAGAGAATATATAGAATTATGAGTAAATTAAATGATAATTTGTGGCAAATTATACTTGATACAAATATTCTAAGTATATTCATATATAATTTAAAGCTAATAAATATGTTTTAAAAACTTTTATGGAATTTTCTTTAGTTGAGACTTACCTGATAAATAATATCATATGTTTTAACATAGGACATCTTGGATTTAAACCAAGCAAAATATTTTTCAGAAATTATGGTATCTTTCCAAATATGAAATTTAAAATAGACCCATAATATAATAATGACATGTATAATCATGATATCTCCACATACCTACCTACCCTCTATGCAGCCCTTATGCAACTCATTGTAATCTCCATTTCTGCTGTCATCTCTTGCTATATCTAATTGTCCCCAGTATAACTCCCAGTTTACCTCCCCACAGGGCAAAGTGTGCGGTCTTTGTGGCAATAACAACGGTGATCTCAAGGATGACTTCACAACAAGATACTCGTCAGTAGCTGCTGGGGCACTGGAATTTGGAAATAGTTGGAAAACCAGTCAAGAATGCTCAGACACAGTAGCTCAGACTTTCCCCTGCGACTCAAACCCCTATTGTAAAGCCTGGGCTGTGAGGAAATGTGAGATCATCCGGGATAGCACTTTCAGAGAGTGTCATAGCAAGGTAAGGAGGCAATCCTGAGAGTACAGCTGCAGGAGTGCCACGGCTGCACTCCCAGACCCTGACGAGTGTGCACATGCAGGTGGACCCCAGCACCTACTATGAGGCGTGCATCGAGGAGGCATGTGCCTGTGACATGGAGGGCAAGTACCAGGGTTTCTGTACAGCAGTGGCCATGTATGCAGAGGCGTGCAGTGCCGTGGGCATCTGTGTCACCTGGAGAAAACCAGATCTCTGTCGTAAGTCAAGCCGCTGTGTTGTGTTTGAAAGAAAAAATGTGTAATTGTCTTGCTGGGCAGTCTTCCTTATAGTTTCTACGACATACATAGTCTTGTAGCTAAAAAGGTTTAAAACATGCTACATCATACAATGTACCAAATTTAATTTTAGTTTCCAATTATTTTGTGTTCACAAGAGGGGAAAATACTGATATGAAATACATCTTATGATAATTGGGTCAACAATGAACTAGTTAACAATACTGATATGTAATTGATATAAACCCTTAGATCTATAAATAATATACTAGTTTTTAAGCTCCTCAGAAAGCTTTCATAGCATGATATTCAAGATACACAATAAACTGAATATAAATAAAATTTTGCTCTATATAGGATGTGATGATTTTAATAGAAATTTATAAATTGTTTTTCTTCCAAAGGAAATTGTTATTAGAGAGCAAATATCATCAAGAGAAATATGAATCTAGAAATTGCTTTTTATTCATTCTATTATGCACAGCATTATAGATTAGATTGAAACATATAATCTACAGTTTTCTAATTTAGGAACTATTTTATTACCTATTATTATTTTATTTACCCTGTTTTGGAGAACTTTTTTTCCAATCCAAACTTTAAAATCATGACTCTAGACTATGACCTAAAAGTATCACTGGGAAAAAAAACCGACTTTATTGTGAGGTAGACCTTACTTGCTACCCTCCTCTTTCCTGAGCTATTTAAGCTTACACATCAATTTGGATAAAATCAAAGAAATTGGTAAGACATAATGATATGTTTTAAGTCTATTTATTGTTAATATCATACAAGTTTATTTTATTTTTACATGATTTGAGAGTGAAAGGTGAAAGTTGACATGCGATTAATGGGAGTAATTTGGTGTGATTTGACCATAGCCGTCTACTGTGACTACTACAATGCTCCTGGGGAGTGCAGCTGGCATTATGAACCTTGTGGCTCAGTAACAGCAAAAACATGCAAAGATCGAGTGATTGGGCAGAAATTTTCTGCTCTTTTAGAAGGTAATGCATATTTTAATAAAGTTAATGAAGTATAAATAATTAAAATGATATTTTAGATTAGAAAATGTTGGCTTGTGAACAGCTTCATGTCTTAGGCTTTTGCAACTTAATGAACAGTTTTTGTCTCTAGAATATTGAAAAACATTTTTCTGTACAAAAATTATCTTTTTAATAGGCAATAAAAAGAGCATACGTGCTGAAATTACATTGTCAATCTTTAATCCTTTCATTAGACAATGTAATTTCAAGAAAGCGAAAAAATATATTGTCTCACTTGAACAGAATTAATTATATGCCACACATAAACAATACCCTCGCTTCATTTATATATCTTAGAGTGAAAGAAAGAAGCAGCAAGAAAAGGAATGAAGCAAAATCTTTCCAAAAGTCACATTTGTGCTAAATTTCTGGTATTGGGTTCTTTACAAGCCCTTTTAGTATGACAATTATGCCTTCATTTACACTTGCAAAAAGAGAATGAGCATTAACATTTCAAGATACTTAATTTAAAAATCTTGTTTCATGTTCAATATCAAGCCCAACAATAAAGTAGCAAATGGCTTAAAAATTGGAAACGCTTCAGAAAAAATAATTAATTAGGAGTTTGGGATATGGTTTGATGGAAGAGTGCATGTCTCACATATTTGAAGTCCTGAGCTTGGTTCCTGCCTCAAAAGAACCCTGAACAAATAAGCAAACAAAACACCAAATGGCAATAATAATAAGAAGAAAGAATAATAATAAAGATTTGTGGGTTCTTAGGTTGGCATTTTATTGTAAAAGGGTAAGAATCCTGTTCAATTTATTTTCATTGTGTAATGTTTTTCTATTCAGTTTCAGTTCACTTAAGTTACTGCAGGAATGTGTAGTGTAGTGGGATTTCAGCCCACAGAAATGACTGTGTCATTTTTTTTTCCATTCAGGTTGCTATGCTAAATGTCCAGACAGCGCTCCTTATCTGGATGAGAACACCATGAAATGTGTCCGTTTACCTGAGTGTAGCTGCTTCTATAACGATATCATACCAGCAGGAGGTGTGATACAAGATAACTGTGGAAGAACATGGTATGTTCTCTAATGACTTGACAATTAGCAATTCTGTTTCTTGAATTTTTATTCAGCAAAAATGGGCTGGGGCAGGATCTGGGCAGAGAAATAGGATAGTCGTTAAGAAGTTTGCCTTGCATTGTTGCTTACCCTTGTTTGATCTCTGAGACTGCATATGGTCTCACAAACTTGAGCACAAAGACAGAAGTAAGCACCAAGCAGTGTGGCCCACTGCTACCCCCCACAAAAAAAGAAAAGATAGAAAAGAAAAGAAAGAAATAGCGCTAGGGGAATGAATGGTTCAAAGGCCTTGAGTGTATTCTTTGCAAGCTGGAGGCCCAATTTTGATCCCTGACATCACCAGGATGTGATCCCCAAATAACAGTTTCTCAATGAGGTCAACTTTATACTGATTTTTGTATCAGTTATGTTATTTTATAATTTTAGCAAATCCATATATCGACAAGTGGCTGTCCAGTCTTAAAATAAATAATGCAGAAGATAGGACAAAAATGGCACAATGTGATTTTAGGTAAAAATAAAATTCCTTTTTAAAGGTAGGTTTTCATATGTGTAGGTTTTCAGAAAGTAACTTGAAAGCCAAAAAATGTGGGTTCTCCTGGTGGAGCACAATTATTCCTACATCACCCTTGAAACTGAAAATGTGAGAACTAACTTTACAGTTGTCCACAGAGCATAATTTTAGGTTCTCAAAACTTAATGAAATGATAAAGGACAGAGTACATGAAATGACAGGTGATTCGCTTTGGTTGTTTGCTCTTGGGAAAAACAATTATTTCCTATTCCCTTATTTGTTCTGTTTTAATTTCCTGTTAGTTTGATGCTTTGTATTTGAGAGATGTATGTCACTAAGAGCTAAAATTTCAGACTCATTCCTCTTTAAAATTTAACTTTCAGCTACTGCATTGCAGGGGAGCTGGAGTGCAGTGGTGAGTGCTTGCATTTCACTTTAACTGGCTTAGGAGGGATGACAGCTGGAGTTTGGGATCTGAGACCTTAGACAGTAGAGGAATAGTGCCTAGTGCCTACGCAGCTTCATCTGTAAGGGAAAAGGCTCAGTCCAGAGTATTTGCTCCTGTGACTCTCCTTCTTCCAGTGTTCTCACTCCTTTCCAGTAACAGCTGATAGATTCCGGGTTCTTCAACTTCAGCTCAGCTGAATCTGCTCAGAGTCATGAGTGAAGGGATGGGGAAGTGAGTTAACACAGACAGTTGTAATAGAAGGGTGCCTCAAACGCAACACATAGGTCAAAAAAACAACTCTGGGACATTTTCCAAAGAACATCTGAATATATTTTTTGTTTTATAAATTGTATAACTAAAATTAAAAGAGACAGATGATTGTTAGAAAAGAGGGGATATAAATTTTTTTCAAGGTTTGTTATTTCTAGCAATAATGGAAATTTATGTTTATTTCAGAAACTGGTACAAATTCAACATTGAAAGGTAAAATCATCTTTTAATTTTGAATGCATATTTCCAATTTATTTTTATGAATAAACATAGTTTCACATAAATTTATTTCAATAAGTGTGCTAATAAAAATTATAAGTTGAAATGAAGTTACTAGAAAATGTTGAGATATGCTTTGTGAGTAAAGTTAGAAATACACTGAAAATGTGTGACACGTATTAAATATCATTGTCCAAAATATTTATAAATGATTGGGACTAAAGGACTTAAATAGAAGCAAATGTGAGTAATGAAATTAATTTTTCACATATCATGTATCAAGGTCACAGGATAGGATAATAAGGGTAAGGTGCTTGCCTGTGTGCGGGAGACCTTGGTTTAATCTCTGGTACCCCATTGTGTCTCCCAAGCCCATCAGGAGTGATCCCTGAGTACAGAGCTGGATTAAGCCCTGAGCACCACTAGATCACTGTATCATTGTCATCCCGTTGTTCATCGACTTACTCGAGCGGGCACCAGTAACATCTCTGCTCCTCCCAGCCCTGAGATTTTAGCAGCCTCTCCTCACTTGTCTTTCCCAACGATTGGAGGCTCTTTCAGGGTCAGGGGAATGAGACCTATTGTTACTGTTTTTGGCATATCAAATATGCTTGCCAGGCTCTGCCTGTGTGGGCAGGATACTCTCAGTAGCTTGCCAGGCTCTCTGGAGGTATTACAGAGCACCACTAGATATGGCCTAAAAAGAAACAAAAGCATATAATGTATGTGATTGGAGTGATTGGACAGCATAGAAATTAAAGCTTGCTTGCTTATTTATTTATTTATTTATTTATTTATTTATTGTTTTGGGGCCATACCTGAGGATGCTCAAGGCAGACTCCTGGCTCTGCACTTGGGGATCACATCAGCACAAGGCAGGCACACTACCTTCTGTACTACCATGCTACCCTCATTCATTTTTTTAACTCATTAATTTGTCTAAGACAAAATAGCATTTCCAATTAGTGCCAGCAAATGCTGTTTAACTTTATTTGGGACATTTGATTCATTGTCAAATATGTATATTGAGAGTTGCTATTCTGCTTAGAGTCACATGTTCCTGTTTTATGTGATACAGACAGGATTTTGTTTCTTATGGATTGCTATATGAAGATGGTTATGTGATTATAAAGGGCCACTTAAGTTTTATTTTAATTGGTCAACTATCTAAACATAGGTGTTGCTTTAAATCTTACTTCTTGTCCTTAAATAGACTTTTTATTATTCTGCTAAGGTATTACTAAATCCAGGTAACATAAAATTATTTCTTTTTATTAACAACAAATAATACTATTTTTTGTATTGAGTGAAATGAAGATCTGTCAACACACCATCTAAAATATTTATTTAATTTATAGCAACTTATTTCTAGTCTGTATTTCCCAGAATAACTATTCAAATAATATATTTTGATGAATCCATTTTTCCTGAACAGTTTCTACTACAGCTGCCACCTCCATATCAAGCACTGAAGCAGGTAAAGCATATTTCTTACCTTTTCTTCCAAATTATCAGGAAAGCAAATTTGCGTGTCAGGCTTTTGTTCTTCCCTCAGATTTGTTATTCCCTGTTTATTAATTTTCTGAGTGCCAAGTCATAGATTCTATCCAATCATGCTATTGCAAATAGTATCTTTTCTATTAAGAAGTTTGATGTCGGGGCTGGAGAGATAGCACAGCGGGTAGGGCATTTGCCTTGCACGCGGCCGACCCGGGTTCAAATCCCAGCATCCCATATGGTCCCCTGAGCACGGTCAGGGGTAATTCCTGAGTGCAAAGCCAGGAGTAACCCCTGTGCATCGCCAGGTGTGACCCAAAAAGCAAAAAAAAAAAAAAAAAAGAAGTTTGATGTCTTAAGAGGGATATTTTGCAGTACTAATTTGAACACAATGGCTACTACAGAAAATTTCATATTCAGTTATTTTAAAATAATTTACATTTGTCTGTTGAGGATAGAGTTAGACTTTAGCAGTGAACTTAATGTACATACAGATGTTTATTTTAATCGTAAATGCCTGAAACTTTATACAAGATAATACAAGATAACTCAAAACCAAATTGAATTTATAATGAAAACTTTATAATGAGGAACCCAAAAGAAAATTACTTACAAATAATTTTATTATTACCCTACAGAATTTTAATCTTGGGTTAGAGAGTGGGAACGTTGTTTGCCTTGTATGCAGCCACCTCAGGTTTGATAATCAGCACTACATAAAGTTTCTTGGCCCACACCAGGAGTGTTACCTGAGCACAAAGCCAGGAGTAAGCCCTAAGCACTGCCAGATGTGGCCTCAAAACCCAAAATAATTTTTTAACCTTAAACTCACATTCTGGGGAAAGGGCAACTCAGAGAAGGGATCACCAACTTTAATGCAGTCGAAGGCCATGTGGAGGAAGGGAATTGCGGGCTGAATGAGGGTTAGAGACTGAGCACAGTGGCCACTCAACACCTTTATTGCAAAACACAACAGCTAATTAGAGGGAGAGAACAGAAGGGAATGCCCTGCCACAGTGGCAGGGTGGGGTGGGGGGAGATGGGATTGGGGAGGGTGGGAGGGATGCTGGGTTTACTGGTGGTGGAGAATGGGCACTGGTGAAGGGATGGGTTCCCGAACTTTGTATGAAGGAAGCATAAGCACAAAAGTGTATACAGGGGCTGGAGTGATAGCACAGCGGGTAGGGCGTTTGCCTTGCACGCGGCCGACCCGGGTTCGATTCCCCGCATCCCATATGGTCTCCTGAGCACGGCCAAGGGTGATTCCTGAGTGTAAAGCCAGGAGTAACCCCTGTGCATCGCCGGGTGTGACCCAAAAAGCAAAAAAAAAAAAAAAAAAGTGTATACATCTGTAACTGCACCCTCACGGTGATTCACTAATTAAAAATAAATAAATTTAAATTAAAAAAAAGAAACTTGCATCACCAAACAAAAACAGATGAAATATTATAAGTAGATTGTTCTTTATAATTCAAAGCTTAAGTGTTTATTTTTCATAAATTTGTTAAAGTTTGTATTTCCTAAAATTTGCATTACCTAATTCAGTCATGACTTTTTAATTTCTCAGCAATTTCTTTCCCCCAAAATAAAATATTCTGAGAATTAAAGACCTTACTGAAAATAAGCAGCATTTGTACAAACATCACAGGCAATTATGCCATCTAAAATTGCTAGTCATTGTTGACAATATTAATAATTTAGGGGAAACTTTGGGTCAATCACAGTGATTAAAACACAATTCACTTTTTCCTGATAATGAACATAATTAGTTGACTAATGTGGGGTGGGGTGGGGGGAGATGGGATTGGGGGGTGGGAGGGATGCTGGGTTTATTTGTGGTGGAGAATGGGCACTGGTGAAGGGACGGGTTCTCGAACTTTGTATGAGGGAAACATGAGCACAAAAATGTATAAATCTGTAACTGTACCCTCACAGTGATTCACTAATTAAAAAATTAAAAAAAAATAAAATAAAAAATAAAAAGTGAAAAAATGGTAAAAAAATAAAAATAAATAAATTGTAAACAAAATAAAAAAAATTAAATTAAATTAAAGTGTGCCTAGAAAATGCAAATGTATAGAGATATGTGTAAACATATAATAAATGAATTTAACTGTTACGGTTATTCATTTGCAACCTATAAATACATAAAATATCTAACATGCCTTTAAATTTTCTCTTTCAACACCATTTAAATACACATTTCTGAATATCTGTCTCTTTTTTTTTTTTTTACAGCAATCACACTGATTACTAGGAGTACAGGCTCAGGTAAGCCCTAATCTCCAACCACAATTTAATCAGTAGGGCAGTTTAAAAGAAATCCAAACTATCATTTGCTATATTATACCATTGTAATGACATTTTAGGGGAATCTTTTATGGCTTTTATTTTGTGTTATAGGAAATGTTTAAAAATATAATACCCAAAATATTTCTCTGGCATTCTACCTGTGGTAGCTTGCCGAGCTATCCAAGAGGGGCGGAGGAATCAAACCCAGGTTGGCTGCATGCAAGGCAAACGCCCTACCGCTGTGCTACACGGCAAAGCCTGGCAAGCTACCTGTGTCATATCTGATATGCCAAACACAGCAACAACAAATCTGACTATGGAGATGTTACGGGTGCCCTGAGCAATGGGATGACATGACATTGACAGTGATTCTACCTGTGACTTATTAACTTGACTTTTAATTTCACATCAATTCATCCACATGATCAGATTTCTGTGAAAGATGAATTGAAAATTGATTCATTTTGTGTGGATATTCTCAGAAACATAACTTTCCTTGTACACAAAACTTACTTCATTTTTGGTTTTGGGATACACCATGCAGTACTTAAAGCCAGCACCTTCACAGAATCCAAGTCTACTCCTAGATCAGTGCTCAGAGGTTCATGTAGTAGCAGGTTTTATACTCAGGTCTGCCTCACATAAAGCACATGTTCCAGTCCTTTGACGTATCTCCTTGATCCCACAAAACTAATGTTTTCCTTTGTTTTCTCAAATTAAGCAGTGCTCACAGAAGGGACTTCAACATTAAGCAGTGAAATGATAGGTAGGTAAATCTTAAAATCTATAAAATGACTAATACAATTTTATTTATGTTAGTATTATTTTACTTACATATTAGAACGAACTACACAGTCATTTTATGTGGTACCTTTTCTCCCCAACTAGATGCTATTTTTCTTTTCCTGTTATTTATTTATTTATTTATCTTGTCTGAAATGATAAAACTCTGTGCTCATAGACTGTGGCTTCCCATTCCAGTGTTACTCAGTGTTGCGTATATAATAAAATTCAATGAATATTCATAGAACTATTGGATATCTTTTCTTTTGCCTTGACTAATTACCTTGACTAAAGTTTGTAACTTGGATTTTTTATTTTGGCATAGATTTTCTAATGAATTTTGGATTATTAGTCACTTGTTATATTGGTAGATATTATTGTTTGTAGATTTCATTTATTCACTAGAATATGCCTTCTATAGAATAGAGAGATTTTACATAAGACCAAGACTCTTAAAATTATAATTTTTATCATGTTTTAGAATTATAACTATATTTTAGATTCCTAATAGTCTTGAATGTTGTCTAACTTATTTTGTGATTAAGTCACAATTAAGTTGTGTGTAAGGTCCTCCATTTATTCCCTGCAACCTTGTTTCCATAGCACCCCAAGGTGTAGCCC
The DNA here is from genome assembly GCF_027595985.1 of Sorex araneus. Classification (NCBI taxonomy): domain Eukaryota; kingdom Metazoa; phylum Chordata; class Mammalia; order Eulipotyphla; family Soricidae; genus Sorex; species Sorex araneus. The sequence continues at coordinate 67,875,728 of NC_073311.1, forward strand.
GAGAACCAGGGTGATCCTGACTGCCCTTGAGCACTGTCAACCACAATTATTGAGCATTGACAGGAGCACAGAGTCCCCTGGGAAAAAATAAATAAAAATAGAAAATTAAAATGCTAAAAGTAACACTTCTTATCAAACTTTATTTTGTATGGGATATCATTAGCAACATAAATTTACTTATCCCTTCACTGCAACCCTGAATCTTACAAAGTCTAACACATTTATTTCAGTGATAGTATTTTGTATTGTGTGATTTTGAATTCATTTCCTAAGACCAGTAATCATTTTACCCTAATATTTTTCTAAAAAGTTTCATATGCAGTGTAGAATCTTGTCTGACTGCAAATTATCTCTAGCCATAAGAAATGGGTCAATTTATAATTCTCATTCTAAGATGATTGATTTGGTTTGTTTATATAGTTCTCTTTTAGTTACCATAATATCAATAAATTATATTTTAAACATGAAACTTGTGGTTAGGAGTTTCATATGCAGTGTAGAATCTTGTCTGACTGCAAATTATCTCTAGCCATAAGAAATGGGCTCAATTTATAATTCTTATTTTAAGATGATTGATTTGGTTTATTTATGTAGTTCTCTTTTAGTTAACATAAAATCATTAAATTATATTTAAACTTAAAACTTGTGACTAGGAAAACAAAATTATTCTTGACTAGAATTCTATGCACAAGTCAAAAGCAACCTGAAAAAAATTTCAATGTAATATCTATACCCTATATCACAGTAGACATGTAGATCTAAGAATGCTGATCTTATTTTTTTTAATATACAAATAAACATACATATTTCCTTTTATTGCTTTCTCAGCAGTTTTTAACATAACACTGTAGCAATTTAATGTTATCAGTGCTCTGTATCATCTGAAATAGATCATGAGTAGATTACCTGGAGTTCTTGGGATAAGAATGCAATTCTTAGCTTCTCATTCACTATTTCATATCATCTTTTCTGAGGCTATAACCATGCCACACACAATAGGGGAGAATTTAATTATTATTCAGTATTATATTTAGTTTCCCAAAATCTGTGACTTGGGGTCCTAGATTCTATCACTTGGTTTCTTCATTGCTTCAGTTAAAGGGACAGTCATAAATTGTCTTCTTTAGCTGTGTAATGAACTCCTTGACATAACAAAAATCATTGAGGTTAGAGTGTGATACTTATGAATTTTAACAGCCATATCAATAATGTTAATTTAGTTATTACTGAGGATTCATAACAATCTATATGTAAATGATAGTATTAGAAGAATCAGAAAAGAACTATTTTTGTTCTCACTAATCATTATTAAACTACTAAAAGAGAAAAAAAAGCCAAATTCAGTGTTCTGTTGTTTTTCGTTTGTTTTCTGCATAAGAATGAAACAGTTTTTTAAAAGAAAAGCCTCATTTATTTTTCTATATTGTTGAGACATGATGTGGCATGCATAGTCAATATTCTGTGAAGGAAGGAATAATTGTAGTTTCCTGCAAGAAAGGAGAGCAGCTATGATGAAATCAAGAGAGGGCTGAGAAATGAGAACTGACAATAAGGGCTTTCTGTAGGAGGAGATAGCACTGAAGACTGTAGGAAGTGATGTGCGGTGAACCGGAAGAGGGTCAGGTGGACTGATTTGTGACATCTTCGATCTTTTTTAACTGCAAACACTGATTCTTTTAAAACAATAGTATGGGTAATATATATACAATAGTGTCACCATTTATGATATTGCTGTAAAAACTTTCTGCATACCACCACCACCAGAATACCCATAAAATGATCATGCCAACTTAAAGTTTTAGGGTTCTTCAATGAAAATAAAAACTGAAGTATAAAGATATCTGACTTTTAAATTTATGAAAACCCCCAAATGTAAAAGACTAAATTTTAAGTCCACAGAACACTTTAAGTACTCACTGCATTTCCTGTCAGTAGCAGACATTAGGGAAGCAAAGAGGATAAATGTTATCTCAGTTTAATCTCCAAGAATATATTCCATTAAATCATGAAAATAAGCTCTGTTTATCATGTTTTTTATTAAAGAGTAAAAATCATTTCTTCTTAATATCCCTTTATTTCTCATTAAATGATGATCAGTAGAAAAACCACAAGCTGAAGAGAACCAGAAATACAGTGAACTTAAATTAAAAACTATAAAATCAGACACTGCTAAATATATATTTGATTTGTTATTGTTTATGTCTTACCTCCATTTACCCATTTATGATGTGTTAGAACTCAATGCATGTGTGGTATATACACATCTTGGAAAGTACATTATGTCACTATTTCTAAAATAAAATCTTTATTAATCCAATACTAAATATATTGCAAATTAATGTTTAATGGGAACAAGTGAACTATCTTGTATGTACTTTTGAACTCAGAAAAATGAACATCACCTTGTCTTTTACTCTCAGGAACTACATACAGCCTCCCCAGTGAGCCTTTAACTACAGGTTTGTATTTTTTTTTTTTTTTTGGTTTTTGGGTCACACCCGGCAATGCACAGGGGTCACTCCTGGCTCTGCACTCAGGAGTTACCCCTGGCGGTGCTCAGGGGAACATATGGGATGCTGGAAATCGAACCCGGGTCGGCCGCGTGCAAGGCAAACGCCCTACCCGCTGTGCTATTGCTCCAGCCCAGGTTTGTATTTTTAAACTGATGGTTTTAATTCATAACAAAGGTATCTAGCAGTAAAGATTATTAGTAACTTTGGCATATAAAATTAAATGGGAGTTGAGTTTTAAAAGAACATTTCAAACAAGGTTTGAAAGGCTTTAACATTTTTAAATTGAAAGCCTCTTCAAAGGCTTTAACATTTTTAAATTGAATCTTACTTGTATCTGACCATTTTATTTATTTTCTCTTTTAGAGCTTTCTACCTCCCTTTTTAAAAAAAATTGTATTGATTCACCGTGAGATATAGTTACAAGCTTTCATGTTTGAGTTACAGTCACACAATGATCAAATACCCAACCCTCCATCAGTGCACATTCCCCACCACCAATATCCCCAGTAAACCCCCACCTTTCCCACCCTCCCACTATTTTATACTGACAAGATGTATATGCTTTCCAGTTTTATTTTCTTCCTTAAGCCTGATCTATAGTATCTACAATGTCACCACATGTTAGAAGTTTCTAATTTGAAAAATGAATATAGGTAGAGAGAATGTATATATACCTAATGATATATTTTATTCTTTTAGATACTTTAAGTATGGAAGTAGAAATCAGAATTGCTGATAAAATTTTATCCTTGTTTCTGTTAGTTTGGACTGACTGTGTGATTAGGGCTTAAAAGTTCTGATTTTTTGAATCTATCTTATTGAGACAAATATGCAATGACTTGGTATGATTTAAGGTTCATAGAATCTGATTTTTTCATTTATAGCATTAAAATTTTTAGTTGCATAATAATAGAACAAATTTCAGGGGACTCTAAGCAGAAAGACAGTGGCTACATTATTCTGTATTCTGTAGTAGGCATTAATCCAGCCGTGCAATTATCCATTGGCTACGAAATTCAAGTTCACTTACAAGTCCATTTCATACTTTTCTCAGGTGTCACTGGTGCTCCACTTCTCATCTCCACAGCTTCTACTGATGGACACTCTACAGGTAAATTAATTTCAGAGAAAAGACTATCAGCCACAGCAAAACTAAGCTTCTGACTGCAGGCAACATTGCTTAGTATAGTATTTCACTAAATAAAACTATTAAGGGGTTCTTCTATGTAATTAAACTAGAATCTTTCACTTTTTGCCATTTTCTGTTTTCACATATATTAAGGCCTTACAATGATATATGACCCTTAATATTGAGAAATGGTGATGTTCATGCACTTTTTTAAAAATCTTTTTAGCAGTTATGAAATTCTTTAGGTGCCTAGGAACAGTGAGTGTGTCAGTCACAAATGGTTGAGGTTGGAAGCACAGGTGACACAGGCTTGAGAGTGTGACTTGGAAGTGCCAAATTCCCCATTCTTGGTATTTTCATTTGAGTTGTTGTCCACCCCAGAGAACAGAAAATGTGCTGGATGCAAGGTAAAGTAATGAGTCCAGTGTCAGTGCCAAGTAACCTTGATGGCTTTGGCAGGAAATTCAATAGCTACTATTAATAGAAGTTTAGACATCTACTTCTATGGTACAGTAGAATCTCTACATTATGTTTAAATGTAACTGACACTAGCATGTATTTAGTTTTCTTGATTTCCCTTGAGGGAGAAAATAACAAAAGGTTTCTAAACTGGTAAGGCAGGACTTGAACCCAGAATCCTTGGTCTCCTATGTTCGAGGTTCTCTGCTACGTACATTAAAGCATAAACCAAATCAAAGGAGAATTTAAGTGTGTGAGGTAATCTTCATCTTACCTCCTTCCCCTCCTTTGACTGGCCTAATAGCAAGATGACACAAGAAAGATTAGAAAGGAAAAATACAAACATCATTTCATGCACATCAAAGTTCTTAAGCTAGAGCACCTGTGATTTGGTCATAAGGCATATAAATATAGTTCAGAGGAAGGAGTTAATAATTTTGAGAGAAAAAGGCAAGATGAAAATGTCTTAGATTTGAATATGGTTTAGAAATGAATATTTCTGGGTTTATTTCTATAGGCTAACATCTTAGAAACCTGAGTTTATAGGAAGATAGATATTTAGGCAAAACTTCATTCTTCTATTCTTGGATCATATATTTCAGTCCCTTTTATTCAGAATAATCATAATGCCTATTAGTCATACCCTGAGAAAACCTATGTTTTGTGCATCAGTGACTAAATTTCAGCGGTTGTTGGTTTAATGAACAGAAAATGACTATTCATTAAGTTCAGGCATAAATTAGTTTTATTAAAACAAACACCTGAGTTCATCCCTGCTAGTTATGTGGGTTGAAGTACCTTTAAATATCCTCTTCTCAGTGCTGCTTTTGCTTTTGTTCAGGGGTTAAGCATTTCTCACCTTCTTTCCCCAACTTACTTTCCTGTACCCTGATACTCAAGCCACACAAGCAGCATCAGCATCTCCTAGACACTCGTGGGAAGATAAGATGACACGTTCCCTTCCTGAGTCGGAGCCCCGTGTATTACAGAAGTCTGTTAGGCACTGAGCATGAGTTCCTCAGAGTTAAGAACTATTCTCTAATACTTCCTGAGTCAGAAGCCCCGTGTATTACAGAAGTCTGTTAGGCACTGAGCATGAGTTCCTCAGAGTTAAGAACTATTCTCTAATACTTCCTGAGTCAGAAGCCCCGTGTGTTACAGAAGTCTGTTAGGCACTGAGCATGAGTTCCTCAGAGTTAAGAACTATTCTCTAATACTTCCTGAGTCAGAGCCCCTTGTATCACAGAAGTCTGTTAGGCACTGAGCATGAGTTCCTCAGAGTTAAGAACTATTCTCTAATACTTCTATCCTTTCCATTATATGCCCTAGTCAACCGTGCCAGAAGGAATCTCCAAAAACTGAACTACTAATATGTCACTATTATTTTACACCCCTCAGTTGTTCTGATTAGTTTTAGATACATTTACATACAAACTTTATTGTCATGAAAACTCACGTCTTTTATACAGGCATGGGACTTTTTACTAGTCCATGGGTGACATTTTTTGAGTTTCATTCACTTACCTTAAAATATTTCTTGATTTAAAAATTATTTTATGTAGGTTATTTTAAAAAGTATACTAATAAGTCTTGATAGATGTCATTATTTCACTGTTATTACTCAACTAATAATTTATTGTTTTGTTTTTTGTTTATTTTTTTTTACATTTTGATTTTATTAAAGCACCGTGATTTACAAAGTTATTCTTAGTTGAGTTTTAGACATACAATATTGCAGTACCAATTCCACCATCAGTGTCAGCTTCCCTCCACCGGTGTTCCCAGTCTCCCTCCCATATCTTGCACTCCCTCCTCCACTCCCCCTCCAGCCTGCCCTCTCTACAGGCACCTGTCTAAGTTCAGTGTTGAGGTTTCGGTCTCTTGATTTCAGTATTGCTGACTCTGTGATTTGGTTATTTGCCCCTATTATTCCTTAACACCACCTTTGTACCTACCCGAATCCCCTGACATAGCCCTCTTATCTGTCTCTTCTCACGTCCACTATTTCTTTCCTTCTCTGCCCTGTACTCTGGAAATATGGTTGATCTGGGCAGCCCCAACCATTTAAAACATTGTGTTTCCTTACCCAGTTATTCTAAATGCAATATATAACTCTGTAATATAATTCTCTCTGTAATCCTTCTTCTGGCTTACTTCACTTTATATGATGTCTTCCAATTCCATCCATGTTCATGAAATGCATGAGTGCTGCAGTGAATAATGGTATGCTTATGTTTATCAGATAAAGGCTGATATCCAGGATATATAAAGTATTCACATATATCAAGAAAAATCTAAAAAACTATTCAAAAATGGGGAGAGAAAATGAAGACACTTCTCTGGGGAAGAGAAGACACATGAAAAAATGCTCATTACTAAATATTAGGGAAACCCAAATCAAGACGACAATGAGATATCTTACAACAGTGAGAATAGCACATATAAAAAATACTGTGAAAAATTTGTTGTCAGAAATGTGGTGAAAAATGAACCCTCATCCACTGCTATTTGTATTGCTTTTTGGTCCAATGCCCATAGAAAGTAGTATGGAGGGTACTGAGTAAACAGTGTGGAGGGTGCTCAGTAAAATCCCATATGATCCAGTATTCCACTTTTGAATGTCTTTAGAAAAACAGAAAAACATCCATTCAAAAGAATTTGTTATGTTTCTAAGAGACTGCTGCATTCTAGGCTCTGAAAATATTACATATATGAATAAATCATAACAATTTAGAAGTTACATTCTGCTTCTCACTATTCCATTACTACATCTCCTCAAACAAATATTGGCATGTTTCTTTTAATCAAAATCATCTACGCTTAAAAAATATCAGTAATATTTTATTCATGAAAACAATACCAAATCTTGCCATATATATCTCTTCCTAGATTTTCTGAGACTGTATATTTGAATTTGGAGTGGAGTCAGCTCGCGGTTTTTACAAAATAGTGGATACAAAGAGAACTGACTAAAGATACAGAAAAAACATATGTAGTGGGGAAAGATAGACTAGGCAGAGGTTAGCAAAAACAGAGATATTCAAACATAACTGTATTTTAACTCCTTGTTTTCTCAGGTACCACTGGATCATCAACTGAAATTTCAAAGGCCATAGACGAATCTGTGGTAGAATACGACACCACCAGACCCTCCGTGGCAGAATCTAACTCAGAGACTACTGAGTCTTCTGTGGTTGGAGCAGCAACAACTGGATCGTCAACTCAGAATGAGGAGACAACAAGACCACAAGCTGAAGGATCTGCTACCACAGGAACTTCAATGGAAGGATCAAGGACAACAAGTTCAAATGCTCCAGGTACAGGAACTACAGGAGAATCATCCAAAGGATCACAGACAACCGGGTCACTCTCTAGAGACTCAGAGACTACTGGGTCTTCTGTGGTTGGATCAGCAACAACTGGATCAGCACCTCAAGAAGCAGAGACAACAGGGCCACTAGCTGAAGGATCTGCTACCACAGGCTCTTCTATGGAAGGATCAAGGACAACAAGATCAAATTCTGTAGGTACAGGAACCACAGGAGAATCATCCAAAGGATCGCAGACAACTGGTTCACTCTCTAGAGATTCAGAGACTACTGGGTCTTCTGTGGTTGGAGCAGCAACAACTGGATCAGCACCTCAAGAAGCAGAGACAACAGGGCCACTACCTGAAGGATCTGCTACCACAAGACCTTCAATGGAAGGGTCAAGGACAACAAGATCAAATGCTGCTGGAACAGGAACTACAAGAGAATCATCCAAAGGATCACGGACAACTGGTTCACTCATTGGAGACTCAGCGACTACTAAGTCATCTGCGGTTGGAGCAGCAACAACTGGATCATCACCTCAAGAAGCAGAGACAACAGGACCACTAGCTGAAGGATCTGCAACAACAGGACCTTCAATGGAAGGATCGAAGACAACAAGATCAAATGCTGCAGGTACAGGAACCACAAGAGAATCATCCAAAGGATCACAGACAACCGGTTCGCTCTCCAAAGACCCAGAGACTACTGAGTCTTCTGTGGTTGGAGCAGCAACAACTGGATCATCACCTCAAGATGAAGACACAACAGGGCCACTAGCTGAAGGATCTGCTACCACAAGAGCTTCAATGGAAGGGTCAAGGACAACAAGATCAAATGCTGCAGGAACAGGAACTACAAGAGAATCATCCAAAGGATCATGGACAACTGGTTCACTCATTGGAGACTCAGCGACTACTAAGTCATCTGCGGTTGCAGATGCAACAACTGGATCATCACCTCAAGAAGCAGACACAACAGGGCCACTAGCTGAAGGATCTGCTACCACAAGACCTTCAATGGAAGGGTCAAGGACAACAAGATCAAATGCTGCAGGAACAGGGACTACAAGAGAATCATCCAAAGGATCTAGGACAACTGGTTCACCCTCTAGAGACTCAGAGACTACTGGGTCTTCTGTGGTTGGTTCTGCAACAACTGGATCATCACCTCTAGAAGCAGAGACAACAGGTCCACTAATTGAAGGATCTGCAACAACAGGACCTTCAATGGAAGGATCGAAGACAACAAGATCAAATGCTGCAGGTACAGGAACCACAAGAGAATCATCCAAAGGATCACAGACAACCGGTTCGCTCTCCAAGGAGCCAGAGACTACTGGGTCTTCTGTGGTTGGAGCAGCAACAACTGGATCATCACCTCAAGATGAAGACACAACAGGGCCACTAGCTGAAGGATATGCTACCACAAGAGCTTCAATGGAAGGGTCAAGGACAACAAGATCAAATGCTGCAGGAACAGGGACTACAAGAGAATCATCCAAAGGATCAAGGACAACTGGTTCACCCTCTAGAGACTCAGAGACTACTGGGTCTTCTGTGGTTGGTTCTGCAACAACTGGATCATCACCTCCAGAAGCAGAGACAACAGGTCCACTAGTTGAAGGATCTGCAACAACAGGACCTTCAATGGAAGGATCGAAGACAACAAGATCAAATGCTGCAGGTACAGGAACCACAAGAGAATCATCCAAAGGATCACAGACAACCGGTTCGCTCTCCAAGGAGCCAGAGACTACTGGGTCTTCTGTGGTTGGAGCAGCAACAACTGCATCATCACCTCAAGATGAAGACACAACAGGGCCATTAGCTGAAGGATCTGCTACCACAAGACCTTCAATGGAAGGGTCAAGGACAACAAGATCAAATGCTGCAGGAACAGGGACTACAAGAGAATCATCCAAAGGATCAAGGACAACTGGTTCACCCTCTAGAGACTCAGAGACTACTGGGTCTTCTGTGGTTGGTTCTGCAACAACTGGATCATCACCTCCAGAAGCAGAGACAACAGGTCCACTAGTTGAAGGATCTGCAACAACAGGACCTTCAATGGAAGGATCGAAGACAACAAGATCAAATGCTGCAGGTACAGGAACCACAAGAGAATCATCCAAAGGATCACAGACAACCGGTTCGCTCTCCAAGGAGCCAGAGACTACTGGGTCTTCTGTGTTTGGATCAGCAACAACTGCATCATCACCTCAAGATGAAGACACAACAGGGCCACTAGCTGAAGGATCTGCTACCACAAGACCTTCAATGGAAGGGTCAAGGACAACAAGATCAAATGCTGCAGAAACAGGGACTACAAGAGAATCATCCAAAGGATCAAGGACAACTGGTTCACCCTCTAGAGACTCAGAGACTACTGGGTCTTCTGTGGTTGGTTCTGCAACAACTGGATCATCACCTCCAGAAGCAGAGACAACAGGTCCACTAGTTGAAGGATCTGCAACAACAGGACCTTCAATGGAAGGATCGAAGACAACAAGATCAAATGCTGCAGGTACAGGAACCACAAGAGAATCATCCAAAGGATCACAGACAACCGGTTCGCTCTCCAAGGAGCCAGAGACTACTGGGTCTTCTGTGGTTGGAGCAGCAACAACTGCATCATCACCTCAAGATGAAGACACAACAGGGCCACTAGCTGAAGGATCTGCTACCACAAGACCTTCAATGGAAGGGTCAAGGACAACAAGATCAAATGCTGCTGGAACAGGAACTACAAGAGAATCATCCAAAGGATCACGGACAACTGGTTCACTCATTGGAGACTCAGCGACTACTAAGTCATCTGCGGTTGGAGCAGCAACAACTGGATCATCACCTCAAGAAGCAGAGACAACAGGGCCACTAGCTGAAGGATCTGCAACAACAGGACCTTCAATGGAAGGATCGAAGACAACAAGATCAAATGCTGCAGGTACAGGAACCACAAGAGAATCATCCAAAGGATCACAGACAACCGGTTCGCTCTCCAAAGAGCCAGAGACTACTGAGTCTTCTGTGGTTGGAGCAGCAACAACTGGATCATCACCTCAAGATGAAGACACAACAGGGCCACTAGCTGAAGGATCTGCTACCACAAGAGCTTCAATGGAAGGGTCAAGGACAACAAGATCAAATGCTGCAGGAACAGGAACTACAAGAGAATCATCCAAAGGATCACGGACAACTGGTTCACTCATTGGAGACTCAGCGACTACTAAGTCATCTGCGGTTGGAGCAGCAACAACTGGATCATCACCTCAAGAAGCAGACACAACAGGGCCACTAGCTGAAGGATCTGCTACCACAATGCCTTCAATGGAAGGGTCAAGGACAACAAGATCAAATGCTGCAGGAACAGGGACTACAAGAGACTCATCCAAAGGATCAAGGACAACTGGTTCACCCTCTAGAGACTCAGAGACTACTGGGTCTTCTGTGGTTGGTTCTGCAACAACTGGATCATCACCTCTAGAAGCAGAGACAACAGGTCCACTAGTTGAAGGATCTGCAACAACAGGACCTTCAATGGAAGGATCGAAGACAACAAGATCAAATGCTGCAGGTACAGGAACCACAAGAGAATCATCCAAAGGATCACAGACAACCGGTTCGCTCTCCAAGGAGCCAGAGACTACTGGGTCTTCTGTGGTTGGAGCAGCAACAACTGGATCATCACCTCAAGATGAAGACACAACAGGGCCACTAGCTGAAGGATCTGCTACCACAAGACCTTCAATGGAAGGGTCAAGGACAACAAGATCAAATGCTGCAGGAACAGGGACTACAAGAGACTCATCCAAAGGATCAAGGACAACTGGTTCACCCTCTAGAGACTCAGAGACTACTGGGTCTTCTGTGGTTGGTTCTGCAACAACTGGATCATCACCTCCAGAAGCAGAGACAACAGGTCCACTAGTTGAAGGATCTGCAACAACAGGACCTTCAATGGAAGGATCGAAGACAACAAGATCAAATGCTGCAGGTACAGGAACTACAAGAGAATCATCCAAAGGATCACGGACAACTGGTTCACTCATTGGAGACTCAGCGACTACTAAGTCATCTGCGGTTGGAGCAGCAACAACTGGATCATCACCTCAAGAAGCAGAGACAACAGGGCCACTTGCTGAAGGATCTGCAACAACAGGACCTTCAATGGAAGGATCGAAGACAACAAGATCAAATGCTGCAGGTACAGGAACCACAAGAGAATCATCCAAAGGATCACAGACAACCGGTTCACTCTCCAAAGAGCCAGAGACTACTGGGTCTTCTGTGGTTGGAGCAGCAACAACTGGATCATCACCTCAAGATGAAGACACAACAGGGCCACTAGCTGAAGGATCTGCTACCACAAGAGCTTCAATGGAAGGTTCAAGGACAACAAGATCAAATGCTGCAGGAACAGGAACTACAAGAGAATCATCCAAAGGATCACGGACAACTGGTTCACTCATTGGAGACTCAGCGACTACTAAGTCATCTGCGGTTGGAGCAGCAACAACTGGATCATCACCTCAAGAAGCAGACACAACAGGGCCACTAGCTGAAGGATCTGCTACCACAATGCCTTCAATGGAAGGGTCAAGGACAACAAGATCAAATGCTGCAGGAACAGGGACTACAAGAGAATCATCCAAAGAATCAAGGACAACTGGTTCACCCTCTAGAGACTCAGAGACTACTGGGTCTTCTGTGGTTGGTTCTGCAACAACTGGATCATCACCTCTAGAAGCAGAGACAACAGGTCCACTAGTTGAAGGATCTGCAACAACAGGACCTTCAATGGAAGGATCGAAGACAACAAGATCAAATGCTGCAGGTACAGGAACCACAAGAGAATCATCCAAAGGATCACAGACAACCGGTTCGCTCTCCAAAGAGCCAGAGACTACAGATTCTTCTGTGGTTGGAGCAGAAACAACTGCATCGTCACCTCAAGATGAAGACACAAAAGGGCCACTAACTGAAGGATCTGCTACCACAAGACCTTCAATGGAAGGGTCAAGGACAACAAGATCAAATGCTGCAGGAACAGGAACTACAAGAGAATCATCCAAAGGATCACGGACAACTGGTTCACTCATTGGAGACTCAGCCACTACTAAGTCATCTGCGGTTGGAGCAGCAACAACTGGATCATCACCTCAAGAAGCAGAGACAACAGGGCCACTAGCTGAAGGATCTGCTACCACAAGACCTTCAATGGAAGGGTCAAGGACAACAAGATCAAATGCTGCAGGAACAGGGACTACAAGAGAATCATCCAAAGGATCAAGGACAACTAGTTCACCCTCTAGAGACTCAGAGACTACTGGGTCTTCTGTGGTTGTTTCTGCAACAACTGGATCATCACCTCCAGAAGCAGAGACAACAGGTCCACTAGTTGAAGGATCTGCAACAACAGGACCTTCAATGGAAGGATCGAAGACAACAAGATCAAATGCTGCAGGTACAGGAACCACAAGAGAATCATCCAAAGGATCACAGACAACCGGTTCGCTCTCCAAAGAGCCAGAGACTACTGGGTCTTCTGTGGTTGGAGCAGCAACAACTGGATCATCACCTCAAGATGAAGACACAAGAGGGCCACTAGCTGAAGGATCTGCTACCACAATGCCTTCAATGGAAGGGTCAAGGACAACAAGATCAAATGCTGCAGGAACAGGGACTACAAGAGACTCATCCAAAGGATCAAGGACAACTGGTTCACCCTCTAGAGACTCAGACTACTGGGTCTTCTGTGGTTGGTTCTGCAACAACTGGATCATCACCTCCAGAAGCAGAGACAACAGGTCCACTAGTTGAAGGATCTGCAACAACAGGACCTTCAATGGAAGGATCGAAGACAACAAGATCAAATGCTGCAGGTACAGGAACTACAAGAGAATCATCCAAAGGATCACGGACAACTGGTTCACTCATTGGAGACTCAGCGACTACTAAGTCATCTGCGGTTGGAGCAGCAACAACTGGATCATCACCTCAAGAAGCAGAGACAACAGGGCCACTTGCTGAAGGATCTGCAACAACAGGACCTTCAATGGAAGGATCGAAGACAACAAGATCAAATGCTGCAGGTACAGGAACCACAAGAGAATCATCCAAAGGATCACAGACAACCGGTTCGCTCTCCAAAGAGCCAGAGACTACTGGGTCTTCTGTGGTTGGAGCAGCAACAACTGGATCATCACCTCAAGATGAAGACACAACAGGGCCACTAGCTGAAGGATCTGCTACCACAAGACCTTCAATGGAAGGGTCAAGGACAACAAGATCAAATGTTGCAGGAACAGGAACTACAAGAGAATCATCCAAAGGATCACAGACAACTGGTTCAATCATTGGAGACACAGCAACTACTAAGTCATCTGCGGTTGGATTAGCAACAACTGGATCATCACTTCAAGAAGCAGAGACAACACAGCCACTACCTGAAGGATCTGCTACCACAAGACCTTCAATGGAAGGGTCAAGGACAACAAGATCAAATGCTGCAGGAACAGGAACTACAAGAGAATCATCCAAAGGATCACGGACAACTGGTTCACTCATTGGAGACTCAGCCACTACTAAGTCATCTGCGGTTGGAGCAGCAACAACTGGATCATCACCTCAAGAAGCAGAGACAACAGGGCCACTAGCTGAAGGATCTGCTACCACAAGACCTTCAATGGAAGGGTCAAGGACAACAAGATCAAATGCTGCAGGAACAGGGACTACAAGAGAATCATCCAAAGGATCAAGGACAACTAGTTCACCCTCTAGAGACTCAGAGACTACTGGGTCTTCTGTGGTTGTTTCTGCAACAACTGGATCATCACCTCCAGAAGCAGAGACAACAGGTCCACTAGTTGAAGGATCTGCAACAACAGGACCTTCAATGGAAGGATCGAAGACAACAAGATCAAATGCTGCAGGTACAGGAACCACAAGAGAATCATCCAAAGGATCACAGACAACCGGTTCGCTCTCCAAAGAGCCAGAGACTACTGGGTCTTCTGTGGTTGGAGCAGCAACAACTGGATCATCACCTCAAGATGAAGACACAAGAGGGCCACTAGCTGAAGGATCTGCTACCACAATGCCTTCAATGGAAGGGTCAAGGACAACAAGATCAAATGCTGCAGGAACAGGGACTACAAGAGACTCATCCAAAGGATCAAGGACAACTGGTTCACCCTCTAGAGACTCAGAGACTACTGGGTCTTCTGTGGTTGGTTCTGCAACAACTGGATCATCACCTCTACTAGCAGAGACAACAGGTCCACTAGTTGAAGGATCTGCAACAACAGGACCTTCAATGGAAGGATCGAAGACAACAAGATCAAATGCTGCAGGTACAGGAACCACAAGAGAATCATCCAAAGGATCACAGACAACCGGTTCGCTCTCCAAAGAGCCAGAGACTACTGGGTCTTCTGTGGTTGGATCAGCAACAACTGGATCATCACCTCAAGATGAAGACACAACAGGGCCACTAGCTGAAGGATCTGCTACCACAATGCCTTCAATGGAAGGGTCAAGGACAACAAGATCAAATGCTGCAGGAACAGGAACTACAAGAGAATCATCCAAAGGATCACAGACAACTGGTTCACTCATTGGAGACTCAGCGACTACTAAGTCATCTGCGGTTGCAGATGCAACAACTGGATCATCACCTCAAGAAGCAGACACAACAGGGCCACTAGCTGAAGGATCTGCTACCACAAGACCTTCAATGGAAGGGTCAAGGACAACAAGATCAAATGCTGCAGGAACAGGGACTACAAGAGAATCATCCAAAGGATCAAGGACAACTGGTTCACCCTCTAGAGACTCAGAGACTACTGGGTCTTCTGTGGTTGGTTCTGCAACAACTGGATCATCACCTCCAGAAGCAGAGACAACAGGTCCACTAGTTGAAGTATCTGCAACAACAGGACCTTCAATGGAAGGATCGAAGACAACAAGATCAAATGCTGCAGGTACAGGAACCACAAGAGAATCATCCAAAGGATCACAGACAACCGGTTTCCTCTCCAAAGAGCCAGAGTCTACTGGGTCTTCTGTGGTTGGAGCAGCAACAACTGGATCATCACCTCAAGATGAAGACACAACAGGGCCACTAGCTGAAGGATCTGCTACCACAATGCCTTCAATGGAAGGGTCAAGGACAACAAGATCAAATGCTGCAGGAACAGGAACTACAAGAGAATCATCCAAAGGATCAAGGACAACTGGTTCACCCTCTAGAGACTCAGAGACTACTGGGTCTTCTGTGGTTGGTTCTGCAACAACTGGATCATCACCTCTAGAAGCAGAGACAACAGGTCCACTAGTTGAAGGATCTGAAACAACAGGACCTTCAATGGAAGGATCGAAGACAACAAGATCAAATGCTGCAGGTACAGGAACCACAAGAGAATCATCCAAAGGATCAAGGACAACTGGTTCACTCTCTAGAGACTCTGAGACTACTGGGTCTTCTGTGTTTGGATCAGCAACAACTGGATCATCACCTCAAGAAGCAGAGACTACAGGGCCACCAGCTGAAGGATCTGCTACCAAAGGACCTTCAATGGAAGGATTAAGGACAACAAGATCAAATGCTGCAGGTACAGCAACCACAAGTTAATCATCTTAAGTATTGTGAACAACCACTTTCAATGTCAAGAAGCAATTAAAATAAAATGCAGCTGCTTGAAATTATTATTATTGTTTCATTATAGATACAACTGGTTTGTCTTATGGAACCTCCATACGATCTGGAAGTGCAAGCACGGCTTTCCCACCAGGTAATGGAATTACAGCTCCCAGACTCAAAATAGTAACATTGATTAATATGCAATGAATGGTGTGTGGTGTCAATAGGAGCGTTATCCTAGTAAAAGAACATAACTCATACCTTTCCACTTGTCATCTCAGGTCCCACACAAGCCATTCTCAGCTCAACACTTGCCAGAGAGCCAGGAATAAGTGGTGAGTAATCAGGGGGATCAGATGCAGCTTAGTGGTTCTCAGGTGCATTGGCTAATTTAAAATGGTAATACAATGATGAACAATATTGGATAAATAATTAAATAGAATAGAAATATAATACTATCATTTTGTAAGTAAAGGTGTTACCACTTTTTTTACAATTATTTCAATCTGCCATAAAATCTCTAGAACGATTTTCTCGCACAATCTTACGTAAATGGATTAAAGTATTTCTTTCAGTTTCTATTATTTAAACTTCTGAGATAGTAGTATATTAGCTTCACAGACATAAATTTATCAAATTACATGTTATCTAATGAAACTTAAGTTTTAGTGACTGTGCATTCATTCTTAGTTTAAGTAATATATTGTTCATAGTTTTCTGGCAAAGGTTTATGCTACTTTTGTTATAACTACTATTATCAATACTCTATGTACATTTATTTTTAACTAGGCACTAGAAAATAATTTAATAGAACAGTTCAAGCTTAATCAGTAGTTATTCAATCTGTGTTTGAATGTGAATTAATTGATACCAACTGATTACCCAACTCTGTTAAGCATTGAACATCACAGTTATAAAGTACTAATGTCTACTAGTATGTGACTTTTGGGGCACAATATACAATTTCTCTTCACTATGCAAGTTCAGTTTTTAACTAAATGAAGCCAATAAAGATTTAAGTGTGTGTGTAAATATTTTTCTTGATGTGGGGATGAGTAGATAGCTCAGTGATAGGGTACATGCCTGATATGTACCCTGTGTAAAAATAAAAATAAAAAGAAAGGGCGCGCAGGCGGCGAGGCAGGTGAAGGAAGGAAGAAGGCCAAACTGGTTGCTCGATCGGTTTATTTCATGTCCATCTCCATTCTCCTCTGATTCTCCTCCTGCTTCTTTCTCCCCCATCCTACTTCATTCTCTCTCTCTCTGCCTCTCTCCCGGCTCTCGGTCTCTCTCTCGATCAGTGGATCTGGCCCCCATGAATCTGGCTCCGTGGATCTGGCCCGTGGATCTGGCCCCGATGGATCTGGCGCCGTGGATCTGGCTCTGGCCCCCAACCCACTCTTACAGCCTAGTTAAATCTCCACAGCATGAGGGGGTTGGGGCATACCCATAGGTGTGGTCAGCAATAGGGTAAGCTTCTTTTCCCTCAGGGGATGCTTCTCCTAGGACTTAATTCTCTTTCAGCAGGAGGATCCACCCAAGGGCAGAGTCCCATGAATGTGTTTCTCTTCTCCTCAGCCAGCAAACATATAAGAATTCATAATATTAATTATTTTGTATGGACACAATAAGAGATGCATTAAAGCTTATAGAATTGCTCTCTTGGGGCCATCTCAATCTCAGACTACAGTGCTCAGGCCAGATCAGTCTTTCCTATCCCTGGCAGGGTCCCAGTCTCATAATTACTATTGGATCATGACAGCATTTGTCTATGATCAAGCTCTTAACTTAGTTAAGAATTAGGCACTTTGGCCAGGCCCATCTCGATGCCAGGGTAGCACAAAACTCACCGCTTGCCCTGGATCCTTCCCGTCCCACGTCGGGGACCCTACTTTGGGGTGCTAGGAACTGAGGGCAACTGAGGCTTAAGTGGAGAGAGCAGATGCCCAGGAGGGAATATCGAGGCCAATTAAGTCTTAAGTTATAAAAACATAATATTGTCTTCTTGTGTCTATACAAAAAAGACATAGCTTTAAAGTAAATTATTCAAAAGGCATAAAGAGGAGAGAAAGGCAATGTTATAATATTCAGTGTCCTAGGAAGTTCTGACCTTACCAATTAACAGAGTTTGATTAAGGGAAGAGCAGATAAACTGGTAGAATTGGTTACAGATAAACAAAAGAATGGGAGTGACTCGGGAGCACTTTGATGGGTGTGACTGATAAACCTAAGCTCCTAGTGGCAAGGGGGAAAGGACAAACCAATGATATCCAACATACCCTGGGTTTGGTCACTGGAATTTTCACTGAACTCCTCTATTACCTGGGAGAAAGGCAGTGGTTTTACTTTCAGTTTGATAATTTGAAAATTATAGATTATTTATTGGCAGAGCACTTGACAATTTCTCTTCCATGGGCTCTCAGGCTGACTTAAATTAATAAGAAATAAGTTTACATAAATAGCCATGTGTTTATAGTTCACAAAATATTTATATCATGATAGTTGAAGCATCAAAGTAAATTTTTAAAATAAAATTAAGTATATTTTACCATTGAAACATGAATTTGCTCTTTCTTTAATGAGATCCAGATAATAGAATTCCACCAGAACTTATTGTAGGTAAGTTAACATCAAAATAACAAAAACAATGTGACTTAAAGAGGGTTGGGGGAGGTGTTGGGCCACACCTGTGGTGCTCTGTGCCTACCCTCTCCTTGCCTGAGCGTCACTGCTGGGGCTTGGGGAACTGTGCGGTGCCAGGGGTCATGGTAGGGTTGGCTGTATGTACATGTGAAGCAAGCTCTTTGACCCTGTACTAGCTCTCCAACCCTCTCAATAGGATTTTCGTCTTTTCTGTCTCAGCACTAAAAATGCTTAAGGGACTCTGGTATTCTTTTCAGATTATAATCTAACAAATTAGTATTAATAGAGAAAATAAAAGTGTACATATAAATATATTTGTGTTTTTTTAATTTTAGTGCCACCAAAACAGGCTGAAGTAACAGGTAAGAAGATAGGAAGGTTTTTTTTTAAGTTACACTAATATAAAGAACATAATAGCAGAGTCCTAGTCTATCAGACATGAATTTTAGATTATATTTTGGAAACACAGGATTTTGCTTTTATACTCTGAGTCCTTACACCGTATGTCCTTCTAGAAACAAAATGCAATGATTCCTTTATAGAATAGTTGAGATTTAAACTTGCTATGTATGCCAATCAAATAATCAAAAATAACTGAGATTATCCTTTTTATTTTTTAAAAAAACAGTGCAATATTACTCAGCATATTAGTTTTATTATAACCTGTTTTCCATGAAAACAATGTGAGCATTTATTGCAGCAAGTGTCTCTTTTTATTTATGTATGTATTTATGTATTTATTTATTTTCTTTTTGGGTCATACCTGGCGATGCACAGGGGTTACTCCTGGCTCTGCACTCAGGAATTATTCCTGGTGGTGCTCAGGGAACCATATCAGATGCTGGGAATCGAATCCGGGTTGACCGCGTGCAAGGCAAACGCCCTAGCTGCTGTGCTATTGCTCCAGCCCCACAAGTGTCTCTTTTTAAACTTAGTTCTAAGATATAACAACAAGCAACTTATTCTTGAAGGCATCTCACTTTTCAAGTTCATTCTTCTGTATCCTTTTGGAATTTTCATTAGACTATAAGCCCTATGAAGACAGTAATTTCTGTCTTAGTTTGTTCATTAATACTAAACACCCTTCTCTGGTTCTTATCTAATGAGATGTTTAATATTGACACTTGTTCACTGAACTTGGATCAGCATGTTACTCGGTGCCACCTTTGAAGCAAGAGAGATTCCCTGAAACAGGTGTTTCCAACAAAGGCAGTAGGAAGAAAACAAGAAAATCATCTCAGGGACTCTCAGAGAGCCGATGTTTTTTGTAGAGTTTCTCAGATAGAATCAGGCAAAGCACCTCTTCCATCATCCCAAATGCCTATAATTTATACTTTGTCTCCTTCAGAGGCCACAACTTCCACAGAAGGCGCCAGCACCACAGGAGCGGAGCTCCTTACTGGTGAGTAGGGAAGCTCCTATTTTGTAGGTTCCTCTAATGATCATGCCCATAGGAGAGCTGAAAGCCTTTGGGGAGTAGTTTGTAGTTATTCTATTAAATTGCATTTTTAACCATTTGTTAGGATAATGTTGATTCCATTTTCTTTTAAATGTTTCCTGAAAGTCTACTAACAGTCCAAAATTATAGCTGTCATCCTGAAGAATAGGGTCATTTCACTAACTGTTCTTCACAATTTTCCCAGTTTACAAACTTTTGATGAGGGAAGGATGAGAACATTCTTTGTTCCTGAGAAGCAGAAATGAAAACATGTTCACTCTATATAAATGTTTCTTTCTTGCTAGGACACAAAAGTAGAATTTCCCAACTCAAACCTCTCATTTCTATCCCTCAGCAGGTTTGAGTGGAGCCCCAGAAAGCCATGTCACTGGAAGGAAGACCGGTAAGAGTGGGAGACGCACTCATTTCTCTGATATAGAGTGCCACTAGGGTAGTTCAAGCTGCATCAGGTGACCAGGTCCTTCTTATTGCTTTAGTGATGAAATACTAGGAAACACATGATCTATCAACTGAGCAGAGGCAGTGAGTGAGACAGAGACAACAAAGATGTACTTTTAATTTTGCTTTTTCATTGTGTATTTTTCAAGATATACTTGGTAAATAGTGTCTGTTATTTTCAGATGTGAGTTATATTTCTTTATTTATAACTTTTTAAGAAGAAATCTGAGTATAAGGTGACATAGTCCTCTTATGTTTCAGGTACCACAGGGATTGCTACTGGCACAACAGTTGCTGCTGGCAGTTCAAAGACAGGTGAGTTCCAATGATTTTGACAGGTAATTTTCAATTCTACCCTGGCATATACTTTACATAAGTACCAGCATTATCTTTTCCACGAACTTGAAATATTATTCTGTGGTACTCTTTTCTCCTCTCTAGAGGCTACAACTTCCCTAGAAATAAGTGAAACAACTAGAGCTGAAGTAGCCATGGGTGAGTACTACACAGTTAATACCCACACTTCAACATAACTTTTACAATTCTTCTGAAAGCATATCTGCATTATTTGTATGTGTTATAATGAACAAAGTTAGAAAAAAAGCAGTCATAATACTATTTCTCAAGCTTACAGTACCTTTCACTATGCCCTATGAAGGCAATCTAATAATAGATAATCAGTGAAATGTAGAGAAACATCCTATCTTGCATCTAGAGTAAAAAACATAATAATTGAGAGATATTCAGTGAAATTGCCACAGAAATAAATGGTACATGAGGACACATGTAGACTGTTCTTGACATTTCCAGGCTCGGGGATGCAATCTGGAGACCTTGGAGTTTGAATTAAATCTTATGGTTTATAGGCTGTTAAAAATGTGACTTTTTCCCCTTCCATTTTAATGACTCAGGCACAGCAGGTTTAGTCCCACAACAAACTCCAGAACCTGAAAGCTATGCCCCAGATGAGTGTGACTATGTAGTCAGTCAGACAGCAGCAGCTCAGGGGCTGAATGTATGCTAGCAGCATCAGAGCCCACTTGTTCTTCACCCCGTGTTGCTACCCCTCCATTGCTATCCCAGGGGCTTCTGCTTCCACAGGAGAAAGAAATATCATCTATGAAGAACTACCTGCAGTTCAGCTTTTTCAGTTTGAGAGTGCTCAGGATTACTACTGGCTTTGTGCCATGGATCATTCCTGGTGGGGTTCAGGGTACCATATCTGATATGTGGTGCTAGGATTAAACCCAGGTTGACCACATGCAAGGCAAGCACCCTGCCCACTTTACTAGCTCTCTAGTCCCAGAGTTTTCTTTTAAAATTATTTCTTCCCTAGCAATCACGTTGGCTAAAATAAATACAGAGTGATTCTGCCTGGGCTAGGGAGATGGCATAGGAGTTAAAGCACTTGCCTTGGTTAACCCCAGTTTAATACCTAGCATCAAATATGTTCCCCTGAGCACCACCCAGAGTGACTCCTGAGTACAGAGCCAGGAGTATCACCTGACCATTGGTATACTCTATCCACTCCTGAACACATAACATTTTTTTTTAAATGTTCAAAAACTATGAAAGAAATGAGTTGTTTTATTTTAAAGAAGAATGAATCAGCCTTGTGAAAATTTTCATCTGAGTCTCCAAATTCTAGAGCATTGATGCCTTAATCAAATTCCTATAATTCCAGCAGAAATTATGTTAATGAGGCATTGCATATGTGTGTGTGTGTGTGTGTGTGTGTGAAGTATTTCCCTACTTGTCTTTATAGGTACTACTGTCATCTCAGAGAAAGTCACCAGCTACCAAGAAGTTTCCAACCCAGGTAAACGAAGATGAGCCAAGCATATTTTTGGAGTTTCCCAGTAAGATATTTTACTTTAGTCTTGTTGAGGCCCTAGGTTTGAACCCTGGCCCCACGACAAAAATATTTTTAAAATTTACTCATTGAAAATTATCAGGGAAATCAATATTTCCCTATTCTGCTAACAAGCATGGGTATATAAAATAGTAAAGGAAATTATAATAATTTGTATTTGTGAAAAAAAGCATGTCTTGGGAGACCTCTACGAGAATGGTAGCTAAGTCTTTTTTGAGAACTTCTAGATGTCAAAGTTGCTACTGAAATTTCCTGAATAAGAGGTAGGGTAGAGGAATACCTTCATCAATTTTGTGTTTCATAATTGAAATGGTACAATACATTTCATTATACTACAAATTAAAAGATTATATCCTAGGTAGAGGAAATAATCAGAAGATTGCATCTAGCTCCTTAGCTTTAAAGGGTTGGCAAAATACCCAGGGTTCTGAAAAGGGGAGAAGTTCAGGGTTAGACAGTGACAAAATGGACTTTGCTCAGCATTAGCTGAACTGTTGGAGCATAAACCCAGGAGTCTGTACTCCTTCTGAAATGGGGATTCAGAATCTCAGAACAAGTAGTATCTAGCAGAATATTAAGGGAACATACATGGTTTGGGGTAAGTTTCCATTTTTAGATGACCTGGATTTATAAAACTGTCAGATGGGAGAGTATTTTTATGATTTTAAAAATTGAAATTTTATGACTTAAATATTTCCATTTTTTAAAATTCAGGAGTCACCAACATTATTACAGGGAGCCAATATATTGAAAGTAAAACAGGTAAGCATGGCAAAGTCACCAATCTCTGTGAAAAGGCTCTTAGGAGATTAAAGATTTCACAAGAAATAAAATAGAGGAGACAAATAGTTATTTTATTGTTTTGACAAGAAAGTCTGGAGAATATGTGCATTGTTTCATAAAAACACATGAATATGTCCAAAGCATGATATATACTGAATAAGGAAGACAGTATTACACTGTCTCCCATTCTTCTCTCCTCTATGCCAGTTACCAGTACTGCAGATTTGGGCCGTATATTCTCAACTGAAGGTTTCAGAACATGTAAATCATATCATGAAGCCAGCCTATATTTTGTTCCAATATTTTTCTGTGGAATATGCTTGTACTATAATTCTCTAGTGGCATTCTTTCTATGAAACTTTGTTTTCTCAGGAAAACAACCAGGATCTATGGGAGCCACCAGCAGCCAAGAAGGTAAGTGTAGATCACTCCAGGAGAAACAAATGAACTGGTTAATGAAATTATTGGTGAGATGCCAACCTACGGTCCTCAGTGCAGGTTTCTTCTGCTGGAGAACCAATGATTTAAGTCACTGGAAATAACTCTTATGAACATAAGACAACATTTCTCATTCATAATAAATTCTAGATGATTTTAGATCTATAGAAATATAGATATGTAAAGCAATTTCAACTCCACACCATATTTTCCTTGAATAAGTGGCCATTAGAAAGTGCTTTAGGAGACATGCAAGCTTTAATATCTGGACACAGAAAAGTAGATCATCTGTTTTGTATTGTTTCATAGAAGCATGTATATTTTCAAAAGGCACATTCTTACCTTTTCCTCTTATTATAGGCAGCACTGTGGTGTCCTCTGACACAACTATTACCCCTGGAAGCTCTAACACTGGTAAGTAAATCTTTAGTAAGTGGCTCTGGGTAGCTAAGCCCAGGTACGTGAGAGTCTCTCCCTGGCATTGGCAATCATATAATCCACACTATTGTGCTGGTATTATTCTTATTTTTATCTTGGGGATTACCAGTGGGATTGGAAATCAAACAGGTCAATATGATTCACATTTGCTGAGTTCTCATTTATGACTTTCCTGCCTATTTCATTGGTGGGGGAATGTTGAGGTCAAACTGTATAATCTCACTGGGGAATGTGTTTTTCCAGTTTTTAATAAAAGTTGTATAAGGTTTTGTTCTTGCTCAAATCAGAGACCTAGGTAGGCTTAACAAGGATTTCCAGAGCACAGAGCTCAGGGGGAGAGTATAGGTTTTCCAGTAGCCAACATTCCCAGGATACCATCTACCCAGAGAAAGTGTGCACGTGATTCACAAAGGGTTACCAGGGGTGTCATAAGCTGTACCCTCTTTCTGCATTTGCTCCTTCAAGATAACTGTATAAAAATAAAAAGAAAAAGCGCGGGCGAGGGAAGGGACGCCTCACCGCACCAAGCCAGGCACAGGGCCTAGGGCAGCAGCCGTCTCTCCCGCCACCCGAGCTCGGTAGCCTCCGGCCACTTCCCCCACCCCGGGGAGGTTGATTTCGAAGATGTGGCAGGCAAAGGAAGGAACGAAGCCATGATGGTTGGTCTCACTTGCAGTTTATTCCAATCTTCTCTCTATACACTCTCCCCGACCTATACACTTTCCGCCCCCATACACTTTTCCCGCCTCTATCCACTTTCCACCCCTCACCTTCTCTCTGAACCCCTTTTATTGATCATGGCCCTTCCAAAGGGCGCAATACATTGACGTCACTAAAGGCACCAAAAGATCTTACAGGAAGAATGTTGAGGCAACATAATTCTCTTGTATCTGCAGGCCATTAATCTAGGCCCCCCGGAAAGAAGATACAAAAACAAAACCAAAGCCTTCTTTGGGCTGAAAGCACTCGGATTTACATCCCAAAGGCCAGGCTGGGCTGCAGCCTGGAATCTACAAAGTCAAATCAATTCTGGCTAGCACCTTAGGTCCGGGTCAAAGATCAGCTAGGTTTCTGTGACAAAAGGTTTCTGTAACAAAACGCCAGAAGGCAGCTGGAAAAGGGGAAATATTCCAACAATAACCACAGGAATTATATCTTCTAAGTCTCTCTAGAATAAAGCCAGGATATTACTTCCAACAGACTTGGAAGTAGGTGTCATTATCCCCCCCCACCCATGCTTGCTTTTCAAAGGAATGACACCTAGAACTCTGAAAATTATTACCTAGAAGTAAAACTGGCCAGAGGCTAGGAGAAGATTTATGCCCTAAAGGGCCAGAGAAAGAATTTACAATGGAATTTTATAAAAAAATATATATAGGGCCGGAGCGATAGCACAGCGGGTAGGGCGTTTGCTTTGCATGCGGCCGACCCGGGTTCGATCCCCGGCATCCCATATGGTCCCCCAAGCACCGCCAGGAGTAACTCCTGAGTGCAAAGCCAGGAGTAACCCCTGAGCATCGCTGGGTGTGACCCAAAAAGCCAAAAAAAAAAAAAAGTGAAATAAATATAAATTTATAAAAAAATATATATATATATGTATATATATATACTATACACGGGGGCTGGAGTGATAGCATAGCGGGTAGGGCGTTTGTCTTGCACGCGGCCAACCCGGGTTCAAATCCCAGCATCCCATATGGTCCCCTGAGCACCGCCGGGGGTGATTCCTGAGTGCAGAGCCAGGAGTAACCCCTGTGCATCGCCAGGTGTGACCCAAAAACCAATATATATATATTCAAGAAAGGAAGCAATCTGTCTAAGCCTTGATCAAAATGAAAGTTAAGATCATCTGGTCAACAAAGAAGTTTCATTTTCTCTCCTTATACTATAATTGCTTTTCCTGTACAAGAGGTAAAAAATAAAATGAATACAGAACTGGTAAATCAAATTACAGGAAATACAAGAGTTAAAGAGAGACAAGTTCTCAACATGTGGAGAAGGGTGATCAGCGTGAGAAAATTAGCATCATAGAACAATCCTCAGGTTAATTCTGTGAACAAGAAATTGCTAATATAGGAATCTTTTTTTGTTTCAAAGGCAAGAGCTTGGGCCATTGTCAGTAGAAGTATTCAGTGTACTTGTGATGCTTTAAACTCTTGATCCATGTGGAGTTTTCTCAGGACTTGCTTTTCTGAGACAAGAAATATGCTTCATGATTCTTCCTCTGCTTATTCTAGGTACCTCTAAGAAAGCATCTGAAGGAACACTTGCTCCTGGAGCTTTTTCCACAGGTAAGTCAGACAGTAACACACACTGTTTCGTGGCATCTTAGAGACAGGACAAAAAATCAGAAGCCCTACTTTACCTTCTACAGAGCCCTACACTCACCACTTTTATCTCCCTTAGCAATCACTGCTTCCACAGGATCTGAGGAACCCTTTGTAACCTCAGTGCAAACAGGTGAATACTGGCACAACAGTCTCTTCAACAACTGTGTGTATGTGTGTGTGTGTGTGATATTTCACATAACGCGTTTTAGTTTGGGGAGAGAAGCGAATAAGTAGTGGGAAAAACAGGGACAGAGGCCAGGAAGATCATCCTAGATTTCTTTCTGGTACATGATTGTGAATTTCAATTAGGCATATGTTTTTCCCTAAAATTGTTTGGTGTTAGACTTTCAACAGTCTTCTCATGTGAATACTTAGTTGTGCAGTTTGGAGTTATAGTAATGGAGTTTATAAAATATATTATTTCTGTATGATTAATTATATATTTCCTTTTGCAGCCTCCACCTTAGTGTCACATAGAGATGCTACATCCCACCCAGGTAAAATGCCATGACCCAAATGTGCTATCATGAACTTATGCATAATTTATGCATGTACACAGAGATCTACTGTGCACATAGGTTATTTTAATAAAGAAAACAGCAACATAATTCTCTTATTTCCTCTCAGAAACCACTGTAGAAGCAGAAGATCAACAAACTAAAAACAAAACAGGTTGGTATGGAGAAAGTCTACTGTCTTTGTTACTTACTCAGCTGACATTTTCATATAATACCTTGTACATACTAGTTATATCAGATACCATGGCATTCACTAAGCAAAAACATCATTACAGGGGCTGGAGTGATAGCCTACAGTGGGTAGGGCGTTTGCCTTGCACGCGGCCGACCCGGGTTCGAATCCCAGCATCCCATATGGTCCCCTGAGCACCGCCAGGAGTAATTCCTGAGTGCATGAGCCAGGAATAACCCCTGTGCATTGCCAGGTGTGACCCAAAAAGCAAAAAAAAAAAAATCATTACAAATATCACTATTGACTTCTTATGACTTTAAGTGAGCGATTAGTATGGGTCTATATGTCACTGTTACAGTGTTTTTATAAGGCTAACTCAATAGCATTTATAACAATTGTCTCTGTATATCTTATGGGTGAGAGAAATATATTAACTTCTGATAAATCTTTGGTAATGATAGTTGTTATAATAATTTTATAATAAGTTTTATAATTTTATAATAAGTTGTTATTATACTAAATGAAATTCTCTTAAGGATGTTATTTTTAACTGGTGCATCATAGACATATCTATGAGAAATTACTCTGATAGCAATGTAGAGATTATGAAATTTTGTTTGGTCACTCCTCTTGCAGGTATCTTCAATGAACTTGTGAAATTCTGTTTAGAACAAATTTTATTCTCTGGTTACATCAAATAGACAGTTTCTTCTATTGTTGCTCTTACTAATTTGCTAAGCATTCAAACCTAAGGCTTAGCTTAGTCTCCCTCAGTAAAGACAAAACCTTTAACCTCCAAAGTCCATAGTTTCAATTAATTTCCTTTCTGTGTTCTGTGACTGTTATTTCTTTGAATTATTCTTGCTAAAGCATATATAAAATTTAACTTCTCAAATATTCTTCTGCTATAAGAACAGGCATTTGCTTGGCAGATAGAAAAACACTAATAAGCTTTAGCATTTTGAAAACATAATTTGAAAGTTTTTAGATCTATTGGTTAGCCAAAATATGTGTTGTGTACATGACTAGTTTCAAGTACTTAGTATGATTTTAGATAAAGTAAGTAAGTTTGAAGTAGTTTCAAGAAAACAAAGGGAGAATTAAAGTTCTTAGTAGACTATAATTGGATAATCATCCTTATATTTGTTCTATTGCTTAATCACCGCTTCCTAGTTGGTGTGTGTGTGTGACTATGTAAAATATTGCTCTTTAGACCTGTCTGTCAAGAAAATTTTTAAGAAGTTTACTCTGTTTCTCATTTCCCATTTTGGTTCTCATTTACATCCCACTAAAATTAGAGATCCAGAGGGAACACTCTCTAATGGTAGAATTTCGAATATCAAGAGCAGAACCAGGAACATTTTTTGGAATATATCTATTTCTATGACCAGCAACGTAGCCTGTTATTTACAGTTATAGAATAATAAATCAGGTAACTGAACTAAGTCTGATACGATTTAAATAACTTTAGAAACTAATAGGAGGCTTCTTGCTTTTCAGGATGCCCAGTATCACTCCCACCACCTCCAGGTAAGAGTGCTTTCAGGGCTGGAAAGACAGAATAACAGTTAAGGCATTTGACCTTGCACATGCCTCACCCAGGGTTGATTCCCAGCACCTAATACGCTCTCTCAAGCCCTTTCAGGAGTGATCCCAGAGCATAGAGCAAGCAATAGTATGCTTTGAGTACCTCCAGGTATGGCCCAAACACACAGACACACACACATACATATATACATACACATACACATATACACACAAGCATACAGCTTTCATTTCCAAATTTATACCTTGCATGTATCATTCCCTTTTTTTAAATTAAAGGTCCATGATTTACAAAGTTACTGACAATTGAGTTTTAGGCATGAATCATTTTCTTATGAACCAAATTTCAGCAATCATATCATAACGTAAGTATACATTGAAATTTTATAGAGTACTTAACCTGGATGATTTAGCTCTCATTCACCAAAGATATAGTGAATGATAGGTTTTTACACAACTCACAGACTAATGAAGTCAAATAACAAATGCATCTTATTACTTAGATGTGGACAAAGTTGAACTGGTTAAGCATTTCATATAATCAAATGATAACTTCCTGAAAAATATTGTCATTTAATAGTATTTTTACTAGGTTTAGGAATTTATAGTGGATTGGAAGCCAAGTGACAGAAATGTAGGAATAAGAATGATTCATATGTTTTAAGCTTAAATATTAAAGACTAGCTTAGTCTTTAACAAGAGGAAGTTAGTTTAGACAATAGACTGGATTTAGGAACAAAATGATGCAGTTTTGTGCACATTGAGTTTAACATTCTTACAGATTTGCTTGGATACATTTTTTAGGCAGAAAGGACCGGGAGCTCATAGTTTACAGATCTCTAGACCTTGCTGGAAGTCTGAGAGGTCTCTGCTTTATAGGACATTGGGGAAGTGGAGGAAAAGATAGAAACACAACTGAGAACATTGAGGAAGAACTGGTGATACTTAGGGATTGCGGAGTATTGGGTCTGAAGTAAGAAGAGTATTTAATGTTGATAACTGAAAATGTCAGGGAAGTTGAAAAATGGAAAGAGTCCTTGGTATTGGTAATTAGAAAGTCATGGTGACCTAAAGGGCTAAAGAGGCAAGATGACGACAAACAATAAATACAGCAACAGGCATTAGATTTATTGACCACTGTGCATAGAAATAAAAAAAAATTACCCTGAATTTGGAGTTGTAAATTGGATATATAAATTAAAGCCTGCTAGGAGTTTGCTCAAAGTAGATAGATGTAATATGTACATCTTAAAGTACCATATGACCCTCCCTAATACTGTGACTCTGAAACTAGTGCCAATTATAATATTAAACACCTGGTGGTTTTCTAGAAAGAACTCTGTTATGTTTTGCCAAGTTTAATTAACATTTAGCACTGTAGCTGGGGCGATAGCACAGTGGGGTAGGGTGTTTGCCTTGCACGCGGCTGACCCAGGTTAGATTCCTCTGCCCCTCCTGGAGAGCCCAGCAAGCTACTGAAAGGATCTTGCCCGAAGGGCTGAGCCTGGCAAGCTCCCTGTGGCATATTTGATACGCCAAAAACATTAACAACAAGTCTCACAATGAAGATGTTACTGGTGCCCTCTGGAGCAAATCAATGAGCAATGGAATGACAGTGATACAGTGATACAGTGATAATTAACATTTGTCACTTCATCTTAACAGTTTGTCATGGTCCACTGGGAGAAGAAAAATCTGTAAGTACTTTGTGTCTATAATCATATATTTTTTTGTCATTCTTGTATTTGACTAGTAGTCTAAACTTGGTTTATACTTGTAGCCTGGAGACATATGGACTGCGAATTGTCACAGATGCACCTGTACTGATTCCAATTCTGTCGACTGTAAACCCCAAGAGTGCCCTTCTCCACCAACATGCAAAACTGGAGAGAAGCTTATAAAGTTCAAATCTAATGATACCTGCTGTGAAATAGGCTACTGTGGTGCGTAGTTATAACACATTACTTATATTGAAAAATTACTTTTCTACATATCTGAGAAGTATTGATTATTTTAGTACAGCAGGTGGGGTGTTCTGCATGTGTCTACCCAGTTTCGAATATGGCACCCCATGTGGCCCCTCAGCATTGCCAGGAGGGATTCCTGAGTGCAGACCCAGGAGTCACTCAGGAGCACCACTGGGTGTGACACCTCCCAAAATTTATTGAGCTATTAATAATGTAGAGCACTATTGCAGATGGGTGTGATAAGTAAAACAGCATCAGTACTTTTAAAACTTAATATCTTTGGAGTGGAGGAAACACTATAGTTATTAATAAGGGTGTTATTGGAAGAGTCATTTTAATTAGTTGACAAATTTCTGCTTCATAAATTTAACATAATTATATGTTTATTTTTAAAAAATTCTTATTTTTCAGAACCAAGAACATGTTTGTTTAACAATACTGACTATGAGGTAAGGTGATTTATACTTTCAAATACTTTTAATGTGGGTAATACCTACCCACTGTATTATACAATGGGTAGGGTGTTCGCCTTGCATGTGGCTGACCCAGGTTAGTTCCCAGCACCATATATGTTCTTCTAAGCCCTTCCAGGAGTGAATCCATGAGTGGATTCACTCCTGGATCAGCACCACTGGGTGTGGCTCAAAACAAATATATAAATGCATCCTTTTCTATCTCATGTTGGGTAAAAAGCAACAACCACAAAAAATATAGGTATTAGTCATTACATTCTAGGATATATTGAATTCCAGCTCAGGTTTCTCTTTACTTGATGAGTCTCTCTCTCTCTAGTTAATATAGCTAAAAGTATGTTAATAATTAGGAAATGGGATAACCAACTGTCAAAAATCAAATAAGACATCCCAAATGACTAGAACCCCATTATGTGACTATGAAAGTGCAATATATTCTGGGGTATATTTTCAGCCATTTATTTATTTATTAATTGTGGTGGGGGCATACTTGGCAATGATTGGGTCTCTCCCAGTACTTGCTTGGGATTGATCTCTAGTGCTTGGGAGATCATGCAGTGCTAAGGATGAAACAAGAGCTTCCTGTATGCAAAACATGTACTCTGCCTTGATATATTTATCTAGATGATTTCATTTTGGAATTTAATTAAACTTTTAAGAAAGACTATCAAGAAATAAAAAAGCATTCTCAGATTTACATTAATACATTTTAACTTGTGATAATAAATATTTTAAATATGTCAAACATAGTTTGTCAGTGATTAAATTGGATAACTTGATTATCATACACAGATTTCTATTTGGGTTTCTTAATTTTTAGTTTCCAAAGAGATTTAACTTAAGAATCCATATATATCCACACCTGGTTGCTGTGCATGGAGCTTATTCCTTTTGCTCAGGGATCATTTCTAATGGTGCTTGTGGGGAACAAATGCAGGTCAGAGATCGAACCAGCTTCTGTTGTGTTCAAGGCAAGAACTTTACCTTCCATACTATCTTTCTGGACCCAATTCATGTATTTTTTTTAAACTTTAAAATGTATGTTTAGAGGGTCAGAGAGATAGTACAATAGCAACTTACCTTACATGTGGCGGACATAGTTTCAGATCCTGGTATTGCGTGTGGTCCCCTGAGTATCTTCAGGAATGATCCCTGAGCACAAAGCCAGGAATAAACCCTGACCACAGCTGAGTGTGATAACACCCCCCACCCCAAACAAATAAAAACAGCCAAAAAACTCCAAAAATGTATGTTTATAAAAAGGAAACATTTCACTGCTAATTATTAACTTGTAACATAGTTTAAATAATAGAAATTCCATTTTACCAGAAATCTTATGGTTTGAGATCCTGGAATAAACACAATCTTTCAAAGTTATGTTGAATTTTGAAAAAAATGTAAAGCAATGTAGGAAGCTTTAAAAGTATGGTAATGTGTGTGTGTGTTGTAGGACTTGTCATTTATTCTAATGTGATATCCTATTTTGTGTATTTTTCCGTATATTTTCCCCTACCAATTGTAGCTTACCAACTGACTGCCTACCTAAATAAGCTTTCTTGAAATCCTTAAAAAATATAATAAAGTAGCTGTAGGTAAATCTGAATATGAGAATTAAAAATCCTGATCTGTTTTTAACCAATGATTTATTAATGGAAGTAGTTTTTTATCTAACCTAATTGCATAATATCTCTGGAAATTCAGTAAAAATTATGAATTTGAATTTTTACAAGTTTCATTTCAACTTCAAACAGATCAAGGTTATCATTTTTTAAATAGTATTATTATTGTAGTTTAGGTAACATGGTTTCAAAAGTGTTATCATTTATGGCTTTGCTGTACAAAATTACTGTACCTCACCACTACCAAAGTGCCCAAGACTCTCCACCACTGTTCTTTGGTTACTTCTAATTTGCAAAGCAGTCATTATTTTATTCTCTCCCCTCCCTTCTGACCAGATTGGTGCTTCCTTTGATGATCCCAGCAACCCCTGTGTCTCCTACACCTGCCACAACACAGGTTTCATTGCAGTGGTTCAAGACTGCCCCAAGCAGACCTGGTGTGAAGAGGTAAGTAATCTTCAGTTATGGAGAAAGAATGTTATATACATGCAAAACTGTCTTTCTTTCTACTTTGAAAAAATTTTTCCTGCCAGGAATATGATTTCTTATGTGTTCCATTCCAGATATGTCCATCTGTAATTGCCAAATATAATTTTATATCAAAAATCTTCGTATTTTTAATATGAATATTTATAAAACTTAAAATAATGTCATTGTAAGATAAATTATGATAGACAATTTTTAGCTACTTTCATTTTATATATTAATCTTTTATTATAGTTTAGGAAACATGGTTACAGTATAGTGGAGTATTTTGGTGGGGTTGGTTCCTTTTGCGGGGGTTGGGCTACACCTGGCAATGCTCAGGAATTACTCTTGGCTCTATGCACAAGGATAATTCTCGGTAGTACTCAAGAAACCCTATACAGTGCTAATGTTGAACCAGGGTTTGGCATGTTCAAGGCATGTGCCTTAACTTCTATGTAATATCTCTACCCCTGGATACATTATTAAGTTTTATAGTTTTAATGTACTCAATTACTGCACCTCTCCATCAGCAAAGTGCCCAACAGCCTCCAACACTATCCTTTTTTTTTTCTTTTTGGGTCACACCTCGCAATACACAGGGGTTACTCCTGACTCTGCATTCAGGAATTACTCCTGACAGTGCTCAGGGGACCATATGGGATGCTGGGAATCAAACCTGGGTTGGCCGTGTGCAAGGCAAACGCCCTACCCGCTGTGCTATTGTTTCAGCCCCTCCAACACTATCCTTATGTCACTTCTAGTTATTTTAAATTTTGAAGTAAAAAGAAATGACTGATGGAGTAAGATTAATCATTTTATATACAAGTGAAAAGTTTTCAGTCCGGAGAAATAATTAAAAGGATTGAAGAACATGTTTTGCATGTGGGAGTCCCAATCCTTATGGTCTCTTGAGCAGTATTGAGAACATCTAGGAGTGGCCCCAAACCATAATTAACATATCTATGTTACATGTTTCTATCAATATATGTACTACTCAGACCCCTCTGAGTACCTTCATTTCCACCCCACTAATAAATGGTAAGGGTTTGGTGTTCATAAGTGGTTAAAATGCTTATGAATGTTTAAGCTTAAGTTATTTTTATTTATGAAGATATAATTTAATATATGGGTTTATATTTTGTTATATAACTGCAGTGTGGATCTTAATAACATTTGCTGATTTTATTCTTTGGGACATTGAGAGGTTTGAGATTGTATAACCTCAATGTGGACGTTATAAGTGCTATATTTCAGATGGTATAACATATAGGTGTAATGTAATTAAAAGTGTTTTTTATTTAAAGTAAGTGGAGTATTTAAAAACCAATTTTAAGAAAATTCCATTTAAGTATTGCTGTTTCCTTTCCTTCTACGATTGAAAAGTCACAGCCAAATAATTTAGTGTCATTTCCGCACTGACTTCCCTTACTCCCTGGCACCCATGCATTCTAAACCTGGGGTTCCAGTTCAACTTCATATAATTTTTGATACCATCTTGCTAAATGAAAAAATTGTATTCTAATTTAGAGAAAAATATAGAGTATTTTCACATTCTTATTTTTTCCTTACCCTTATAGGAAGACCGAGTTTATGATTCAAAAAAATGTTGTTATACATGTAAGTAATATTAGACCCTCACATAAAGGAAATATAAACTGCTGATCAAAGCTTAGTGTTTCTTTAAAATATTTCTTCATTAATAGAAATCCATGTATATTTTTAATATGCAATATAACCTATATATTAACTAACAATTTATGTTTGTGTATACCATGTTATCATTACTTTTGATAACATGGTATATACAATATGAATATGTTTATTCATATTGGTGAGAAGTTTGAAGTATAAACAGTTGTGTTTACAAGAATTAAAATTTAATTTTAATGGCCAGAGAGATAGTATAGTGGGTTGGACTTTGCACAGACCAACTCATATCCAAACCCAATATGCCATAGGTTCCTTGATTTCTGCCAGGAGTACCCCTGAGCAGAGAATCAGGAGTAATGCCTGAGCAGCACAAAGTGTGATCTATTCCAGTCAAAGAATTTTCATGAAAAACATTCAGTTTGTTTTCTTAGCATTATAGGATGATTCTGTGAGTTGATGTTTTAATCTATATAAAACTGTGATAGGCAGTGAGAAGATATATTTCAAAAGCAACTCATCCCCCTCATAAACACTTGCCTTCTCTTCCTTTTCCCCCTCTCCTTCTTCCACCTTCTTTGTTCCATAATCTATAATAGCAATTATTAAAACAATAATTAGAATTGTCAAAAATTCTAGCAAAAATGACTACTATGACAAGAAAGCAATCATTGAGTATTAATTAGGTACCTAGTGTTGGATACTGAGATTATTAATCCCTTTGAAAATTTTGTGCATAGTTGTAGATATTCTCTACTTTATGGTTAGAAATAGTGACAGTAAGCTATTGCTAATATTCAACTTCACTTCTGTGTTTTTATTCATTATATTCTAGGTAAAACTAATTGCAAATCTTCACCAGTGAATGTGACTATTAGGTACAATGGTTGTAAGAAAAAGGTTGAGATGGCAAGATGCACTGGAGAATGCAAAAAGACTATAAAGTGAGTCCTAAAGTATCCGCATTGATTTTCTAACACTGTGGCAGAAATGAAATCTTTAAAATATTACATAGAAAATTTTTCACATGAGAGTTAATAATCATAACATGAGAAAAATTCCTAAAGCAGGGTTGGAGGTGTGGTAAAATGGTAAAGCTTTTGCTTTGCATGGGTGAGACCCTGAGTTTTATTCCTAGTATTGCAAGATAAAAATAACTAAAGCATTAATATATGAGGTGTGAGTGTTTTAAACAATTATGAATCATTTTTAACTAATTTATCAAATATACTATTTATATACAGATATCTTTGGCTTCAGATAATAATCATTCTTATTTAAATATGTACCTATTTTATTTTCATTCATGTACACTTCCACATATAGATTAATATAGCATTTATCAACTTGAATTATATGGGACCTGTGGGCCCCCAGGATGTTCCAAAGGGGAGATGTCATTTGTGGGACTCACATTAATGGTGGCTATTGTATGACACTCCAGAACACAATAGTAGGAGAGGGAGGCCATAAGAAAAAAACAAATTTGAAAAGGAGGCTACGGTTAGAATAAGATTGAAAAATATCAAGAATAGTAGTTCAGTGTAATCTTTTACATCTAAATGCAAACCTCTAAATCTTTTTGGAGTATTTTTTTCTTTGTCTTATGTTTTTGTTTTTAGGTTTCTTTTTTGTTTGTTTTCGTTGTTTTTCTTTTTTCTTTTTGGGTCACACCCGGCAATGCACAGGGGTTACTCCTGGCTCTGCACTCAGGAATTACTCCTGGTGGTGTTCAGGGGACCATATGGGATGCTGGGAATCGAACCTGGGTCGGCCGCGTGCAAGGCAAACGCCCTCCCCGCTGTGCTATTGCTCCAGCCCCTTTCTACGTCTTCCGGCCATATTACCAATGATCACTGATTCACATCAGGTGATTTGGTGAAGAGGCTCTGTCAAGAAGGATAAGATAGTTTGAAGACTTACCACATAACTTAGACTATTATGATCATGCTGTCAATTTACTGCAGAAGACATTCCAAAGATAATTATTGTTAAATATTCTTTTCTTTTAGGTACAATTATGACATCTTTCAGTTAGAAAATTCCTGTGTTTGTTGCAAAGAAGAAAACTACGAGTTCAGAAACATTGTCCTTGACTGTCCTGATGGCAGCACTGCCCCTTACAGGTACAGGCACATCACATCATGCTCTTGCTCGGACATGTGCCATGGCTTTATGCCCCAAGAACAAAGCAAGGTCTTTAGTCCATACCAAAAGTAACTTAACCATTGTATCTGATTAAAAAAATGAATTCTCGTTACATTGTATTTTGTTCTCTTGTTGACTGGATATAAAAATAAATATAATCTTGCAAGCTATTAATGAGCACATGTATTTATTTTATAGCATATAAATCTGTAAGTCAAGGGGAAACAGTTATATCTCTCTCTGCAATATATTTTAGTTGTTGTTGTTTTGTGTTGTGGGTCCATATATGGCAATTCTCAGGGCTACTTCCAAGTTGCTCACAGTGCTGCTGGTGGTGGGAATTGAACTGGGTCAGCAACCTGCAAGGCAAGCACCTTCACCCCCACACTATGTCCCCATCCTAGATATATTCTCCCTCTGCAGCCATCTCTTGAGGTTTTATTCTGTTCTTTTCCTTCACAAACACAGTTAGTGAAAATATAATTACATTTTCCCCTATTTCTCTATGTAAATCCTAACATTTTCATTCTAAAACAACCTCTTTTCCAGAAATCACGGGTCTTCTTAAAACTCTTTTTGTACAGTGATATCACTCTGACTCCTCACTCTTCCTGTCTTGCCTTTTCCAAGACATCATTCCAAATCAGCACTTCTACTTATTGTGGACACCTTTGCTCAGGCCAGTTTTTCAAACTACTTTAAAGTTTCATCTGTTTCTCTTTTTATTTCACTCGTTTCTTTGGAAGATTTCATCAATATAGGCAGATATGACCATACAAATAATATTTTAAATACATATTTCTAGCCCTGAGATCTTATTAGTCATCGATACAGTAATGCAACTCTTAATATACATGTCCAGAGAGTTGACAAACTTCAAATAAAAACAAAATTAAACTACATGATATACCAACTAACTTCCTCTGTAGTTGTTTTTATATACCATTGAGGTAGTTGGATAGGAGAATTTGAGCTTGAATTACATTGTAAATGTTTGATAAATTTTACCATTTCAATGTCTCACACCTGCTTTCTATACTCCGTTTACAAATACACCTTACACATTATTTCACTCCCAAATTCAGTTTACTAAGACCCATTTATGGAATGCACTTTGCCTGTTGTTATTGTTGTGTTATTACTGCAATTACACTATCTTTACAAAGCTTGTGGCTCGAAAAGCTTCAGCATAGTCTCAGGGTACAGACTGAGGGAGAAAGGTATTAGGGATAAGGGTTACTGACCTTTTCCCTCTCCCCATAATCTCTGAGGTATCCTGGATGGACAGACTCACCCAGAATTGTAGGATAACATAGCCTCAGTAGTTTAGGTTTATTGGGTTACTCCCATTACAGTGCTCCTATTCCCCTTTGTTTATTTGTAGCTTCTTTCTTGGTGTTCTGTTGACTTGTAAATAATGTTTTTCTCTTCTCCTTGAGTCCTTTGCATAGTTTATTCAGAGCAAGTCCTTTTTGTATGGACACAGGAAGACTTAACAAATGCTATGCTTTTGTAACCTGGG
Organism: Sorex araneus; assembly: GCF_027595985.1. Lineage (NCBI taxonomy): Eukaryota > Metazoa > Chordata > Mammalia > Eulipotyphla > Soricidae > Sorex > Sorex araneus. Next base: position 67,914,264 of record NC_073311.1, read on the forward strand.
AGTCATTTGACTCTACTTGATATTTTCCTCCAGGGCATCTGTTCTCTTGACCTAAGCCTCAGCTGCCCTTACTTCCTAGCACCCCCAAAGCACGGTCCCAACGTGGGACAAGAAGGACCCAGGACAAGCGGTGAGTTGTGTGCTACCCTGGCATCGAGATGGGCCTGGCCAAAGTGCCTAATGCTTAACTATAAGTTAAGAGCTTGATCATGGACAAATGCTGTCATGATCCAAACAGTGATACTAGATTTGGACCCTGCTAGGGTGAGGAATGATTAATCTGGCCTGAGTGCTGTGGTCTGAGCCTGTGGCAAGATGTTGCCAGGAGAGCTGCCTTGCAGGCCTCAATGTATCCCTTGCTATGTCCATACAAAAATAACTAGTATTGAGATGTTAATAAGTTCCTGGACTAAGGAAAAGAAAAAAACCTTAAGAGTGAGGAAGGGCTTTGGAGTGCCCTGCCCTCAGGAAGGGCTCTCTTATGTTGATTTGGCTACCTGGCTGGTTGTAGCCTAGAGGGCAAGGTGGGAAAGACAAGGAGGAGAGAGAGAAGCCAGGGAGAGGCAGAGTTGAGCAGTAGATGCAGAGAGAGGCCGGAGCTGGGAGTGCGGGAGATGAGAAAGATTGAAGATTGAATAAACGTTAACTAATCAGCAACCAGCTTGGTCCTCGTTCTTCCTTCGCCTGTCCTTGACCACCGGCTGTCCCGGTCCAGTCCACACACTGCGGTTCCAGAGCACCGAACGCGGGTGGTGAGACAGAGCCACCCGGAGAGCCCGCGAGTGCACTCGCCCCTCGGCGTTCTTTAGTTTTTTACACAGAATCACACATGAACGTGGGGTTCAGCTGGTTCTTTAGTCCTATGGTTCCGGTTCCATGTTCTGGATCTTGAGAACAGAGAAAATGCCTACTAGGATCTCTGGCTCTTTCAATAGATCAACTTCAGTCCAGTACTTTGGAAGACTCAGAGGTCATTCGGGGTCTCCTTCTGTCCTCCCACTAGATAACTCACAGTGAGGAAACCATTGCAGTTTCTCTGGTTATGGGCTACTCACAGGCCCATTTCACCTTCTCACACCTGTCTCAGTTATAGGAAATGTCCTATTCCATTACCCTGTACTCTCTATAGTACAGAGTTCTACACTGTGATCAGGCCATCCTCTTCTATCTCTAAAACTTTGGTTCCTTCCCTGCCACTGAATCCTCTGTGATCAGTCTACCCTATGGGATTAGATGTACATCATATTTACCATTTAAACAATTTAATGTGCATGTTTCTATTTGATTAAGTGCACTCCTCTTACTGTGAAGTACCTCAACCATTCCCCAGAACGTTTTCATTTTCACTCCTTAACACAGAATACCCATCCTCGAGCCCCTAATGGTAACCACAGTATCATATGTTTCTCTGAGAGGTCACAGGACCAGGTGATACAGGACAAGGCCACCTGAGTTTCCCATGGTTATTCATCACTGCGTGGGCGTTAAAGCCACAGAGCTTACTGCGCAGGCCAGCTGCCGACATCGGTCCCTAGCTGCCGCCGCCAATCCAGATACTTGATAGAAAAGAGAGGAACTGCAGAGCAGTGTGCAACGTGGTGCTGCTCTGGGGGTGTGGTTTGATCCTGTTCATGGCGGCAACAAGTACCTTAGCTGCAGCTGTGTAATCACAAAAAGAGGGGGCACAGGGCAGCAGTGTTCTATCTCTCTCGCCCCCCGTGTTTGGTAGTCTCACGCCACTTCCCCCACCCCAGGGAGGTTGATGGCGATGATGAGGCAGGCAAAGGACGGAACAAGGGCCAGGCTGGTTGGTCTCAGTTGCAGTTTATTCCATTCCCATCTCCATTCTCCTCTGATTATCCTCCTGCTTCTTCCTCCCCCATGTTACTTCATTCTCCTCATCCTCTGGATCTGAATCTGGATCTGGATTCTCCAGATCTGGCACTGGAACCCCCCCATGCTACTTCATTCTCCTCCTCCTCTGGATCTGGATCTGGATCTGGCTTCTCCAGATCTGGCACTAGAACCCCCAGCCCACTCTTACAGCCTTGCCCCGGGTCCTTCCTGTCCCCAGTTGGGACCCTGCTTTTGGGGGTGCTAGGAAGTAAGGGCAGCTGATGCTTAGGTCAAGAGAATAAATGCCCAGGAGGAAAATATCATGTAGATTCAAATAACTCCCAGGTTACAAAAGCATAGCATTTGCTACAAGTCTTCCTGTGCCCATACAAAAGGACTTGGCTCTGAATAAACTATGCAAAGGATTCAAGGAGAAGAGAAAAACAATATTTACAAGTCAACAGAACACAAAGAGAGTAGTTACAAATAAAACAGAGGAATGGGAGCACTGTAATGGGAGTAACCCAATAAACCTAAACTACCTGAGGCTATGTTATCTTACACCAAGGTTCAATCCCAGGCATCCCATATGGTTCCCTGAGCACTGCTAGTAGTGACACCTGAGTGCAGAGCTAGGAATAAGCCCATCATGGCAAAGGAGGTCATTCAACTCTCCAAACATCTGGTAGGCGAGGTATACAGAGTTGACTAATACTAATCCAGAAAGCATCATAATGAAATGCATTGGCAAGGCACTGTATGTTTATAACTACCAGGGACTTTAAATAACTTCAATTACAAGGCAAAAATTTAGATGTACTAGTTTTCTTTTGGGGGAAATACACCCACCCATCAGTACCCTGAGGCAATACCTAGGTGTGCGTTCAGGAAGAAGCAGTGAATAGGCCTCCTACAGAGAAAGCATGCCTTTAGGTCACAGAGCTGTCTCAATGCGACACTTTTTCAAAAAATCAAAACACTTTTAAGAGGCAAAGAACACAAGACAACAATGGAAGAGGCACTGGGTATACACATGCAAGCTCCTTCCTGACCTTGGTCAATATCATTCATGTCCAAAGGAATGAAACTCAGTACAAACAATCCTGGAGATCTCTAAAGAGCACCTTGTATGGTCTCAGTAGCCCACACTGAACTTTCAAGGTGAGAGAGCCTGACCTAGAGTAGATTCTAGGTTCCTGGTCAGCACTTGAAGGTAACCCAAATCTTATACTACAATAACAGGGCACATATATTTACTGCCATAGAAGTGAGCCCAGGGACACCATAACCATTAATGGAGATCAAATTAAGTTGGGTTTGCCTACTACAAAAACCAAATATCACTGTATGAGTGAAATGCAAACACAAAAGTACATAAGTTCGTAACTGTACATCACAGTGATTCTCTAAAACACAAATGCCTTCATATCCCTTCACTCTATGTCTTTCCCTATTAGACTTTGATCCTAAAGAAAATGAGGAGGAACCAGTGAACGTGGTTCTACATAAATGCCCATTTCTTACATATGAGAGGGAGGCCTTAGTTCAGTTACCTGGATCAACAAAGAAGAGCCAAGTTGGGGGAGAATTTTACACTTAGAGGTGACCTTTAGGCAATCCTATTTATCTAAGGTGATAGCATAGTAACATCTCACTCTCTCTCACACACACAAACACAGAGGTTTATAATCTGAAAGGAGTGAGGGGGTGGAGGGGGCAAAACAGAAAATGAATGAGGAAAAGATGAATGTAAAACAGAGACATATCAAACTAGAAACTACATTTAATTTATTATTAAAAAAATTTAAGTAGAGAAATCTTACTAAATACTTAAAAAATGTTGTAAATTGCTGGGGACTAGATAAAGGAGACTGACTGGACGGATACTTCATGGAATCTTTAAACATAGAATGCTGGCTCCCAGAGGTGGAATGCTGCCTGCTGGGGTCCTGCAACTGATCTGTCTCTGCTTCCTCTCCTGGAAAAATCTCCCCTCAAGAGACCCCATTACAAAGCTGTTTGTCCCAATATACTTAGGCCCTCAGATGTATAAGTCTAGCCTGCATAGATTAAGATGAGTGTTTGAATGTTGTTATCCATCTGATAAGTACTGGTTCTAAGAAATAAATATTATATGTAGAGGACAGTCTAGGCTCTCAGTCTATGTGGCTGTTAGTCCGTTGATCCCATGCTTTTTCTATCATTGCTGTCTCTTTTCTTAATCCTGTGGCATCCCTACTCCAACCCTGTTCACAGGTGGCTGGTCCCTGTCCACTAGACGATAAAAAAATGTTCATCCCAGTTATGAGATGTGTGCCCTGCATATAAATGCAGATGAGCCTCCTGTACACGGCACCTCTGCTGCAGGCAGTCTTTGAACTCAGATAGGTCTCTGGCTTCATAAGGAGCAAGAAGGTAGGGGTGTAAAGAAGCCATTATTGCCTGGATTCTGGAGGTTGCAGGGGAATCTAGAAAACAGGCAAGTTTCAAAAATCAACGCTTACAATAAACTGAGTAGCGGCAAGGATACTATACCAAGTGACTGTCATGTATGTAAGGATTCCCTGACACAACCTCCAGGACACACACAGACCCAAGATTACAAGTCTGGCAGCCTCAAAGAAACGCATCCAAAGAGAAGTCCATTAAAACAAACCATGCTCTGCTTGGGGCTGGAGCAAAAGCACAGAGGGTAGGGCGTCTGCCTTGCACACGGCCGACCCGGGTTTGATTCCCAGCATCCCATATGGTCCCTGAGCACAGGCCAGGGGTAATTCCTGAGTGCAGAGCCAGGAGTAACCCCTGTGCATCGCTGGGTGTGATCCAAAAAAAAGAAAAGCAAAAACAAACAAACAAACAAAAAACCATGTTCCATATAAATAGACCTGTCCTTGTCTCAACTTCAGGGAAAAGCTGGCTCAATCTGGACCCCACAATGGGCACCAATGACAGTGTGTAGTAGCAGGAGAAAACGACCTGGACACCCTGGAGTTGGACTCAAAGGCTAGGGCGAGCTCAAACACGTCGGAGCACATTCCAAAGAAAGGTGGGGAGGTGTCTGGGCGGGATGCCTGAGCACAAACACCCCATGCATCTGAGCCCCCTTCCCTGGATTATCGAGCTAAGCTACCTCAAGAGCCTAAGCAGGCCAAGTTCCCCTCAGCTGTGAGCCTGTGGGGCAAAAAAAGGAAACCCAAAATCTCAGGCTAGCAAGGTCACACCCCCAGGCACCACACATCCATAAAATACTTCCACCTACAAAAAGTACTGACCATCTGCTTCTGAGTAGAAGCTGGCGCCGCAGCCCTGATTGGCCCATGTGGCTATAGAGCAAGCACAAGGTGAGGGAGATAAAGCCACCCAGTATGAAGACAAAAATATTCCCGAAGGCTCTCAAATAAGAATTGACCTTCATTCAGGGGGAATGCACTAGCAGACATTCCACATTACTGGCATTACAGCAACTAGTAAAGAAACCTCAATGGAGGATACGGCAAGCACTACTCTACCATGCATGCAGCGCTAAGATGCTCATGGAAACAATAAATCACGTCACTGTGCATAAGGAAGTATGGCAAATCCATATGAGCAAGCAAACTCGGAAGGACAGCCCAATAAGGATCCTGACCTGGAGACTCAACTGTACGTGGCAATTCATCACAAACCCCCTCCCCACTGTACTGTCTCCTGGAGGAAGTGTGCCCAGGTTGGAGCGCTGCCTGGGGCTGTGACCTCGCTTCTCGCCACAGCCTCACCGCAGTAACCTGCTCACGGTAACTAAGGCATCTCCACAATGGAGAGGGGCCGCAGGCACATCCCCGCATTACATATGAAAGTATGAAAGCCCTCATCCTAAGAGGGGAGATTCGGGTGACATATATGCTCGGGCACCACCTAACCAGAGCAGCTTATGCGGTCAAGTTTGCTTTTAGAGGGTTTCTCATGGGCTGCCCATCAAAGTCCACTGCTAGGATTGTTGGGAGGGGGTCGTGGGGGAAGAGTAAAATCTCACTAATCCGGGCCAGGTGTACTCAGGTGAGTCACTTTAAATCTCACCCATGGAACAGGTAGCCAATCACAGTAGGCAATGGGAGGGCTGGGGGGGGGGCGGTGGGCTACAGGAGCAGATAAAAGAAAGTCCCCATGATGTCAGTGGGCCCCACGGGTGACTTATGTGAAGTGGGGAGGAGAAAGACGATCACTTTCCCCCCAACCGCCTCTACCACCCGGGACCCAAGAGTTACTGGGTTCTTGTCTCGCTCTTGGAAAAGAATTTCAGGAGTAGACAAGCAGTGAAGTAAATAGATTTTATTCAGAGGTTTCTGAGGGAAGGAGGAAGGGATAGGTGGGAGAGAGAATAGTAAGAGTAATGCGCTCAAGAGAGAACACGGGCTTCTCCAAGGGTGGAGGAAGCCCCTACACATAACCGAGCTTTAGACACAAAAATATGAAAGTACACATCTCAAGAGGGGAGATGCGGGTGACACGTGCTCAGCCACGTGGGCACAAGCAGCACATGGGCTCAGGCAGCATAAACCGCGCTTCCTTTGTTCAAGGTGTCTGTTATAGGGTTTCTTCAACCTGCCCCCACTTGGGGCTTCTTTCCAGGTAAAAGTTCGTTGCTAAGGTTACCAGGGAGGTTGGGAGTGGTGATGACCTTCTTTGGGGAACCCCCTCCGGAGGGGCCATTATCCTCAGGGCCCGCTGATGGTTTCCTCCGGGGTCTTTTGTCTTTTTGAATCTGCAAGTGTTAAGATTCTCCTTCCCAGGACTGTTAAATCTAAATTTTCATTGCCAAGGGCCTTTCCCTACCTGCCTACATCACCCAGACCCAGCTCCTTCTCCTGGCTCTCTGCACCTACATCACCCAGACCCAGCTCCTTCTCCTGGCTCTCTGCACCTACATCACCCAGACCCAGCTCCTTCTCCTGGCTCTCTGCACCTACATCACCCAGACCCAGCTCCTTCTCCTGGCTCTCTGGACTTTCTCCTCCTCCTGGGTCTCCAGGGTCAGGTAGGGCTCGCGTGCCCACGGCCGGTCTGAGCAGGCTGCTTAGGCCCAGCTAGTGCCCGGTACAGGATACAGGCAGGGCTGGGTGGTCAGGCTGGACTCGATGCCAGGCAGCGATAAGGAGGTGGACGCGGGGGGTGCGCGTGGCCGCGGCTGGAGACTAGGAGACTCCTGGTACGGTTGGGAGGCCCCGCGACAGGCCCAGGGCACAGGGGTCTCGCCCACGCGCACGTGGCCGGAGACGCCGGAAGGGTCCAGGGGGTTGAGAGTGAGGCGGGGTGACCTGGTCATAGCACGGGCAAGGAGAGGCCCACACGTCTGGGGAGCCACCGCCCCCCCTACTCTATTCTGCAACCACTCCGGGGTTCGGTCTGCTGGGCACTCAGGACTCACTCCCGGCAGTGCTCGGGGACGCTACGGGGCTCTGGGGATCAAGCCTGGGTCGCCCGCAAGACGCCCCGCCCGCTGGGATCTCTGCCCCGCTTTCCAAACGGTTTCTGAGGAGAAGCTGATGTGCTCTGCTCCTCTGTTCGCACTGCCTTTCGCGCCAGCTGGGGGGTGGGGGTCTCGCTTGCCAGGGCCGAGGGGGTAGAGTCTAGATGTCGCCTGGGGGTGTGGCCCCACTTGGCAGCCTCCCGGGGTGTGGCCACGCGTGCGTCTCACCTGTGCCCCTCTGGGGGCGTGGCCTCACGTGTGCCCCCTGGGGGTGTGCCCTCGCCCGTGCCCCTCCTCGCGGCCCTCCCTATTTCCGGCGCTCGTGCAGGGGAGGAGACGGCCGTGACTGGGGGTCTGTGCGCCGGATCGTCCCTGTAGTTCGGTTCCGGCTGTTCCTCTGGGAGGGTCGCAGACTCGGTGAGCCCCGGCCAGGTTTCCCTCAGTGCCGGGTGTTGTCTCCCGTCTCACCTCAGCGCCCTTCGCTGCCGACTTTTCCCGGAGACGCAGCGCGGGGGCGTTTGGCGTTTCCCTCACGTGCCGCCGGAGAGGGGCGCTGCTTTGGCCAGGCAGGCGGGTGTTTGTTTGGGTTGGCCTTTTATTTTCCTCGCCGGGGCAAGGCGAATCTTCCTCACCGAGGCCAGGCGAATTCCCTCACCGAGGCCAGGCGAATCTTCCTCACCGAGGCAAAGCAAATTCCCTCACCGAGGCCATGTAGTATCTCTGAGAAAGATTTAGAGAGATGTGAGGGGGAGGGACGGAGAGCGAGGCTCAGGTGAGAGCCCGGTTGCGTAAGCAGCCTGCCTGCACGTGTGCATCTGCGTAAACAGCCCGCACGTGTGCAGATTTGCCCTTTGGAGGCTGCGGGTCTAGCTTGGCACAACGTGTGGCACCGCTGGGAAGGCCACCACCGTGCGTGGAGGTGGGTGCGACCCTATTTGGATAAGTTTGTGTGTGTGGCGATTGTTTGTCTGACACTTGGTGTCTGAGATTTTAGGTCTTTGGTTTGACTGTGTCCTCAGGTCTTTGGGGACACCGGGGCCGCTGCAGGTGACGTTGTCTGGCTGGATGGAAAGTGTGGTGCTTGGTAGGGACAGTGGCCTGATGCTACTCAGGTCTTGTGATACTTGGAGATGCAGCGTTGATCCCGTCTGACTGCTGGGCAGGGCACTGAACCTCAGGGGTTGGAACCAGATTTCTCTCTGTCAAGCATCTTTCCCCATTTCAGCGCTGGCCAGTGATGCCTGGCTGTGTTCACCATTGCTGGGAACTGTCCCCTGCCTTCTAATTTTTTTGAATGAAGCTCTTATTTCTTAATTATTTATTTTTAAAAATTGACTTAGTGAGATACGCATACAAAGTTGTTAATGATTGGATTTCAGTCATGAAATCCTAATGTTCCAACAACCATCTCCACCAGTGTACGCTTCTCACCACCACTGTTCCCAGTTTCCCTCCTCAGGGCCGGGTACACTTGTGTGCACCAGAAATGTACCTTACCTGATCTTTGTGTTCTTTCGTCACTAGGTTCCATTGGAAGCTGTGGATGGGCACCAGAAGATGATGTCAGAGCTCCCGAGCTTCAGAGGTAGGACTCCTGCTTGCTTATTACTCCCCTTTAGCGTAGCAACCAGTGTTACTCTAAGAAGATCATTATTGCCCTTTCTTAGCATAAGTGTCTCAAGGGAGCAACTGTAAAAGATCATGGAGTGTTGAAGGGAGCACTCGTTCTCAGACTGCATTCATTTTAGTGTGAGTGAGCTAAAAATTCAGTTACTCACGTGCAATACGTGACAGGATTGTAGATTACTGGTTAGCTTCACTCCTCCTTCCACCCTGTCTGAGACAGTGACTAGTGCTCACTGTCCAATGGAGGGTGGCATGCCCTCACACACCGCTCTGCCTCTGCACAGTGATTGACTTAGTCATAGGAGTATGCAGATCTGAGAGCACTGGGTGACCACCCCCCCACCCCCCCGAAAGGTCTAAAGGAGAAATCCACAGAAACAGAGTATGCTGGGCATCATGCCAGTGACCGCTTGCAGACATCACTCTGGCTCTTACAGGCACATCCCTGACCATATCCATCCATGGGTTTTCAGCAACCATTACATGCCTGTTTTCTAGGTTTTACTGTTTTACTGCATGCATGGCTTGATGTTCATCATGTTCCACCATAGACCCACATGACTGCTCCTGCCGCAACACTGTTAGCTTCCAGCTCCAGCGTGCCTGAGGTGCTGTGCAGAGGTGAGTCATCGCCGATCACACACAATGCACGTGTGTCGTATCACAGGCTCATTTTCACATCACGTGGAAAAGTTTTCATTGCATTCAACTGTGGTTAATCTTTTCCAGTTTTTACAATGGCTAACGATGATTCAGGAGTGAAGTTTCTCTTTATACGGTGAAACGTGTGTAATGTACAGAACCTGACCGCATGTTTTCTGTGTGTGTTGACATCACTATAGAACATAAGAGATTAGATTTCAAGAAATCCACCATTTGCAGCATTAAGGAGTAACAGTTACCAGACTCTACCCTTTTTCCTAAATTCCTGGTACTATGGGACCAGACCTACGCATTAGGGGGTGCTGTTTGTCTCTTGGCCACCAGATCACCCAGTTTCATCCTTTATATATGTCCTCTGAATAGCACTGGGGTTCAATTCTGAGCATATGCACAGGGTCAGGCGTTGAGCCCCTGGGGTATACTCCAGAAATGCCTCCTAAGGCACGATTATGGGCTTCTGCTTCCCTCCAGGGGCTGCAGATGGGCCCATGGTGGCCCCAGGGCACGCTTGGTTGCCTTATCACTGGGACACAGGGAGCACAGGGCAGGCAGTTCAGGGACCCCCAGGCTGGCACATTGCATTGCTGTGCCAGATACTTCCCTCTGGATCTTGTATGTGCAAGGTCTGTGCCCCCTTGCTGAAGTGGATTTTTTTTTTAATTTTTACCCTTGATTTTATTTTTTTAATTTTTTTTTGCTTTTTGGGTCACACCTAGCAATGCTCAGGGGTTACTCCTGGCTCTGCACTCAGGAATCACCCCTGGCGGTGCTCAGGAGACTATATGGGATGCTGGGAATCGAACTCCAGGTCAGCTGTGTGCAAGGCAAACACCCTACCCGCTGTGCTATCGCTCCAGCCCCTTACCCTTGATTTTAAATGGATGAGGGTCCAGACAGCATGCACTGCAGCTTGCAGGAGGTTGAGATTTCATCCCTGTCACTAACTTCATGATTCTGAGCCCAGATGCAGGTGTTACCCTGAGGGCTGGTAGGTATATGTGTGCTTTGAGTGCAAAATCAAGCTAGGATAAATGCATTTCTTTTCCTTTCCTCTTTTTTTTTCTTTTTGGGTCCCACCTGGCAATGCACAGGGGTTCCTGGCTCTGCACTCAGGAATCACTCCTGGCGGTGCTTGGGGGACCCTATGGGATGCTGGTAATCGGCCGCATGCAAGGCAAATGCCCTCCCTGTTGTGTTATCTCTCCAGCCCCCTTTTCCTTTTAATTTTATTAAAAATATTTTCCCTTGTACTGCAGAACTTCCGTTTACTCCTCTCATTGCTGAATGAATGCTAGTGCAGATTTTGTAGCTCCCGCTTTCTCCACAGGCCCATTGTTCTGCATTTCCTCTCTGTGAAGCATTGATGCTGTCAACAGCCGAGTACAGCTCCTTTCCCACTGTTTGATTCTGCCCAGTGTGGAGATCTTGAGACTGCTAGTGAAATGATTGAGGCATAAATAGGACCTGTCTACATTTCTTTAAGCAGCATGGCCATACTTGCTTTGTCTGTTGTGTGTGCTTTGCATGGTCTGCTGCTGTATGATCTTATCTCAGGTGCCTTTGGTGGGGAACAATAGAGCTTGACCACCAATATTTGTCCTTCATTGACTTTGAAATTGTTATGATGCTCAGGTTGCTGTTATGAAATTATGGACATGATTTACAGTCCTTTTGCAGTACTCATTGCCTTGCTGGATTCTTTATTTGCTTATAAAGCCATCCATCTGAGTGGTCCAGTCTGCTGCGATGTACTATTACTGTACACTTTTAACCGTTGCAGAGTCCATTTATTGTGAAGTTCACCTCATGACTGGCAGTTGTTCAAATTGTTTTACCGTGCTCCTTTAGCAATAGCCCTGCACTTTAGCTCTGTGCGTTTTTGCTATGACGGTGGTGTTTCTGCTGTGTGCAATACCCTATGTCACTGCAAACTTGAATCTTCTAATTTTCCTCCTCCTGGTTTGTCAAAGGACTAGAATATACTTCCTGTCTTTGGAAGTACTTTGGCTGATTATTACCCTGAGTAACAAATCCCCAGAACACACTCACCCTTGTAGGTTCGCTCACTGTTTTAGCAGGGATCCACTCCTACAGTTTTGGGTCCCCACAGTTTACTGGGGTTTTTGATTAGATTATGTATCAGACAGTCCTTACTGTTGAGGCACTTTTCTGGTGCCAGTAGCCTGGGACCAGTCGAAGGTGAAAAGGCTTTGAAGCAGTAACACGACGAGGATTCAGGAAAGAGACAGAAATAAGAGACAAAAAGCATGGGGTCAGGGACCTCATGAACTGAGGCCCTGGATGTTAGCAAACACAGATGCTCTCACAAATTCAGTCCTCACATAAAGTGCATTTGCAGAAATCACCATTTGTCTAGCAGGCTGTTGGACACAAGAGTAAGTCATGATTCATTCTCGTGTGTATGCTTTTTGAAAACATTGCATATGAAAAAATATGTTATACACTCTGCAGCACTTCCTTTGCATGTCCATGGCAATGTCCATGGCATGTCTGTGTCCCTCTGGTGGCTCTTGGTTGGACGTCACATCAGACGGTCTGCTATGGCATGCCATGTTGTTATTGTCCAGAATTTGTTTTGTGGTCTGTGCCATTTAGATTTTGTGGCTCACATTTAAGTTTTAATGATTTGATTTCTGACAGATGCATGCAGGGCGTTACTGCTCATATGCCGTGTAGTGGCAGTGGTTTTCCCACTGCAGCCACACAGCCCAAGTCTACCTAGTGTCAGATCAGAAACATGCCTGCATCCTTGTCTCAGGAAATCTTACTTCATTTTTCCCCTAGTGCTCTGTTCCTGTATGTGCATTCTTGCGGTACATGTCAGTGTGACACATGATTTACTAATGATGATTGACTAGCCACACATGCACACACATGGAGCTTTGTTTTATTCTTAGTTACTTGCACGTGTACTTGCTGGCATGTATAAGCGTGTATAAGCCTGCAGAGCTCTCCCCAATGCTTTGTTTCCTTGGTTTGGGTACAGGGTGTTACATACTGTTTGCTGGGTGTGACACAGCTGTCCTGCACTGCTGATCATCATTGAAAATAGATCATCTTTTCCCACAAGGAGCTTCCTGGGAAGCACCACCTGTATTTCACGACCATGAGTCCTGAACAGCTTTTCAGGACTCAGCAACTCCATGACAAAGCATGCTGTGAAAGACCACTGTCAGCACATGTAATATGTTGCAAAAAATATATGCACTATATATGCAGAAATATATGCAATATTTCTGATGGATTTCCACTTTCACATGGATGCGAAGTGAGTCCCCAGTTTCTTTTGGGCTCTCCAGACTAGTTGCATTCATGTGTGGATTTGCCACCCTTGCTCATGTGGCACGCTGTAGTTTGTTTCCATGTATTATCCAAGTGTGCTTTTATTCTCTACTGAGACTGTATTAGTAGTTGCAGCTATGCCAGTGTTTGGATTGTCTGCTACTGCATTCATCCTGAAAGATGGTTAGTTCTTAGGGACTGGTTCTCTCAATGTGTGGCTTTGCAAGTTTTCTCCCTTTTCCGGCCTTACAAGTGGGCCAGTGAGGAAGTCCCAGTGAGGGAGAGGAAGTGAACGGGGGGACACGGGAGGCCCATGTTTTCAGGGCATTCGTCGGTCCTTGAGAAGGTGCATTCATGGCACGTAATTGGTCAGTGTTCAGAGTATTCACTGTCAGTAAGGACACTCGGGAGGCCTTTATTTCTCTTCGCAGTTTACTCTGCCTTTTGTCAACTTTTGGTGAAACCAAACACTTTGGGTAGGTTCCTGCAAGTTATGTGTGTGTGGTCAAGTCTGTGGTCTGTGGATGGACATTTCAGTCCCTGTTGCTCTCTTTGGCATTCTGGTGGTAACTCGGGAAGGCCCCTGGTGAGTGAGTGGAAGAGTGTTGGCTGGGTTCCTCTTCTGACCTCAGCACTGTCTGGTGGACACTTGCATGTCTGCATGATGTTGGCCATTGGCTTGTATTCCGGACTCCCTGGAGAAGCTGGACTTTGTGTGGTCGGGGTGCTGTTGCAGTGTGTCTTTTACCACCAACACATGGTGTCGGGTGTTCTAAGTTTTCCTTACAGGTTGACTGTGGTCGCTCACTCGAGCAGGGACCACCCACGCACCATTGCTGGGTGTGTTTGGAGGAGACTAATAAAAGACTACAAAACCTGTGCCTGGGTCTTTTTATTAATTCACTTATTTTCCTTGTGTCATGTTTGTTTGTGCTATTGCCCCCGTACTGCCCCCGTGTATTTATGCGATATGTTTGTTTATGCTTCGTGGTGCTGCTGCTTTTGCTGTTAGGTTTTATGTCATGGCTGAGGTGACCATGATCTAGTGTTTCTGAACATTGGTATGGTTATATTAGATTAATGTTACAATGGTTACATGGGTATGTTAAGATTGTTGTGCTGCTACTTAAAATACTCGCTAAAACTGGGATCACAGGATACAGGTGAACACAGATGGTCTTGATAACTCATTGCTCACATAAGATGCATTTGCAGAATCACCTTTCATCCAGCCAGCTGCTGAGAACAAGGTTCAAATTATACTCATTCTCGCATGTGTTGTGGTTTTCATGCTCTGACTTTGACTTAAGTAAGCTGTTGCTTAACATGTAGTGCTGTTTTCTTAAATTCTCTATGTTCCCTATTTCTTGTTTTACCTGTATGTTTCTTATTTCTTGTTATACCTGTATGTCCTGTATTTCTTGTATCTGTATTTTTTGTATTTCTTGTTCCATGATTTTGTATCTCACACATGATTTACTAACCATAAGTTATCAATTATGATCGGCTAATCACAAATGCACACACACACAGAGACAAGAAGTTTTGTCTTATGCCTTAGATGCAGGTACAGGCTGGCAAGTAAGCCTGCATAGCTCACCACCTAGGTGTGATTGCCACTGCTTTATTTCCTGATCCTGATCCTTAGACCAGACACGGGCATGCATGTTCATTCCCTTGCCACTGGGATCCCATCCATGTGTGCCCACTCACTGAAGGTTTGCTTTAATCAGTCATGTTCTTTGGAAGTAACTGGCAGATGCAAAATTCACAGCCAAATGTCTGTTTACTATCCCTCTTGCATGTGCACACACACACACCTACATGCTCAGACCATGGCTATTTATTCTTTGCTTATGAAACAGGAGTTTTTGGCTAAGCTTTTCAGGCCCGGGCATACTAACACACACCTGCTTGTTTTACCTTGGTGCTCACTTGGGTGTGCAAATTTGCTTTACACTTCATTTTTATCACATGCTTAAATTGGATACTAAATAATGTGTTCATATTTGGTGTGCAGGCAGCTTAAGCTTTCACAAGCAGCTCTTGCTTCAGTGCACATTGTACTGTTTTCAGGATAGTCTGGCTTACAGCACTTTGCCCTGCCGCTCAGAATGCTGCTGCTGTGTGCTTCTGGCGCCTCACACTTAGTGTGACGTTTGATAGACTGGAGCAGGAATCAGATGTTCTGTTGTCAAACATCCCTATTTTGAGGTTGGCATCATTATAATTTCATGGCATAAATGCCACAGTTATAAATATTTTATTCTGTGGTCACACATGTCCAGCGTTCATACTAGTCAGCCACACAGTTGAAGCATGCACACCTCAACCAGTGTTTCTCACACTCATTCTAAAATCAGGGTCATGATGTCTTGGTTGGTGCAATCCAGTGTATGGACCCTTCTTTGGAATCCTTTCCTTGAGCACTGCTATGCACCCTTGTGTGCATTCCTGTAATCTTTTTGTGAGCACAGTTAGTTACTTCCTCATTGCAGAAAGCATGGGGTTGCTCCCTTTCTCACAGAGTCACATGCGAGCCTCTGTTTTGTTGTGCCACCCCAGCATGCAGCAGCTTATTTTCTGGTTTGCTAAGCACACACCGGCTTGTGTTACCTTACTCCTCACTTGGATGTGCAAATTTGATTTATCTTCCAGTTTGTCACGTGCTTGAATTTGATTCTCAGTACTGTGTTTGATTTGTGGGGTGTGCGGACAGCTTAAGCTTTCACAGTTAGGTCTTGCTTCAGTGCACATTTCACTGGTTTCACTGTAGTCTGGCTTACAGCACTTTACACTGCAGTCAGCAGTAACGAGGAAGCACTGCACTTTCCCCCAGGGTTAGCACCTGAACATAGGGGAAAATATTTGACTACTCTTCTTGACTTCACACAGTATGTTTCCTAAGTGGCATTTGTGATTAGACTTCTAAAAGGGTGTGCTTCAGCCTGTTCTTTCATTAAATAAACATTTTGTACTTCAGTACACACCTCGCATGTTTTTTGGCTACCTAACCTGTGTTCTCTGTCTCTGTCGTACCCTATAACATCATGGAAATAACTGTCTCCTACTGATACTAATGATGGTGCTACTACAGTATCAATGACTATTCATATTACCTACTTTGTGGCATGAAGTGATAGTGCATGTCACTCCTTTCACTAGGCCAGCTGGAATTCAACCCGTGGTCTTCTATATGGACTTACCACTGCCAGAAATTAACACACATCCATGAGTAAACCCTAACTAAGATTTGCTGTGTATGGCCCCAGTAACATTAAGAAAAGGCACATTTTTTCTTGCCTAGTTGTGAGTGGCTATTCTGAGTACCCTCATTTCTGTGATCACAGTGAGGCCCATGGGCATATTATCATTTCTGTTCATGGCATGCACTTAATGCGTTCCTTATATTTCCTGTTTTGATTCACTGTATGTTGTATTATGTGCTATTGGTGTCCTGCAATGCCAGGTAAGTTAGACTCATTGACATCATATAGGTGTCCCTTGTTTGCAGCTGCATCACCTGCCCAACAGTGGCTGGAAGGTAGGTCCCAGGTAGGAGACTGGGTGGTTGGGTGCTTAGGTAGATTGTTATCTATGGGCAGTGATAGTGGGAGGTATGGGGTTAGTGTATAAAGTGTGGACTGGAAGTTTATATGTTCTGAGGTAAAAAATTGGACTAGAGTAAGTTGCACTGGGATTGGATTCCGTATAGGATTACGGAGGAGTAGGCTTATGTTTAGGGGTAGGAATAGGATTGGGGTTTAGGGATAGAGGGTGTGGGTTGCTTTAGGGTTAGGGTAAGGGGTTAGGAGTTTGGGAAGGGATTAGGAATAAGGGTTGGGGTAAGGGTTAATGTTGGGATAGAGTGACAGTAAGAGATAGGGCTAGAGTTAGGCACTCACCTCTGTGAGAATTCATGGCAACAAGTGCATTGACTGTCCCAAAATTTGCAGAGTCCAATCCAAAATCAATAAAATTAGGTATGATTTATTCTCTCCTTTCCCAGGGTTGAAAATTCTTTCACCTGCAGAGCTTCACTCTGAAGTATGCAGGTAGTTGTGTGGTGGATTTGTTCATTCTCTCTGATGATGGATTCATACTGGAACAATGATGATGCCTCTGCCCCAGTCACATTCCTCTCGTGTCTACTGGCCAGGAACACCTAAACCTCCTGTATACAACTCAGCACCCAACCACAGGTCCATGTGACCTTAGGATCCTTTCCTAGGTGATGATACCTGGGGTATCCAAACCCTTTTGTGAGTTGAACACAGCCCCAGCACGGTCGTCAGTTCTCGATCTACTGGACCCAGAACTGGCCTTAGTTATAGGACTCACAACACTACCAATGTGCTCTTCTTGCTCTCCGTGTCACTGACATTGGACTGTCGCTTCAATGAACATCATTTCCACAGCACTAGGAGAGACCTGTGCTACTCCTGTAGACCCCTCAGAGAGGACAGATGCAAATTGGGGGGGTCAGCATGCTGAGGGCATGTGTAAATGACCAGCTGTGCCATCCCTGACAATTTCTTTCATGGACACTATGGGGTGGCCCTCACGATTTTCCCTGTATTACGAGGTGTGGGTTGTTGAGGTCAACTGCCATGGGTGGCCTCTTTGATCCTGAGTCCCCTGTATGCAGGACATGTGGGTGAGCAGGGATAATACCTTACCAGCCCATGTGAGACTCGCATGTCTGCAGGTTCATGGGGGCAGACACCAGAGATGGACATTAGAGATGAATTGATACTCACCAGGGAGAGTGAGCAGGAGTCCAATGCCTGGGCCTCAGGGTCAGCACAGAATGGGGGAGAATTTAGAGGAGGGCAGAGATCGTTGGGGTAGGCTCCACCTCAGCTGAGGGACAGGTCATAGGATGGGCCAGTATGGTGGGAGATATCCCCAGGCAGCAGGAATCGGTGAGCTGATCAGCTCTGTGTGTCCTCGTGTCCTGTCTACAACAGACCGGTGTGTGGACTCACAGCCACATGCAGCTGTCCATTGTCCAGCAAGTCAGGGGTCCTGATGCCCAGAAACCATCATTAATGTTGTCTTGGCTGCCCTGAGTAGGTCAATACTAACAGTGACTCAGGCATTAGACAGAAACCCGCACTGGGGCACACAATCCGGC